>NC_072484.1:91023276-91332443 GCF_027574615.1 Eptesicus fuscus
CTCTGGCCTTTTGTGCTTATCTTAATGCATTGAATAAAAAATACAGTTAAACAGCTCCATCAGTTTATTTGACATAAACTATAAATAACAGTAGTTACTGTACCACACATTTTTAATGGATTTTAGGAAAAATTATGAGGTGAAGATGGCTGTAGATTTAAACAGAGAAGAGAGTCACTTTGTAGTGCTTTAAAGGACACTAGAAAGTTTCTCCAAAAAATATTTCTCTTAAAATTCTACCAGGTGCCAGGTGTTTCTACCAGGTGCCACCTGGCTTGTTAAAGTACTATATTCAGAACATGTCTATTTTATGCAGACTCATTCCTTAGGGATTCCTATAGCCCAACTGAGCACATTTATTTGTTAAGTTATTTAGCTACCATTTGACAGAGTAGAGGTTAGGTCTTAGAGAAACTTAATGAAGTCAGATATATTTTGAGGGAAGTAGGAAAGAAAAGACATAGGGAATCATTTAAATTATAAAATACAGACTAGCAAGCATTGGTCATGATGGTGTTCAAGCTGTAGGATAGCTGTTGTTTGGGTTTTATGTAAGAGACAGGAACAGAAGATTGGACTGAACCAATGGTATGATACGACAATGGCCTAGCCCCAGATACATGAAGCAATGGAGGGATGGGTTGGACCAACAGGTCAAGTCCAAGTCACAAGGAAAGACTTAGAAAGCTGGATGAACACAAGTCATCACACACAAAGAAACCACAAAGTGAGCAAGTCCTTGTAAGATTCTGTACTGGGCCTGTGCAGCAGGATTCACTGGCTGATTTCTTGAGCATTGCTCAGCTGGGGCAGGGGGTGCATGAGCAGTTCCAGCTGACCCCCATGCTTCAGTTGGAGAGCATGACACCCATTGTCAAGGCCACATGTGCTGCTGTGGTGATTCTTGTGCATGCATATCAGACTGTGCCCTGGAAACATGAAACTATCTAGATATTTCTAATGCATGCCCATCACTCTGGCATCCAAGATTCTGCTTTCTGAATTCACTTTCTTCTTTTTCAAACAAGGTGCCTCATTAAGGTCCTTACAGGAATTGGCAGAAGGACTGGTGAGCCCGTCTTTCTGTGGGTCTCAGCCAACACAGCCTTAAGTGGCATTTTCATACCCAAACCCCAGCTGTCTGCTGATGGAAACTTCGGTGGCAGATGGCAGATGCACAAAGCTCAGCAAGTGCTTCCAGCATGGATGGGAGCTTGCTGTGGCACCGCCGGAGGGGGGCCTCTCGGGAACACGTCTCCATGTCAGTCTCCACACACACCAAGCAGTGCCCCGTGGCAGCTGGACTGACACGGACTGCACGGGCCCCCTGTTGTTGTCTGTGGCCAGGAAAGACTTTGGCGTCAACAACTGGATTGTGTGGGGACCAAGGGGTAGCCACCGGATCCATTCCCTTCTCCTGCGTTCCTGAAAGGGGAATAGCAGTCTGGCCTGCCGAGTGGAGGACATGGAACATCTGGTGAGATGAAGGCCCTAGCTAAGGGAGAAAGGGCAGTGACCTTGTCTTAGCTGAATGAATTCTACATGTAGTGTGCTTCCTGAGAGGGACAGTCCAGCGAAGAATAAAATCAGATCTTTAGGCTGAAATGGAAAAGACGAAGCCATATACAGAAAAACACCCGATTCGGAAAGATACATGGAAAAGTTTCAGGGCAGGGAATTGAATATAGAATAACACTTCAGTGGTAATTTCAATGTGTCGATGCTGCCTACAGAGACCATCTCAAGTTAGTGGTGGATTGCATTAATTTTTAAGCTATTCCCAGTGCTCATATTCCAGGATATTTATCTGCCATGTATGTTTCCTATGTTCTGCTCTTCCTCAACGATCTATACATCGTCCATTCTAACTTCTGAAATCTAAGACCCTGTCCCCCTTTTTTCTCTTTTGTCCAAAAATGTCACATATACCCAATATCGCCTCATTGTCTTTGGAATTTGCATGCCTTTGTGAATTCCTCATGAGCCTGTACAGTATTAACACTTTGATTTTTCTTCTATCAATCTGTCTCTGTTAATTTGATTATTGACCCAGCTAGAAGGATTGGGAAGGCGAGAAGAAGAGTATTAATTAATTTTAGCTCCCACAACATTAAGTAGCATATCAATGACATATTTTTTCTTTCATGATAATGCAAACAGACATGAGACCTTAATGGCAGTGCGTCTCAGGTGACACTTCTCCGGGCTACAGTGACCTGAGCATTTGGGAACTCCCTCCATGAGGCCAGTAAGTTTTCTCGTGACCTGCATTTCTCAGGAGACGGGCCCTCTTCCTTTATGCAAAGCTCCATAAGAACCAAGATAAAAATTGCTTTGGGGATAGTTTTGCCCACGAGTCTGGACTTATTTATTTATTTTTATTATTGTCTAAAGTTTTACATATGTCTCCTTTTCCCCCAATTGACCCCCTCCCCCATCCCTTCCCAGCCTGGGCAAGCCCCCACTGCCCCAGTGTCTGTGTCCATTGGTTATGCTAATATGCATGCATATAAGTCCTTTAGTTGCTCGAGGCATAGTATTCCTCCTTTAGAGGCATAGTATTCCATTGTGGACTTGTTCTTAACCTGCCATGGAGGGAGGCTCCTGGTACCCAGCTGCTCTGCCTTTCACCAGCTCGCAGTCTTAGGCGCGCCGGCGATATGTTTGGGGGGGGACAAGGCTGTCCTGGGTGACTGTGTGGTGGGAGGTTAGTAGCTACATTTAAGACTCAGCAAAGAGAATGGGACCATGGTCTCTTCAAAGGCCATGTGCTTCCCTTCTTTTCCAAATGATGGCTGGAGCTAATGGAAGACCTAGAGCAGGGCTCCTCCAGGACCCAAGGTGAGAAAAACTTGAAGAACACACAAAAGGACTGTCCATGGAAGTTCCTGTCTAGCTCTACTAGTACAGTGCACAGACTCCTGGCACAATATGCAACTTCCAAGATGTTGGGGTCCAGGAAGTAATTTCCAGGAGGCGGCGGGCTGGTAAATCATGCTCCTTGATTCATCAGTTTCCCCGACCTGCGGGGTCTTCTAACGGGGGTACCGAGGCAGCGCACCTAAGGGAATGAAAACAGACAAGGGACGCAGAGAAAGGAGGCAAGACAAACGGGTTTCTGATCAAGCCTCGAAATTTTATTTTTACAGCGTTCCTTATATGTGGTTTCTAGAAGGGGGGATGTCTTAGGGGAGATGGGGGCTGAAGGGATCATGTGGACTTAGGCAATTAACTAAGGTTGTAAAGGGAGGTGACTAGATAAAGAATTTGGCAGTTAAAGGGTAACTAAGGAAAGAATGCTTTGTTCTCAGAGAGAGGAGGTGGGCCTGGTTTCTGTGAGTTTCTGTTTAGATAACTTGCTAAAGTAAGGTCAGAGTTAACCCTTTAATCAACTCTTGGCTCCGGACATCTCCTCCCTCTCTGTTTAAGAAACGGGAGTGGGCATTAATCGACCGAGGAGATATTGACCTGGTTCCTCCCGTGGGCTTTGCATACCCACTGTGTGTGGCTCTTGACACCTTTTTGGGGAGGAGAGGCAGAGCCATTATTTTATCGATGTCAACCTCTATGCAAACCAGGTATACTCTCAGGGAAATCCAGAGGAGGTTGGAAAATATTCCAACCTTCCCTTGCAATGCTTTGCTCTGCACCCGGTTCGATACCCATACCTCTGGCTCTGGCTAGAGCGTAGGTAAGCATCCCTCTGGTTAAGATGCTGTCCCCGTAGGGAAGGAGCGAGTCTGGGTCCGGAGGTGCTCGAGCTCTTGGTAAACCGAGTCCCACCTATCGGCCATTTCCAGACGTTGATAATGAATCTGAATGGGTTTTGCTAAAGCTGAATCTATTTGCTGTTTTACGAGGTCGGTTATTTTTCTAAATGCCCAAGGGCCAAATGTAAGAATAAGGAGAAAACCAACAAGGGGACCAAGGATGGGGAGGAAGTAGGGGAGGAGTCCATTAAGTCCACTCCAGAGCGGGTTCTCAAATAGCTCTTTTCGTCTCTTGACAAGGTCTTCTTGTAGCTTGTCTCGGACGATGCCAGACTTGTTGGTGTAGAAGCAGCATCGTTCCTGGGGGCAGGACATAGGGGCTTCTCTGGGTCCATTGTGGTGACAGACATAATGCTCTGGCACCCGAATTGGCTGCATTGCTCCTTCTGAAAAGATATAAAACACAACCTCTTCCCCACATTATTACTGAATCTGATAAAACTCTTATCTGGTTTATGATTCCTTTCACCTAGCTGACTCAGTGGAGGCTATTGTACAGGAGGCCTGATGCCTTTCACCTGCTTTACAATCCTTTGCATTAAAATTTTTTTTTTTTTTTTTTTTTTTAAAGTATAAAAGGTTTGACTGAGCCTCTTTAGAGGTGACACATAACACCTATCTCCCCCTTTTTGTTTTAATAAATGATTTTAAGAGTACGATTGGCTCTTTCCACAATTGAGTAACATCTATTTTGTCAATTTGATTAGGTTTAAGTCCTCGGGGATTTACCCCCTAAAGTTGGCACAGAGAGGTGGATAAACACATTGAGGACATTGCTTCCAATAAAACATGGACATTGTCCTTCTCTAACAACATTTTAAAGGCTGAAAATTAAATGAAAAGTTTCCTCTGAATTAGTGTGCCCTATAGTAGCTGTTACAATAATTTTTGCCATACTTACCACATAAGCACTATTACTATAGGTTGATGGGCTCTGTAGCAAAATCTGTTAAGGCACAAATAAGAGCTTGTATTTCTACTGAAATATAAAAAGTTTGAAAGATATTTGCTCTCCTGCTGCAGTAGATCCAGCCTTTCTAGAACTGGATCCATCTATAAAAATGGTTAATGCCTGAGGTATAACAATTTCTTTTAATGTGGCAGTTAATACTATTCCCTGTGTTAGAAATAAAGCAAGACCCTCAAGTCAGGGGTCCTGGTAAAAACACAAAACATCAAACATTGACTTATATGCAGAAGGGTGTGCACACATGGTCTGTAAGCATGCACACCGACCTTCCTTGTCCTTGGTCAACCTGCAGCAATGCACAGGTGCTGACTGCTAGCATGGCAAGGCATCTTTACTATTTTTATTTCTGGACTATTTCTCCTATTTTCAGGGGCCACTGCTTATTCTGTGGCTGCAGTAGTCCTATCAGGTCCTCTCTGAGATCTGTTGTTGCAGGAATCCATATGGGCTTTGGAGTTTTCTGGAAATATAAACATATTCTCGACCAAAGGTTAATAAAGAATTCTTTTCTATAAATTAGACTTTGATTTTTGCCCAAACAATTTTCCTTTGGTATATTTTTGACACCATGTGTGTTTTTAATGGGTGTCTTGCTGTTTGCATTACAAATAAAAATTAATTTTCAAAGTAAAAAATTTCTAGATGTAATTTACTTTCAGGATATTTTTCCTTACAGAATATTACTCCACTATCCTCCCTTATTTTTATTTAATTATTAGGAGGCTTTGGAAGATCTTTATAATGCAGTCTTGATAACTTTAAATTTTAATTTTTTGCACAAAAATGTGACTGCTTTAGGTTCATTGCATGTTAAGTAATTTTTACCATGAAATGAACTATCAATAGAAATTTTAGTTAATACTTTAGGAACAGCTTTTGTACAATTACATTTTCTTGAATATTTACTTATTTTCAATTAGCCAATTTAAATTAATCTGAAAACTTGACTATTTTACTGTCAAATTTAATACTCTTAACAAAAATCTTAGTTTACCCTGTAATTAATGGAAAAGATTATTTTGCATCCTTGAGAAAGCCCTGAGCATTTCTGGTGCTAGGCTAGATTTAGACATCGGGTAGCTGCCATTGGCCAACTCTCTGTTGCCTGGGTCCCAATCCAAGCTAGGCCAAGTCTCTTGTTATCTGGGTCTCTTCCAGATCTGAGCTGGGCCAAGTCTCTGTATGTTCCCTGGGTCCCGATCTGAGCTGGGCATGGGAAGCGCGAAGCAGCCATGGGGCAGGAGAACTCCCTCAGAAGGGGCGAGTGTTCAAGCCTCTGCAATGTTGGGGGGTGAGGTTCTGTGCCCCACCTCTGTTGACCCCCAAGTTCTCTCCTGATGGCCCCTCTGCGACTGTGCCTGTCTTAGGTTGTTCCTCCCTTGAGGAATCTTACCCGTCTTTGACTAACCAGCCATCCTCCGGGGCCAAGCAGGGTGATGTGAGGTTCAGTTTTGTCTCCTTGGTATCCTATGCCCCTATGGCCTCCATGCCCAGCACCTGCCTTGGGATCCCCTTGCCTGCTGGTGGGGCCCCGGCATTGATCACAGATCTTGGGGTACCCAGCTCACGCCATTGTGCAAGAGACAGATCCATGGTACCAGCCACTATGAGGCTTCAACCTCAGCATGAACTGAAAACTCAGGCAACAGCTGTGGGCAATTGGATTGTGAGAAGAGGGTCCTCTTGGCAAAAGGAGCAAGAAGGGCCAATATAGAATGCTCAAATGCTTTCCTAGGGGGGCCTTCCACACAGTGGAAGGGATTAAATCCTTTCATGTCCTTATAAATTGCTGCCAAACATTCAAAGAATTAATTTGTAAATTTGGGATAATTGTACAATATGCTGTTGTAAAATATCAAAAATTATAATGAAATTGTAAAATATCATGTAAGAATATTCTTTGTTCTAGGCCATGGCAATTCAATCTCAAACTGGCTATTAATTTCTTTTTGTATAGAAAAGGTTTTAACCAGTTAAAGTCTCCTAATAATTTCTAAAAGTTATTTAATTTTTTCTTATCTCCACCTTCTGAGGCCTAATGCATTGGTTATCAATTACAATCTCTATGATATTTGAAGAAAACCTCTCTTTATTTCCTTCCAAAATAATTTTCAGGCTACAGAGTTTCACCTAAGAATCTCTTTCTTTTTAAAACAAGCAATCTGTATGGTTACAGCTTGAAAGGTAAGCCTCAAGCGACTAGCTAGCTATATTACAAGTACTCTTCAGTAAGGCTGACTACTAATTTACTTTGAGATTTAACATTTTAACAATAATCTTAGTTTACACTGGAAATACTAGTGAAAGAGAATTTAAAATTTTTAATTTCTTATTTTTATTAAATTTATAATTATATTTTTAAAGTATCCTCTTAGGCTTATTTGCATATACAGAGGGATCATGGGAAGGCTTCAGTAACTTTTTTAGAAGATTTATTTAAATTGCTTACAAAGACATTGGCTTATTTAAAGAAAGGGGTTGGCCTTTGTTATTTCAAGATGGCGGGCAGTAACCACATGGCCAGAGGGGTAGGCAAGATGGCGGCTGCCTCACGAGCCGCAAATGTTGCTCCTCCTCTAGCTTAATTAAGAATGCAGGTTACTACGAGTCAGGATTCAATTATTTATAAAAACATTGGCTTCTCATGTAACTTAATTTATATGCGACATTGATTATATTTTAAAAATCCAATTTATAAGGTAACTTAAGTAGGTATCTTTAATTTAAAAAGGCAAAGAAACTTATTCATCAAACTTATTTGATACTTTATTGGTCTGATCCAAAAGCATAAGCAGTGTCCCACCTCCAGCCCATACAAAAATGCAGGCTACTTGAGGCTTTTGTCTTTCTATGAAATTCTACTGCTTTTGAAAATTTTGGCTATATTTAAGAAATATATTGTTTTTACCCTTCTTACAGGTAAAAACTTCCATAACATTTAATATATGTCTATGTAAGTAAAATATATTAATTAATTTTTATTTGATAAAGCTTTCCATGCAATTTCAAGTATCAATCGGTTTAATTAAAAAAATATTTATTTTAAGAGAGAATAGACTTTTGAAATACACCTCAAGGGCCCAGTGAAATGTCTCAAAAGCCATTCTCAAAACCTTGAAATACACCTGGAAAGATCAAATATATAATATATATGATTTAAAGATTATATACTTAAATTATCTTAAAGAATGTCAATTAAATTTAAACTATATCACAGAATTTCCTTTTTAAAATCAGACCAAGAAGTAACATATTTTGAATTTCTAATTATTTAAGAGAAAACATTTTATTTTCTCAAAAATTAAGTTGCAATACTCTAGGCATTTAGTTACCACAGTTCTATAATTTCTCACAATTCAATCTGAATCTTAAACTTTCAGAGCTTGCAAGTCAAATATTTGCAGTTCTTAGATTAATAACACCTTTATAGCTTTAAGAATAAATTTTAAAATCTAATAGTCAACTTTAAACCATGTTATTTCTGCCTAGGGAAACTGAGAAGCAAACTTATAAGTATTAAAAAATGACTACTGGTGGAAAGCTGATTTTAAATGAGCCACCTTTTCAGGAAAAACCATTTGACCTTTTCTGGGAAGGTCAGCTAGCAAAAGGTGTAGCCATTGAAATGCAAATGAACATTCTTTAAAAATGGCCGCTGGCGGGAACCAGCCTACCTGCATGCTAGGGGAAGGGCGTGTCCATCCCTCCCTCCATAAAAAAAGGGTGTAGCTTTAAAACCTTGTAATGAAGAAAAAAGAGACCTTAAACTTTCAGAGTTTTAAATCTTAGCAAAATTAAATACTTAGCATTTCTCAAATCAATAATACTTTTACATTGTTAAGGATACATTTCACATAAAATATAAGGCATATTCAATTAATAGATTAACTTATAACATCTAGACTTCATACTAGGCATACTTAGATCAACATTTCAGTATTATCACTTTCAATACATTTAATTTAAATTTATCATTTGCTTTAGTAAACTTCCAAGTTCTTTTAAATTTCCAGCCGATAGGCTTGGCCCAGCCACTAAATTTCAAAAGGTCACAATTTTCCTGCTGGGGAAGTCAAGAAGCAAATTCTCAGCCATTCATATGTAAACTTGACTATTTACTTGCTGGTTACCTGCCTCGGGCGGGAAACTTCAAAAGAGCTATCTTAGATCGCCTTGGGGAACTAGTCTGTATTTCTTTCTCCTGTTCATCTCCGCCATTCTCAAGGCCAAAACAGTCTCGGGTTTTTATTCTGTACACAGCAAAGAGTTAAGTTCAGCTCAAAACTATGCGCACTCGTTTTTAAACTGGCCTTTTCCCTCTACATGTGCACAGAAATCCCGGATGCATTTATGAATTTGTAAAAGCTTTAAGCCATTAGCTGGAAAATAAATAAAGATGGCGAAGATGAGGCCTTTCAAAGTGGCTTTCTTGGGGAGTGGCGTCCATATTGGATCGCCACGTGTCTCCCTTCCCCCACCACCTTCTTAGGGGGAAGATTCAGTAATGGTCTGGCATCTGTTTTTATTTTATTTATTTTTCAATTTTTATTTTTATTTCTTTATTTATTATTAAGGAAAGAAAAAGATTGGCAGTTGCTGATCTTCCGGGGAGAGTTTATCATCTAAGGGGATCTTATTTAAACCTTTAAGTGAGGGATAGATACCGGGGACCTTAGTGCTAGGGGTAGGATGAGTTTCTTTGATTTCTTCCATAAGATCCTTTTGAGGTGGGTTTTCTGGCATTTTTACCGCGACCGACGGACAAGCCGAGGGCGGGTATGGGAATTTTCTCTGGGCCAAAAGTCTCATAATAATCCTGAAGGGCGTCGCCCACTCTTTTCCATCGCTTTGAATCGATGGTGCCCACTAGTGGAAACCAGGGACATGCCTTTCTTTTTACCCTTACTCCTTGCGTCCTGAGGGGACTCCTTGAGCCCACCGAGGAATACCTTGTGAGAACAGAGAGGTGCCCATGTTGATGTGGGAGCTTCTCAATTTTTTGCCTCCTCCGCGTAAGCCTCTGGGACGTATAAACCCCGTGCCAGGTCAGCCCTGAGTTTCCGTTGCCTAGGACAGTTGTCTCGTCAACAATCTCTGTTTGCCCAAAGGCCCCTGCTCGCGTATCATAGGTCGGGATGTATAAGCCCCATGCCAGGTTAGCGACCACTAAGACAGAGTGAGCTCAGGGTTTGCGAGAGACGTGACTAGGAACCGACCAGAGACAAATTACTCCTCAGGGTGATTCAGAGATCTCGATCGGCCAGATCTCGGTACCTTTAACCCTTCCCGGATCGGCGAGACGAGTGCTTATTAGCGGACTGGAGGTTGAATCGAGAAGCTCAAAGTGTAGGAAATCCGTCAAAGGGCACAAAAACTCATTCTCACAAGGAATTCACTCTCTCTGAAATCTTGCCTGAAAAGATCATCTGCAAAACTCAACTACAATCAGATCATACTCACGGACGGGCAGCTCCGCGGCGATCAAGTGACAGAGTCTTCACTCGAGGCGTTCCGCGGCGACTCAAGAGGGTGTCCGGCCGGACCGATGTGCAGATGTTCCCCGGAGAGCCGACTCTCGTGCCCCACGTCTAGGGCGCCAATATTTCCCCGACCTGCGGGGTCTTCTAACGGGGGTACCGAGGCAGCGCACCTAAGGGAATGAAAACAGACAAGGGACGCAGAGAAAGGAGGCAAGACAAACGGGTTTCTGATCAAGCCTCGAAATTTTATTTTTACAGCGTTCCTTATATGTGGTTTCTAGAAGGGGGGATGTCTTAGGGGAGATGGGGGCTGAAGGGATCATGTGGACTTAGGCAATTAACTAAGGTTGTAAAGGGAGGTGACTAGATAAAGAATTTGGCAGTTAAAGGGTAACTAAGGAAAGAATGCTTTGTTCTCAGAGAGAGGAGGTGGGCCTGGTTTCTGTGAGTTTCTGTTTAGATAACTTGCTAAAGTAAGGTCAGAGTTAACCCTTTAATCAACTCTTGGCTCCGGACACATCAGCAAGGGGATTTCTCTTATCCTCCAAGCCAAGATCTCAAATACTTAAGACTATCCTCTACTTCATTTCTTTGTCTGTGATCTGGCTTCAAATATTTTGGCTTCCCGGGTTCTCTCCATCCAGACTTTGGAGGGCCCAAGACCTTACTCCAAAGCCCCTGAAGCTCAGAGGCATATAAGAAGTCATCCTGATGATGGGAGTGGAAGACAGAGTGCCATGTTTAACCCCATCCTCCTCAGCTCCACTTCCTGTCTTGGTGACACAGTGACAAACTCTTTTCTCAGCAATTGGTTGGATAGGCTCTAAGCTATGGCATGACCTTATCATCTACAACACAGGGATTATGTTAACAGAGAACTATCCGGGGAGAGAGCCCAGCATTGCATCATTCCTCTTTCCAGATTGCTACCTACCATTGTCATTCAGTGTATCAGCTGAGATAGTTCTTTAAGTCATAAAGACCAATTTCTCACCTTAAAGAACCTAACTAAGAAGAGAAAAGAATTTATGGTGATGACTATGACTTCCCAGGGTCTTCTGAGTATGTGGAGTCCATCAATAAGCCTACATTTCTCTTTCCTCTGTTCTGTTATAACAACATCAACAACAAACAACGATTCTCTAAGGGAGCGAAATTGTTCTAAATTATATACAAATGCTTTAAACACTATAGAACCTCCTTGCTTATGACATGCAGGGAGAAAAAAAATCCTTCTCCTGATCATAATATTTCTCCTGAATGTCATTTGATAGTACAGGAAGTTCACGAGCCATTAAGATAATGATTCCTAACACTGTCTGTCAGTAAGATATGAAAATCATTTTTTGTTATCCATTGGTACTCATTTTATCTCACATTTATTTCGTCAGCAGCAAAGCCTTTCAGAGGTGATTGTTTCCCATGGAATAAGTCCCAGTTCTAACGGATCACCCGATGATATACAGTCATCTTTGCCTCACAGTGCATTTTTGCAGAAATAAAGATTTATATCTCAGCTGACTCATTTGGGTGGTCTCATAAGAGTGAGGGAAATGGTTGCACATTTTGCCCCTGGGCTATTGATTCTTATCCCAAGACACTGAGAGACATTCATCGCCAAGGTTAACTGTGAATCTGAGGAAGCTTCCTTTGGAGGCTCTTATAACTTATCTACTTCCCTTCGCCCCCTCCTTCCCACCCTGCCTCTGTTCCCCTTCCCCACTCACTCTGGGCTCAGCATTTCCCTCTGACTCCACATGCCCCCGCAGAAACATCTGAAATGCTGCCCAGCTTCTCAGGTTGCAGATTTCCCATAACCTTTCCTCCAGAGTCCCCAGCCAAAAGGTCAATGTAGAGAACCAGGTCAATGTACCTCTGCTCCATTTTCTCAGAGTTCTTCTCACCAGAGATCATCAACTAATTTGAGTTGATAGATGGTGATTTATGCAAAGTGGTACCCCTCTTAATAGTATTTGCATTTTGATTAGCTTCAACAGAGCCAGTCCTGGGATTCTGGTAAGCATTAATGACTGATGGGAATGCAGTTCTGTGTGGAGATGCAGACAGTGAAGGGAAGGAGGTGGGAAGCATTGGGAGTGTCTTTTCCAAATCTCTCAATCTCTATATTTATCTGCATTTTAAAAAGTTTAGACTTGCCCTTGGATATTATTTTCCGGCACTAAACATTCCATCATCTTTTCTTAATGTTGTGGATTATTTCTTTGACAATACTACTGCTACTACTACTACTACTACTACTACTACTACTAATTGTACTACAATGATTTTTAACTTTCCACAGCTCTTAAGCTTCATCTCTTTATTTTTTATGCCCATAGCAGCAACCGCAAAACATGAGAATCTATCCCTGTCCTAAGAGTTGAAAAGCTTTTTACTTCCTTTTGTTGAGTTGTATGAGTATTTTATATATTTTGGAAATTAACTCCTTATGAGATACATCATTGGCAAATATATTCTCCCATGAGGTGGGTTCCCTTTTCATTTTGATGCTGGTTTCCTTTGCTGTGCAGAAGCTTTTTAGTTTGATGTAATCCCATTTGTTTATTTTCTCCTTTGTTTCTATTACCCTAGGCGATGTATCTGTGAAAATCCTGGTACATAAGATGCCTGATATTTTGCTGCCTATGTTTTCTTCTAGGACTTTTATGATTTCATGACTTACACTTAAGTCTTTTATCCAATTTGAAATTTATTCTTGTGTATGGTATAAGTTGGTGGTCTAGTTTCATTTTTTGCATGTACCTGTCCAATTTTCCCATCACCATTTATTGAAGAGACTGTCTTTACCCCATTGTATGCTCTTGCCTCCAATGTCAAATATTAATTCAGCATAATGATTTCTAGATTCTCTGTTCTATTCCATTGATCTATATGCCTGTTCTTATGCCAGTACCAGGCTGTTTTGATTACAGTGGCTTTGTAGTATAACTTGATATCCCCAGTATTGTGATCCCTCCAACTTTGTTCTTCTTTCTCAAGATTGCTGTGGCTATTTGGGGTCTTTTTTGTTCCATATAAAATTTTAGACTGTTTATTCTAGATCTGTTGGAAATATGCTGATGATACTCATACAACTCAACAAAAGAAAGAAAGACAATCCAATTAAAAACTGGCATAAGACCAATTTTGGGGTGGGTGGGTGGTGAGGAGGGAGAGATTAACCAGGGAACTCATATATGCAAAGCCGATGGACACAGATAATAGTGCAGTGAAGGCCTGGGGAGGGGGCGGGAGGAGAGGTCAATGGAGGAAAAAGGGAACATATGTAATACTTTCAACAATAAAGACAGTTTGTTTTTTTTATAAAGAAAGGTTTTTGAGACAGTAGTCTGTAAATAAGGATCCAATCATATTCACTTACAATTAGAAGGAAACATTTTTTTAAATCTTAGCACACAAAAAAGCAATATTAGAAATCAGTGCACTGCAAGGACTTTCACCCACTTTTCAAAACTATAGTTCCTTGCTCAAGGCTGGCATCTGCAGAGCCACAGTGAGCCACGCAAAGGAGCCATTTCCCCCTTTCCAGGAGAAAGGATGCAATTGTAAAAACAGAAATAGAGCTGATAGAAAGACAATGGGGGGTGGGAGGGGGATCCCATGTCATCCCTTTCCTTTCTTCCCTGTGTTTTCCGCTAACACTCAGTATAAATGCTGGGGGGAAAGAACCCAAACTTTTATTTTTTTATTTATTTTATTTTTTAAATTTCTTTATTGATTAAGGTGTCACATATTTGTCCTCATCCCCCCATCCCCAGCCCACACCCCTCCCCACACATGCCCCCACCCCCCTGTTGTCCTTAACCACTGGTTAGGCTCATATGCATGCACACAGTCCTTTGGTTGATCTCTCCCCTTTACCCCCACCCTCCCCTACCCTCCTTAAAAGGCAGAATTCACAGTTCTCAGGCAGGTACCTCTCCTCAGACAGACACTCTATCTCCTTCTAAGCAAGAGTGGCACCCTCAGGAGATAAGAATTGGATAGGATTATGCAAAGGATCTCAGGCCAAAGAGGAGCACTGAAATGTATTAGGTAATCCGAAACAGATGTGGTTAGGATCAAGATCAGGCTCGGTTTCTCAAGCAGAGAAAGGACCTACTTTGATGGATCCATGTGACAACTCACAGCTGTGACACCTAAAGATGCGATTCCACCCCCGAAAGGCTGTCAGAGTTGTGTGGTAACAGAGAACCTATGTGTAAGGAGAGAATGAACTATCCAGCCTGCTCTCCCCTAATTCGTACGAGGAAAAAAGCTAAGTATTTACTTACCTTAAAGCTTGGCTGGAGTAAATATACTTAATACATAATTATAACACCACGCTGTCAACTGAACATGGTAAATATTTCTCGGTTGGAATTGTGCTGGGACACAAAGTCATCTCAACCGCCACTGGGAGACGGTGGGAAATTTACCATCCCAGAGTGGCTTTCCCGCCAAGTCCTCTCACTTGTGGTGAGATTTCAGGGAGCTTTATCCATTCACTGGAAGGCAAACACTGACACCCCTTCATGCACCACACTTACAATTTAACTGTCATAACACAGAAGCAAAATAAACAAACACAGGTCTGCTGAAATTGAGTTCATAGTGTAATGTGACTCTGACTCATTCTTGATGGATAATAAAGAAAAATGTCATGTGGAGGAAAGTGGAAAAACAGAAATTGTCCCCCAGAGGCTCCGGGGAGACGGGGAGACGTCCGCTGACCCCCGAGATGGCTTGACCTCGGCAGAGAAATGATATTTGAAGTGGATGACTATTGACTTCCGAGTCCTCTTCTGAGCGAGGCTGCCTGCGAGCGCTGCCCCAGGGCCCAGGGACCTGTCCTCTGTGAACACATGGACGGGCTTGGCTAAATGAAGAATCCAGATGGAGGTTTTTGAACACGGCCTGGGTGTTCTTGATATTGAAGGAGTCATCTTTATTAAGGAAGGATGCTGAGTCCTTTGGAGCTGTGTAAACCGAAAGAAATCGTAATAATTGGCGAGAGCAGAAGGAAATGAACTCTGGGGCGGAAGTCAACAAAGCAAATATTTCAGCTGGAGCCCAAGCCCAGGCCCAGACCCGAGGTAATGAGAGCAGCAGCGATTTCTCTCTGCAGCCCCGGTTTCCACCGCGTCACCCCAATAAGCAGCAGGAGCCCAGCGCCCAGCCTGGCTGCAGTGCACACAGCAGTTCTGCACCCGGGAGGGCGCTTTGGGTGAGCTGATGTGTCTGGTGAATGACTCACGGTCTCATGGTACCCCCAGTCTCAGGAGGGGAGGCAGCTGGGCCGCGCTCCCTGCACCAGCTCTCAGGATCCCAGCATCCCTGAGGGTGCTGGCAGCTTCCTGCAGGCACTGCGTTCGTTATTATTTCTGCTAGGAAGATAGGAGTCGAAATGTTTATTTTTATATTATATTGATAAAAAGAAAAAAGAAAAGCCAGGCGCGGAGAAAATAAATGTATTTCCAGGCAAGGCACCGAGAAAGGAGTACAGAGTTAGCACTTCACTATGAAAAAGGCCTTTGTTGGTCCTGACAAAACGATGAAACATAATGAAGCTTGCTCGTATGTACTAAGGCTGACTGTTTGTGACATGAAAATAAAATCACCTGGCCAGCTGGCTCAGCTGGTTGGAGCGCCACCTCGTCCACCAAAAGGCTGCAGGTCGATTCCCCGGCAGGACGCATCCCTAGGTTGGGGTTTGATCCGCGGTTGGGGTACGGATGGATGGGAGGCAACCGGTGGATGTTGCTCTCTCACATCTATGTTTCTCGCTCTCCCTTCCCCTCCAAAAATCCATAAACATATCCTCGGGTGAGAATTAAAAAAAAAAAAAATATATATATATATATATATATATATATATATATATATATAAAACCACCCAACCAAAACATTGAAGGGCCAACAAATGGTCACTGAAGACAGTGGCCATTCTTTATTTTTTTAAAAAATTAAATATTAGTCCTGACTGGTTTGGCTCAGTGGATAGAGAGTCGGCCTGCGGACTGAAAGGTCCCAGGTTCGATTCCGGTCGAGGGCATGTACCTTGGTTGCGGACACATCCCTGGTGGGAGGTGTGCAGGAGGCAGCTGATCGATGTTTCTCTCTCATCGATGTTTCTAGCTCTCTCTCCCTCTCCCTTCCTCTCTGTAAAAAATCAATAAAATATATTTTAAAAAATAAAATAAAATATTAGACACATTAATGCACCTATTTGCCAATGGTGTGAAATATTGGGCACCAAGCGAGTAAATACTGAGGTGACGGAACTGCAAGTTCTCATCTCTGGTACAACTCCTCTCCTTTGCCAAGGGGCCCGGGCGGGGGCCCATTTTTGCCTCTGACAGTGACGCCTTCCTCCTGAATTCAGAGGCACTCTACTATTTTAACGGAACAGTAGACTTCTTGAAGATAAGGACTGGCTCATATTCATTTTTAGTCCATTGCACAAGGTAAATGCCTTGCACAGAGTTAGTAAAAGTGTTTGTTGAGAGAATGAATGAATCAATGAATGCGTATCCATAAACGATTTCACCAAGATTGATACAATGAGATAACAAACTAAATGACAATGAAATCACACCAAACTTACAAAGGAAATGTGACCCCAATTGACTGCGCTTTAGCTTCATTCTTCAGCATGTTTGTGGATATTAAATGAGCTTAACTCTTCCTTGGCATCTGGTAAGTGCTCAGTAAATTGTATGGGTGGTGATTTCTGAACTTTTTTGGGCTTTTTTTTTTTAAGTATTTTACTTTATTTTTTTAATACATTTTATTGATTTTTTACAGAAAGGAAGGGAGAGGGATAGAGGGTTAGAAACATCAATGAGAGAGAAAGATGGATGAGCTGCCTCCTGCACACTCCCCACTGGGGATGTGCCCACAACCAAGGTACATGCCCTTGACCGGAATTGAACCTGGGACCCTTCAGTCCCTAGGCCGACGCTCTATCCACTGAGCCAAACCAGTTAGGGCTTGGGGTTATTTTTTATTCAACAAGATGAGCAACAACTTTATTTCTAAGTTAACTTAGGGTACCTTCCCTTTTCTTAACCTCAGTGATTAAACTGCCTTTTACTTCATCATCTCACAGTCACAGCACCCAGTTCTTGGTCTGCAGCCTGACCCCAAACGTGAAAGCCACATTCCATGCAAGGATCTCAGTCAAGGAAACAGCGACTTTAGGGTCAGAGGAGGGGATGAGGGCAAAGCCAAGTCAGAGATCGCCAATTCAAACTAAAGAAAGAAAAGAATGCTTATGATTTTCGAGAAAAGATAACTTGATTTCTAGAAGTTGCCTGCATCACAAGATAACCACCTGTACAGCAACGCCCCACATTCCCTTCCCCCTCTCCCTGTCTGAGTATTGTGAAGAGCAGCCTCTCCCCTGGAGGCGGTGAAGAGAAAATGTCTGTCTTTGTGTGGACTGCGGGCAACATGGACCACGCTACGCACGGACTCTAAGCTTTCTTTCCAATTTCGCCACCGGTCCCTTGAGGAAACACTGCAAGCTGGGGAAGTTTCACGCTTTTTTCTCTCATTTTTACATTCTTTCTCTCGTTTTTATATTCTTAGTCCTTTCTTTTCTTCTCCTCCTTTCATTCTGGTTCATAATAGATGCACCTTCTAATCAGTACCTTTTCAGATCATCAAAACGACTCCCTGGGCCTCTGATGTAGGCTTCATTTAAGCCAGGCACAAAGGATTCTTTGTTTCGCCAGATTCCTCTGTCCATTAGGGTTCAATGGAGCCTTTGCTGGCAGACAATGGTCTTGACCTGCGGCCTTTCTGCTTGGCTAACTGCTCCCCAAGTGCTCACACTGAAAGGGCCTGGTGGAGATTCGCATTACCAAAACCAAATTAGCAACAAAAGGTTCAAGGAAAGGGTTGCACACACCAGGGAGATGTGCTGCCAGGAAGCCATGGCTTGTTCTCCTCTCTGTAATCGTTCTGCAGACCAAGCGCAGGGCTCTGCCCAGCCACCCACTCCTGCGGATGCTATTGTGACCCCAAAGATGGTCTGATGCGGGCTCCCTAAGAGGGATTATCTCAAAGCCCGCTTGCTTTCTCCTTAGACTCTAATGAGTTCTCCAACAGCATTGCTTTCATGGCTCTCCTTTTGTTCTGTGCTGAGAAAGGAATTTAAACAACAGCTATGTAAGAGCCATGAGCCATGCATTGAGCTACTGGCTACACAAGCCTGAGATTCGGTGTGTCCCTTCCCAGCCTGCCAACTCCCGCTTTTGGCTTTTGCTTATCTGCGTGGCGCCTGGTTAGCCTCCCGCCCTCTGCAGGGTGATTCTGCAGTTCTGGTTGGGCTTTGGGAAGACTGCAGAACCGTCCTGGCATAACCCTAAGTCTCCTTGAGGGGGAATGCTCAAAGCACGCCCAGACGCTTACAGGACCTGTTTATGGATCCCTAAGAACACAGGACGTCAGAAAGCCTGCTTTGCCGGAGGTTGCGGGCAGGTTCACTCACACAGGCAGCCAACTTAACTAAAACCCAGTGAAACGTGTGGCTGAACATGACAAGAACGATAGCATGTGATAGGTACAATGTACCAGATGTGGGCATGTGACGAGCTTTATGATTAGACTTGTATCTGTACCATTTCAAAGGCATCAGTCCATTTGGATAAAAGAGACGACGCTTCTTTACTAGGTGGGCAGTAGCTGAATGGCTCTAGAGCAGCAGTTCTGATCATCCCTTGCACATCATAGTTATCTGAGACTTTGTAAAACCCAAAGGACCAATTTGGGGACCCGATCTCTTAAGTTTGGGGTTGAAATTTATTTTCTAGTCACTTCCCATATATTTTCTAGTCACTTCCCCTCAATTTCTCATCCCTCTGTCCTTTATTAAAAGAATATACATGCTCATGAGTCTAACTGCTTCTTTGAGTTTTACCTCTTTTCTGTGCACACAAATATTAATAAAAACTGCATGCCTAACCTGTCTTTTGGTAAGTTTAATTGCTGCTCACAAACTTTACAAGTGTAGAGGCAAGTTTTTCTTTCCTTCATAGGACATAAAGCAAAGACAAGTTTTGATTCAATATTAGGAACTAAATTGAGGACTGGCTGCTATGGACTGAATTCTGCCCCTCAACCCATTCATATGTGGAAACCCTAACTCCCAATACGATATGATGATATTAGGAGATGGGGCTTTTGTGAAGTGATTACATTTAGATGTGGCCAGAGAGGGGAGCCCTAATCATGGGAGTAGTGGGCAGCACACCAGTTGCCTGGACCTAGTGTAGGACTACAGGACCTCCGTGGGATTCTGTGTCTCAATGATGCAGTGATGGTGTGTGATAGTAAAGTTATCAAAAACTCTAGAGGAAGCATCTGGTGTTCTTTGTTTTTAATTCTTCAGAAAAAGACAGTAAGACAATTAATTTCATATATCCAGAACTCGAACCCTGGAACCCTTTCAGAAGCAAAGGATCTGTTGTCAGGAAGATCCATCACTGACTCCGCCTTTGGAACTGAATATTAAAAAGCCATCTCTAACCTCGGCTTTTTAATAGCATTTCATATTTATGCTACATGGAAATAAACAATACTTTGTTTTGTTTATAATGACAAAATGCAGATCCCATGATAGAGGTAAATGCTCCTTTGTGGGTATGGTAGTAATGGCTTAATGGAATTCAAAATATAAAGGCTCAAGAGAGATAATCCAACATGTAGCTATTTTAATGAACTTCATAATTGTATAATTATACTTGTGTATAAAAACCTTCTTTTTTGCTAATAGAAGAACACACTGGGTGGTAGCTTAATCTTATTCTTTCCCCACACTTATTGATTTCCTGGATAGCATGCCCTCATATTTAAAAATTTAAAAAGTAGTAAATCAGATTCCCAGAAGTAATAATTTCACAGTTAATCTGAATCCTTCTGCAGTTCATCTAATCATCACTTGATCAAATCTAACTCACAGAGTTATTGTCTCCCAGGAGTGAAAACATTAATGATTTTCCTTTCAAAATAAACTGACTTATTAATGAATCACACCTGCTGGTAAAAAGAATTCTCACATTGACATCCATGGGGTTTCTTCTTTGTTTTCTTTCTAGTCATTTATAAATAATATGTAATACTAATTCACGATACAGGGATGCTTAGAACCAAGACAATGGGGAGATGACTTAAAATCCAATGAACAGTTATTAAAACACAACACATAATAGGTATTGGGAAAGCAATTTGCCAATCTGCATCTAAATCCAAGCTCAATAACATAACAGGAACAAATGAAACTCACTAATCAGAAGAAGGTGCACATGAATTGGAAAGGGACTTAATAGGAGCTATTAGGCATTGCACATGCATTATCAAAATTACTTGCTCTAGTTTCAACCCAAGTACATTTCACTCCAAAGAACAAACAACTCAAATCAATAAATATTTATTAGTGCCTACGATGTTTGGACAAGGCAGCAGGCTGACTTAGGGGATATCAAAATGGGTTAGTCACATCTCATTTATTTAACTGAATTGACTAAGTAGTTTGCTTAATCACTGAAATGCCTGTCTAGACTTCAGACCATTAGGTTTTAAAAACAACTTAAGAAGGCATTCAATATTTTGACCAACACGGTTATGATTAGACAAAAGGGTTTGCCATTATTATCAACATTTTTCTTAAATATTTTGGAAATTTAGGAAAAAAATGGATAACACGTGAAGACAGAAAGTGGGTGTCATTCTAAAATACACGATGTGTGTGATTTTCAAAAAGTTCAAAAGAAATGCTTTTATAGAAACTGACTATAATTTACTTAGGGCTTATAGCGTGTCCAAAAGAAAAAGAAATTGTAAGAAATTAAAGACATATGCATACTAGTGCCCAAGTGCACAAATTCATGTACATTGAAAGGAAATTAATTAGAAGGTGGCTGGCGGGGCAGGACTGGGTGAGATGGGCCAGACATGCCCTGGAGCCAACCTCCCAGCAGCCACACCTGAGGCGGGACCCAAGCTCGAATGTCGTCTGTGGAGTGAGCAGGGTCCCTCAGGCAGGTGGGGTCCCTGATTGCGAGAGGGTGTTTCTCAGGTGACACACCCCAGGATCAGGCTCCCTCTTCTCTGGTTCTGGGGGCATCACCTAGAACTGCTGCTGCCAGGTCACCTCAGCTGGGCAGATCTTGCATTGAGCATCTGCCCCCTGGTGGTCAGTGTGCATCATACCTTCTGGCCTGTGGGAAAGTCAGATGGTCACTTAGCCTTTTATATATATAGATATAGATATGAAAGGATGATATTCATTTTAAAAATTTCAGTTTATTATTTTTGACCCTCTCCACTTGCAATAACTGAATAAAATTTCCTATTGAAGGGCAAAGATGACATTTGCATTATTGAGTGTCACACGAAGGCCTTTAGGAAATACACAAGCACCTTAGGGAAGCCAAGGGCATATGATTCAGTGTAGGGCATAAATGATTAATCAGTGCAGCTGTGTTGTCTTTTAAATTATTGTCATCCACTTCTGTAAGTGCTCAAAGGGAGTACAACCAAGTGTGGGGCACTTTATCACCCACCAGGAGCTGAATAATAACATTTTTGCAGGATTTTTTTGGTTAAGTTTTTGTTACATCATATAAATAGAGAAATGGAAAAACAATAAAGCTTGAAAGAATTAAGTGGCACCTTTAAGGAACTGATGATAGTACTGCCTAGCATTCACTTGGCCCTGAGCGAGGTGGGTTCTCTATGGACCTCATTCTACTTAATTTGGACACCGACTATGCAAAAGAAGGGTCACCTCCATTTTATAAAGGAGGAAGGTGAAACTGAAAATTTAAGAATTTGCCCCAAATCTCATAGCTAATACATTACAGAGATAAAATGTGAATTCGGGTCAACCTTGCTGTCATCAAGCAAGGAAAGTTTGGGTAGAATTGGCCTGCAGTTATTATTTAGGACCCATGGCTAAGGTACATTGATTGATTGGTTAAATTGGTTCATTGGCTGATGGGTTCATTGATTCATTGAACTTACATTGAGCACATATTTTACTTCAGAAAGTGACTGGGGCCCTAAATGGCAAAAGAACCTTCCTTACAAGGAGGTTAAAGTTTAAGAATTAGATTTGACATCAGCATTAACTCTCAGAATCATACTTTGCCAGAGGACTTGGTGATGAGGATCCTCCTACAGAAATCATGCTCATAGCGAAGGGCCCCCCTCCCCAACCTCTTGCATCCTTGCTCACTATCAGGAAATAACCACTGTTTCTTTGTGTATTCTAGAAGTGTTCTAGTTAGATGGAAACATGGAGATGACACCTAGTTTTTAAAAATTAAAACATAATAGACAAAATATTCTGCATTTTCTTAAACCCAAATGGGCAGCGAAGTAGAGATTTGTGGGGATTTTATGGATGTTGTTTTACATTCTTTGCATTACCTATCCATTCGCTCAGGTACTGCCGCTGTCTGTGACTCTCATGGGCTGAGGCTGAGCAGTAGCTCTGCCATGGGTTCTGAGAAATAGGCTGGTGAAAATACATTTTAGGACCCATAAGATCCCTTCTGCACTCGGACAGATGTTATGTCATTACAAAACTCTGTCCTTGGAGTGGCTTAAATCCTTTAAATTCTGTGGTCTAGACAACTTCCCTCAATCAATCAAGAAAAGTTGGCATAAGAGAGGAAACTATTTGTCATTTAGAATCTAGTTTCTGCTGTCAAGAAATGCATATTTCCCAAGCGTAGATACAGAATTTACACTCAAGTTAGGATGTCATCAGTGTCATAGAGCAGGAAAATAAAGTATTAATGAGTAGCAGGATTCAGAAAAACAAACATCACTTTCAAACATCTAGAATCTCGGGCACTGCTGGGTCAGAGGTAACTGATTTTCTATCACTATCAATAATTTAGTTATAAGCAATAATATAGAGTTTGGAATTGAGAGGGAACAGAGTGGGGTGCATATGATAACATCCTGGTCATTGCTTTTCCAACGAGAAATATTAAGTGCCCAACATACGCAGATGCTGAGATTTTCTGACTTCAAAGGGCTGGTGGCCCTCTTCAGCCTTCCCGTCCAGCTCACTGGGCACAGCTGGGCTTCCAGCAGCCACGGGCCCGCAGGGATGACTCCTCGGGTGAGCAGTCCTGTCCGGAAGCACATTATGACCCAGTATCTTCACTCAGAAGGACACGTTGCAACACATATTTCCAGGAGAAGAGTAAGGACTGCATAGAGCTATACTCCGCACAACCAGTCTTTCTTTCTTTCTTTCTTTTTTTCTTTTTTGAGTTATCAAACTCTGTGACCATGCTGCTTAGAGCTGGGCATGAAGTCTTATTGCACATGCCCAGAGGAAAGCCAACTGATCCATTCAGGAAGCAAACAATGCAGAGGTAACTTTCCTTGTTAGACTTGAAGGTTACTTAAGATGCTAAAAGAAAGGTAGAATAGCATCGAGATCTGAATGATCTGATGCTTCTAGAGCAGGGGCCATGAAGCACTGGGAGCGCCACGGGACCAGTGACCCCGGCCCATCCCTGTGGCTGTGGGCAGGGTGTAAGGACATGACTCACAACTTTTCCCCACGTTCCCAAGGAGCCCATAGCTCTAAGGAGGCTCACACACCTCTCATTTTTCTAGTCCAACGTCCACCCACGGCCAAATTTAAAGAGGTCTATTGATGTCCATCTTCCATGGCCTCAACTAATCTTGGAAAATATGTCTTTTCTTTATATAAACTGTTTACTTTCAGGCACCGCTTTTGAACTGCTTTTCACAGAGACATAAAGACCCTTCGAGGGTGGGTTTATGGGATTCCTCACCTACACTTCGGCAGAGCAGTTGTGCTTTTATCCGTTCTATGTGTGGGTATTTTGAATAGCACGTATCTTCTTAAGATTCAATTTTCCTAGAGTGAAAACAATGGCTTTGGGATTTCTGAAATGATGAAAGTGGATCTGGGGCCACAGTGCAGACATCGCCTTGTGTGTAAGTGATAGAAGCTTCTTAGAGTGGCTCAGCGCACAATCACACAACAATTTGTGACAACACTGAATAACCGGTGGTACTTTGGGGCATAATTTCCCCAAGGGTTTTGGAAATTGGAAAATGTCTTCCTGGGACGATTTATCTCAATCTTTCCAATGTCTTATTCACCCATCTCATTCTGTGGTTTTATAATGTGAGATGTTTAGCCCTAAATCCTTTCATATTTCCTCAAACAAAATTTCTAATAAAAACTTATTTGATCATAAAAATAGAATTACAAGAAAAAAAAGGCCCTTAGCAACATCATTTTGTAGGTATAAAAAATGAGAAAATGGATAGTTTCATGGAAGGAATATATTGTTTTTTCAAATAAAATGAAAAAAAAAATCCATAGTGATTTTTTGATTGGCCTTTTAAGTTGCCGCCCCCCCCGCCCCCAAATAACAATCACTTGAGAATCAGAGATGCTCTTCTCTCAATTTGCCTCCTCATCCCCACATTTTATTCTGTCCTATTGACATTAAGCCTTTCTCCTAAGTCAGAAAAAGAGCTACATAGAGGACAGATGGAGAACTGAGAGATCAAGAAGGCCCAGCATACATATTTTACACCTGTACATGCTTAACCCCATTGAACCCTCATTTCTTTACCCATTTCTTTATGTATTCTTTATCTTTCAAAAAGTAATCGCCACGTTTTGTACAGCACACTCACTTATTTTCCCTGGATGGCCCAGCCCGTGGCAAGGTGGGGTGGAAGTTCTGAGTCTATTTGGAAGAAGAGCTGAAATCTGGCCAAGGGAGAAGTTTTCTAAATTCCTTTGTGTGTTGAAGTGGAAGAAAGAAGAGCAGCTCCCACAGGGCCTCTGTGGTTCCCTCAAACCTCTCAGAGAAAGCGTTTACACGTCACCCTAACCGCATACTTGTGGTCTACTATGCATGTGCTGGGTCATTGTGAGGGAGAAGGTAGACCTGAGTACATGGAGCCACATGCAGTGGGGGCGGCAGGTCTTTACACCCTCCACAGTAACCTGAAGGGAACATGGGAACTTGGCAGGAGGGGCAAGCAGATGGGACTGGCATGTAGTTATGGGACACTTGAAAGTATCTCTTCAAGACTGGGCATCAAAGGATGATTAATTATTCTGTTCACTGTCGCTTTCCTCATGGGGGAAACTCAGGGCAGGCTGGATACAGTGTTCTCAGTCAGCCAAGGAGTAAGAACTAAAGGGAAGGTAGAATTTGGGCAGTTTTCAATACATCGAGGAGCTCTGTAGTTATCTCGAATTCCAAAGGACTGGGAAGCACTGAGGTTAAAATAGAACAGCAATTGTCTGGAGGGCGATAGCAGCAACCAGGACAGTCAGGGGCATCCCCACTTGGCCTGGGAGAGTGGTGTCGAGTCTATTTATACACCTGAGAGAGATGTGTTTCTTGAGAGGTAATTCTCCAGGGAACCAAGCAAAGTTACAAAGAGAAGGAGTATGTACTTGCTACACACAAGCTTAAGTGAAAAGAATCCTGCACCACAGTTTCCACTTCAACTCACTTCAACCTAGGAATTCACTTTTGATATAGAAATGAGGATGGGTATGAATTTGGATCAATAACCATTTCATTCATTCATTTATCATTTACTCTCTATTGAGCAAATGACCTATTGAAGACATTGAGGTGGATGTTGTGGGGACACAAAAATGTTGAAGATATCCCCATGGAGTTCATAACATTACTAACTTGGAGGGAAAGTATTTGGGAAAATAAAAGTCCCTAGAATAGGGTGACGGTTATTTCCAAGCACAGCGTGGTTAAAATAGGGAGCCATGGCAATGAGTGCAAGGCACTCGCTGGTCTTTCATCACGGCTCTGGGAGCTTTGATAGAATGGCCTGCAGATTAAGGGTGAGGCAGTGAGAAAAGTGCTAGGTTCTTCAAGCAGGCACAGAGTCGAGTTTTTAAAAAGTTTTATAGCAAAACCAGCTGGATAGAATTCCTACAAAGCAACAAAGTCAGATAGGTTTTATGTTTCTCTGCTGTTTGAGAAATCAAGGAGAAATAGAACTCTACAGCTATAGGGCCGGGAGGGGAAAAGTTGTACCACAGAGGTCTATGCCCATCAGTTTTGAGGATGGAGGCTAAGGCAAGGCATTCTTTCAGAAAATGTTCCCGGAAAAATCACTTTATGACACACAGTAGCCAAAGGACAGAAGAATCCAAAATAAAAATTCAGAGTCATAGAAGAAATGATTTCTAAATAATAATTAAACCCATTTAAAATAAAATTAGGTTGACTACCAAAAGCAGCCCTGGTAAATGCTCAAAGTTTCTGATCATAATTAGAAAAGGAACATGAGGATATAATGAATGGAATATATGTCCTAAACACCTAGATTTACATTGACCATATCAAAAGATCATTCATACATGGCTTTCAGAACAAGAATATACATCTTTTTTGCCCAGCTGGTGTGGCTCAGTGGTTGAGCATCGACCTATGAACCAGGAGGGCATGGTTTGAATCCCAGTTAGGGCACAAGCCCAGGTTGCAGCTAGATTCCCAGTGTAGGGTGTGCAGGAGGCAGCCGATCAATGATTCTCTCTCATCATTGATGTTTCTATTTCTTTCTTCCTTCCTCTTTGAAATCAATAAATAAATATTTTTAAAAAATGCATCTTTTTGAAGAATTCATAGTTTCTTAAAGAAGTTAAAATAAACACACGAGTATACATATTTCAAAATCCTTAGATGCAAATCTCTAAAAGGAAATAAAAACCACAGTCCACAGAATAAAAGACAAAATATAAGGAAAACATGTAAAAAAAAGCAAAAGATTAAGTTAAAATTAAAATTTTAGAATTAATGTTAGACAAATCAAATACTATAAGAATAAATAGCTAAAAATTCCATAATAAAAGACAAAGCATTAACAGGATAAGAAAGTTTCCCATAAGAAATAAAACTAAATAGCACAAACATTAACAACGTAAAAATAAAAGATTTATTAGCAAACATGACAAGGCAAATACTAGCTGATTGGTAAGTTGGTAGGTTTCAGGCTGGATAAAAAGAAGTACTTTTAAGTAAGTAGCCAAGAATCTCTCCTCATTTAGAGCAACCTAATTCTTACGCATAGCTAGGTCTGAAGCTTAAAGGCTTGTTTTCTCTGTAAGAATGCTTGGGATAATATTTATTGTTTGACTAAACTTGTAAATCAAAGTAACCCAAGATATATCTTCTGTTGAGTGGTGTGTTCACTCAAGGGAGCTCGAATAGCTTTGAGCTACTAGCATATCAGTTAATTTTATTCTAGAGGTTTGTATATGCATATGCATTTCGAATCCTTAGGATTTGCATGTCCACATTCAAATACATACCCACAATGCACTGGGCACCCAAATAAATGTAAAAAAAAAAATCTGCATTGAATTTCTCAACTCTGTTGTCTCACATCCATTTCCTATAGAAGCAACCCTCCCTAATTTAAATAGACTAAAGAAACTCTGACAGCTTCCCAGACAATTTCTCTGTGGAGACACAAATAACATGCATTTTCTTCTTCTTGCCCAGCTCTGCTCTTTAATAGGAACAAACTGCAAAAAGCACAGCTGTTATCAACATAGAGATACTGAATACCCAGAGACAATGAGAAGTAACATTACTAATCTCAAAAAAAAAGAAGAAAGAAAGAAAGAAAGAAAGAAAGAAAGAAAGAAAGAAAGAAAGAAAGAAAAGGTTTGTGGGTTAGATAATACATACAGGAAGAGGCACATTTTTAATTGCAATTATTGCTATGATTCTGGATCTACAGGAGTCACAGTGTTGCTGAATCAGTAAATTTTAATTTTAAATTATCCACCTGGGCCAGACAGACAGGTGCAGCTGCCCATGAATTGTAGCTTCAGGGAGAGTAAAGGACAAGGAGTCAGAGAGAGAAGAAAAAAGAAGAAGAAACAATAAAGGTTTGCAGGACTTTTAGTCTCTAGGACAAAAAGCTTCCTGCCCACTTAATTTTCCAGACCAATAGAGGGTGTGCTAGGACTTTTGAAAGTAAATTCTTCTGCCTTTTAAGAAATCTCCACTCCTGGGGATGGAACACTGCTGTGTAAATGAAGCTATGTGACTGGTTTTAAATAGCACTTTTAAATGTAGGCAGGCGTATGGCCTAACTTTCGATAGTTTAAAAGCTGTGATTAAAAGGGCTCCCCAACCCATAGTTTCCATTACCCTCATCGTCCATGAAAGATGGTTCAGTGTATTTAACCCATCAGCCTCTTCCTCCACCCAGCCACACACGGTAACACCTAGCATGCATCCTCCCATGTTTTCCTCCAGATAGAGGGTGTCCAGTGTTATTGATCATTTTTTTTAAATGTTATGTTGCACCTGTGGCCAGCGTGACTCAGTTGGTTGGGCATTGCCCCCTGCACCAAAGGGTTGCTGGTTTGATTCCCAGTTACGGAGCATGCCCAGTTGTGGGCTAGATCTCCGGTAGGCCTCCATTCATGTTCACCTCTCACATTGATGTTTCTCTTTCTATCTCCCTCTCCCTTCCTCTCTCTTTAAAAATCAATAAAGATCTTTTAAAAAAAATCTTTAAAAAAAAAAAGATGGGGGAAAAGGAATTGCTATTTTTAAAAAAACATTAAAAATAACTAAAGCAAATAAACTAACACATGATCCATACAGATGCGACGGATGGTTTCCAAAGGCGAGCGAGGCCAGGGTGAGCACAGGGCTTTGGGTGGTGGCTCTCCTGAGTCACAGGGCCAGAGGGAGTGCTGAGGGGGTCGTTCGATGGAAGCTATGCTCAGCCCAATAGCCTTGGCTTGGGAGTGGCGAACTAGCAGGTGCTGGTACGTTCTTCAAAGAAAAAGCGAAGTAACTAACCGGTAAGAGCCAGCCATGTACGGGTCAGGGATGGCAATGTCAGGGCACAGGATAGGCTGACTCACTGAGACGAGCCGCTGAAGCCGAGTGGGGAAACGCGTCTAAAGGCTCGGCTTACAGCCGCACCCCCAGGGGAAGGTGCCAGCCGTGCTCTGTCGTGGCTGTGAGACAGCGGTGCTGTCTTCTGACTGTCGCATAAGCCCTCGGTGCGTGCACTGGGAGACCGGGAGGGAAATCTGGTGCAGAGAGGCCACCTTTGCCAGATGCAGACATACCCTTTGTCAAAAGCGAACGCAGAAATCTTTTTGTTCATTCTCTGTTTGCATACGTTCAGGAAGAGTTCATTTCCATTTGATTTTTTCCCCTGTCTCTCTAGATCAGAAACTGTGTCTTGAGGCTTATAAAATACTGTTAAAAACTGTAAACCCTGAATTTTTCAAGTTCGAGTTGGCTCATTTCTATTTCCTTTATTTCCTTCGTTTTCTTGCTTCTTTTCCGTACAACCATGGTGGGAACAACATGTTTTTATGCAGCCTCACCTCCCACACTTTAGTTAATGGCCCAAGTTCGCAGCGAATCATTTGGTAACAATGCCTCTCACGTTGTATTTCAGCCATAACCCACTCTTGGCCTCTGAATTCCCTTGTATTGCTTGGAGATTGCAAACCTTGTTAACAGCTCGGTGTTTTGTTCGCCTTTGGATGCAGCAGTGAGCACAGGGCCCCCGTGTGTCCCCGCACAGGGAAGTAAGGAGATGGGCCATCGGGCCCTGATGCCTCCGGGCGCGTTCCATGCGGTTACGTTGAAGAGTCGCACGCACCTCACCAGGAGGCTTGTTCTTCGCTGACAGTCCTTTTGCTGGAGTGAACGCATTGGTTAGTTATATTTTAGAATAATCCTTGTTCTTCATGTTTGTCTTCTTAGAAAACTTGATTTCTGAGAAAAGAGAGCCTCCGGCAGTTATTTTCTGTGCTATGTCGATCCCATTGGAAATAATGCTACGTTGTTTGTATCTCTGAAAGAAGACATTTTAGTATTTTTACTTTTTAAATATATTTTATTGACTTCAGAGAGGAAGGGAGAGGGAGAGAGAGAGAGAAGGATAGAAACATCAATGATGAGAGAGAATCACTGATTGGCTGCCTTTTGCAACCCCCCACCCCCCAACCCCCACTGGGGAGCAAGCCCACATGCCGGGCATGTGCCCTGACCAGGAATCGAGCTGTGACCTCCTGGTTCACAGGTTGATGCTCAACCACTGGGCCACGCCGCTGGCAAAAGAAGACATTTTTACCTCTGAGTGCTTCTCCGGGTACGTTCATGTTCGGTTGGTAGGCACCAGTAGGCCTTACTGATGATTAAAGCACGAAATTCTCCTAAAGGTTGCTATGCTTACGTCATCATCATCAGGGTTAGGGTCCTTGGTCTGCAGCTCTTGAATTGCTCTTTTCAACCCCTCGTGGAAGATGCTTTTTGCTGTGATAAAGAACTGTTTATTTTAGCCTTTTGAGAAGAGATGGAATTGAAAGCTTCCGCTTAAAAGGTCATGTTCCTTAAATAAAGGGGCTTAGTAAATTTGAAGTCTTTGAGGATTAAGCTGCCTTCCAATGTCAAGATTGCCTCCAATGTTCACGCAGGGCAATATTTACTTCCATCGGTGCCGCGCTCAAGGCGTTCAGTTGGCCTCAGCGTGCCTTAACTCTCCCGATAGCCCACCTGTGATGTTGGCGCGCAGAATGCGGTTGCAGTGACATGGAGTTCAGCAAGCTGGCCGTGCGGTGCCAGCACAGGACGCTGTTCTGGTTTAGCTGAAAATAATGGCCTTCAAAGACCAAAACAAACGTGTTCAATACTATACCCAAAGTATTATAACCATTGCAGGAAATCTGGATAATTCAAAAACATATAAAGAAGAAAATAAAAGTCACCTTCAACTTTACTATCTAGCAGTTGTGATAGTAGTATCATCGTTTGTCATGTCCATTCTTTTATCCTATGCCTATTTTTCATCATTAAAACAATATGAATAAACACTTTGTTCATTCGGTAACAAAATGCAATTCCCTAGGCTAATGTTCTTAAGATTTAGCATGCCTCAGACTCACCTGTGGGTCTTGATAAATCGCAGATAGCTTGATCTCACTATTTCTGGGCCTTCTAATTGGGTAAGTCTGGGTGGAATCGGAGAATGTGCAAGTTAGAGAATCTAACAAGGTTTCATGTGAGCTTATGCTGCTGGTCTGATGACTTCACTTCTTAAACTCTTTACATATTGGGATAAAGGTGTTATTGTTTCTTCATGAGGGCATGGGTACATATGTGTGTTTATTTTGCAAAAATCTATCCAGCTATGGATTTTATATGTATGTGATACATCAATAAAACTTCAAGGAAAATCCCAAAGCCCTGATTGTAATCAGTTATAATTGTAATATTTTCTCTATGCATGTGCCATAATTTACATAACAATGCCCTTAATTTCATTGGTTCCTAATGAATATTAGTGTATTCTAATATTTATTATAATTTTAATGTATTAAATATTTTGGAGAATTTCAGATTGTTTTTACAGCAATGCAAATATAACATAAAAATAAATACACATATTTTAGCACTGTTAGTATATAGTGCCATAATGCTTTCCCCAAATATTTCAAGAAAATTATAGTTACACAATCTCTTGTTTGCTGAATGGTTGATTGCCTTCTTTGAAGAAGGTAGTATGATAATGTTTCATCATTGTTCATTTAACTTTTGATATTTTAAGTATAAATGAAATGTATGATTAACCTATATGGCTTTCTTATGCCATACCTTTAGAACTATGGGTGATAGCATTCTTAGAAAGATATATGTTCTTGAAAACTTCTGCATGCTTTGTTGTAGGTAAAATACTAGAGATTAAGCTTTAAAATTTTTATTTTAAAGACTTGGAGCTAATACTGAGAATTGAATAGATCCAATCATTTTTATGTATTCCTTCTAGTATTGTACTGTTGTCAGAAAAAAACAAAACAAAACTGAGATTTCTCATTAACTTTCCCTCTTCCTTGTTAAAAAGTGAAACAACCATTATGTGAGAACCAAAACTATTTTATAGGTCAATAATGTGGAGGAATAGGGTTATCTCAGCTCCACTAAATACATTTAAAATAAATGTGATCCTTGAGTTTAGCCCTCATTGAACTACAAGCCCTTAAAATACTCTTTGCCAAAAAATAGGCATTAAGAACAAACTGATTTTGTTTATCTCTAAATGCATATTCAACACATAATGCATTATATTGAACGAGAGTTCTTTAAGTTGTATTAGGTATACACATATATATGCATATATGTATAGATATATGTATGTATATAAAATGTTCTTTGGATTCTTGAACTTAAACATCAGTATAAACTCAAAGAGAGTTTCAGTATATATAATTTTCTATGTTCACAGAAAATTATAAATATTGCTATATAACTCATCATTTTGCATCCAATAAAAATTTCTTACAACTCTGATGAGCAGTTAGCTCTCTCTGATTAATGGAACAATTTCCAATATATCCCAATATTACTTGTTTCTCCTGATGAGGTATGTCAGGTAGCACTGTTACATGTGTTTGGGCAAGAGGGAACATGGTAAGTCTAATGTGAAAGTGGAACATTTAAGAAACTGGTACATAGCAGATACTCAGTAAATATTTATTGTACAAATACATGTAAACCAAAACTAATCATTTTTAAGGGGGCAAGTTGCTGGGATAAAAGTGGAAAGGTTCGATGATGGATTTCATTGCTGGCTTTGTTTCCTGGATCCTTTGTAAAGGTTTGGAAGATAAATAATAGGGGTAAAATGTGTAGATAAGGAGGAAAAAGACAATACAATGAGTTTTCCAACCATTGCCTGCTTATTTCATTTCCTTTTATCTCAATGCTTGCCCTTAACTGTTCCTCAATCAGAATTTAATTTATTAATAAAAATAGAAAGAAAACGTGTTACACAAAGATGTATTTATTTTAGGAATATTACGATTTTGTGGTTTCCTCTCCCAAACCTTTCTATTTCTTTTTTTTTTCTTCATTCTTTTTATATTTGTAATTAAAATTTGGCTGGATATATCACAAAGCTGTTACAAAAATGTGACAGGATTATATATAAACAATGAAAATATAGTGAAATCTGTGTGTGAGAGCTTCCTTCCTTGGGCCTTATATCCTTTCCTTTTATTCTCCAACTACTAGTGGTGTTAGGATTTGGAAAAGGTGCTTAATTCAAATTTTACTATCTCAGAAATTCTTTAAGAGAAAAAATGTAGTCAACAGTATAACATATAGTACACTATTCAAAAGTACATCATTACATACACTACAACAATAAGGAACCAAAAGGTATTCAGCAACAGGATGATGTAATAAAGTAGACAACGTAAGTTTGGTTTGATGACGTGTATATATTATTTATACACTAGAGGCCCAGCGCATGAAATCATGCATGGGTAAGGTCCCTAGGCCTAGCCTGTGATCAGGGCCATCTTCTGTCTGCTCGCCAGTCCCCAGTCCGGCCCTGCCGTCACCCACCTGGTTCCCCATGGTTCCCTGTTCGCCATGCTGTGATCAGAGCCTGCAGACATGGGGGAGGGACGGAGAGGTAGTCAATGCACCTCATAGTGACTGGTCAAGCGGTTGTTCCGTTCGTTACGCTGTCATGGTCACTGGGCTTTTATTATATAGAATAATGTATATGATTATAATGGATATCCATTATCATTTTATAAATATAGTGATGTATATTCCACACTTATATTCATTATATATATACCATCGTTCATCTAAAAGCATCACTGAGCACTTCACAGCCAATTACTGATCTTAAATGTCAGTGAGAGGATGTGTTAATTTTTAAGCAAAACCAAAATGACTTTCCCTCTGAGCAGCCAATGAAGCTCTGCAGAGAAGGGGTTTATCTCCCACAGATGCCAACTGGGTGCATTCGCATATGTTCTCCCTCATGTATCAAGAAGCTGGAATGTGCACATGACTTTAAAATAATTTAAGAAATTGACTTAACAAGCTGGGTGTTTTTATCTATGTATGATTATTTTAATTTATGCTGATAGGTGATTCTAAAAGAAAACAACTAATAAAAATAGATTTCTCCTTTTTCTTATCTGTTGCCTAAATCTTGTTAAACTTTTAATGCATTATATTGAACAAGAGCCCTTCAAGTAGCATTCTATATGTTTAAGTTTACAGAGTTAACAAAATGTATAATGATTGTTCCTTGACTAAAAATGTACATATAATTAAAATTTGGTACATCAAGTAAAATCAGATTATGCTTGAAAGCAAGTAAATCAATTCAGCTTATTATGATACTAGAGGCCCAATGCAGGAAATTCGTGCAAGAGTAGGCCTTCCTTCTCCCGGCTGCCGGCACCAGCTTCCTTCCAGCACCCTGGACCCGGGCTTCCCTCACAGCCCCAGCTTCATCTGGAAGGTCGTCCAGAAGGACGTCCAGTCTAATTAGCATATTGTGCATTTATTATTATAGATTCATGACACAAATTATTGGGGACTTATTAAAACCTACTATAGAGAGCAAATAGCCACGCGGCTTGTTCTCTTTTAATTAACTAACTGATTAACTAGCCACTGCAGTTCATAAGCAACAGTGGCCTCAACCCCTCTTCACTATAGGAAACCATTTGTCACTAAGTTCACTACCTTTGTATTATATCCAGAGAACCAGTAGACTTCGGTTTCACCTCTCATGTGACCAGGAAATGCACCACTCACTTCATGTAAGCTTCTCAACACAAGTTATATTTAAAGTCACAACGTGCACATTATGAGGAATATGGACCTAAACACAGTAAAACATCCTGTATTATTTTGGTGCATTTCAGGTTTTGTTTGTATGAAATTATATTTCAATTATAGAGCCTATAATAAAAATACCAAATATATAATAAGCATGATGACCACTATACAAAATTCCTTAATACTCATTGCTGTTATTGTCCAATTTTTAAACACCTCCCCACCTAGAACTGCCCCAAGAAATGCCAACCTACATTGGCACTGAAATACATAGTCTTAAAAACACAAAGTATGTATCAGTGCCCAGTCAAATGAGTACCTTCGCTGATGGGCAACCCGGGTTGAAACAAAAATAATAAAAGCAGTCATAAAAAGAAACTAAAATAATTTGGGAGAGGGCAAAACTCTCCTTTTCTTCTTTTTCTGCCAATTTCAGGTGTGAACATTAATAAATAGGAGAGAAAAAATGAGAAGGCATCTTAGTTCATGCTGGATCTCTCTGATGCCCCTTGATAAGGCACAGATGCGCAAAGAGGTTTTCTGTGTACATTATCTTTAATAGGGAAAAGAATTTCCTTGAATTGGGAATTTATATTTGGACAGACTGTGATAAAATAAATTCATTCAGAAATTATTTATTAACTATCCATTAGATGCCAGGACATTGTTCAGAATAAACGAAAAGACCATTCTACACAGTGCCACCTTCTATATTTTCCACTAATTATTATGGTCCAGTGAAATCTGTGCTATATTTAACTTCAACCAGCTCAAAAAACTTTGATGCAGATTCTTCCTTTTCATTTTTCTTCTTCTTTTTAAATATATTTTATTGATTTTTTACAGAGAGGAAGGGAGAGGGATAGAGAGTTTGAAACATTGATGAGATCAGCTGCCTCCTGCATGCCTCCTCCTGGGGATGTGCCCACAACCAAGGTACACACAACCGGGATGGAATCTGGGAACATTCGGTCCGCAGGCCGATGCTCTATCCACTGAGCCAAACCGGTTAGGGCCTCTTCATTCTTCTCAACTTCTGTTTCTAACATGTCAGTTAACTTTCAGTGTCCTATCCTGAATACAGAATGGATTGTTGGGTTCAGGAGTATGATAGATCTTCTTTTAACACACCTGTTACATACCAAGCATTGTCCTCGGTGCCATGAAGAAGATGAAAAGAAATAAGGGTGGAGGCCTTTTCCCTACACGGTGTTGACCACACAGCTAGAGGTGTGAAGGTCTCAGAGCTAAAACCAAACCAACCGAAGGAGCAAACAAAACGAGAAGCAGCAGGTCCCAAGGGGAACCAGTGCTCCCAACTGGCCTCATTGGAACCGATGACTGACAAAGGTCTTACTTCTTCCCACCATGGATGGTTCTTCAGATCAACAATCCCACGTGTGTACAGAAATGACTTGCACAGCCAATATGAAAGACAGCTCCTCCCACCGCATCTATTGTGGCGATGGCCACTGGGCCGCTGAGAGCCTCTGGGTGGCCGCATCGCTCATTTCTAAGCGTTGCTGTTGAGCAGGTGCTGGGCGCTAGCCTCCTGAGATGGAGTGTGCATGGCCTTGTCTGGGGCTCCGGACTCACTCAGAGGGGGAGACGTGGGGTGCAGGTAACTGCAGGTGAGGTCTATGGAAACGGGAAAACCTGTGCAGAAGCCAGGCCATTGCTCAGGGAGCACCAGTGTCTTAGGGGCTTGTTTGAAGGAAGCCTGGACTCTGCTGCACTCGGTCTGCTGGGGTTCGGCTGAGATCGCCAGTGAGGCACGGAGACGTGGTAGAGTCTAAAATGAGGATTGAAAGCAGGGATGCCAAAAGGTGGAGACCACTCAAGTGATCATTGACAGGTGAATGGATATAAACAAAACGTGGCTTATACTTAAACATGGAATAGCGTTCGGCTTGAAAGAGGAAGGGGGCTCTGACACATCCTCCAACATGAATGAACCTGGAAGACATTATGCTACACGGAAAAAGCCAGTCACAGAAGCATAGTTGTTGCATGATTCCAATTATATGACTACCTAGAGACAGGAGTAGAATGGTAGTTCCCAGGGGCTGAGGGAGGAGGCGGGCTGGGGAGTCAGTGCTAATGGGTATAGAGCTTCAGTTTGGAGTGTGAACGAGTTCTGGTAAAAGGGATGGGAGTGATGGTGGCAGAACACGGTGAATGCACTCAATCCACTGAACTGTACACAGAACATGGTTTTATTTTTAACTCAGACTCACACACACACACACACACACACACACACACACACACACACACACGCCACATACAGGAAAAGGCGTGCGCTCCTGCGCCTTCTTTCTTCCTCTGGCTGGAATGTAGAGCTCTTGGGCAGAGCGTGAGCAGCCACATGGGGTGGAGCAATGGGACACAAAGAGTTAAGATTTCTGATCCTCATGGAATTGCTAAACCAGCGCTGGGCAACTCATTTTTAGATTTTGTTTGAGTGAGAAATTAATGTCTATCTTGTTTGAGCCACTACTAATTTTTCTATCACTATTTGCTGAACTTAATTCTAACCACTTTAACCCTGATTCGCTTTGCTATAGATGAATGTCCTTCAAGTTTTTGATCTGTGCTTACGTGGAAGTGTACCATTATCCACTATAACTGTGGCCGACATCAGCAAATAAATTCACAGAAAATGTCATGAAAGTGATGGCTATCTTTTTCTTCTACAAAGAGGAAGGGCAGAAACCCTTGTAAGAATGTGTAATTTTTAATCTGCTTTTGTTCCTTTGGAAGGTCCCCGTGTTTGGGGTAGATTGTTTCTGTGTTGGGCCGTGGCCACTTGTACTTTTAGTTCCGCCTCCTGCAATGCTGGCAATCTTGCCATCTCAGGCTTCCTTTTCTCAATTTTGTATTTGGTAATTTTACCAAATATATTAAGTGATAGTAGACACAATGTCAAATCTTCAGACACATCATGTGAATTTTCAGCCAACTGGAGGTGGGCCAAGAGATTACTCATCTGGGGCAACAAGTGCTGCATCTGTGAAAACAAACACAAAAAATAAAACCCAACTCTGCAGAGAATTTGTCTTCAGGACAATGTTTACAGCACACTTAAAAAATTGGGTAGTGTGTATTATGACTCATACAAGTTATAAATCATCTTAATAAAAGTGATTGATGGATTATCCATTCATTATTATGTCTTCAAACCCAAATAACTTAAATTTAAATCATAGCCTTGCTTCTTTCTGGAGAAGACCATGTTTTACTTCCAGACCCTTATGTCCTTGAAGGACTGTCATTTGCACACATGATAATCACCTTTATAGCTTCAAAATGGAACTCTCATGCATGAAATACAAATATTTCTAATCGCTAGTGGTGAAAAAAATTCCCTATGTCTTTTCTGTGTAAATATTTATTTTTCTATTTATTTAGTCTATTAAATGATACATGTAAAAAAACCAATATAGGCTTCTCACTGCCTCAAAGATTATCTTACATTTATTTGTAGTGTTCCAGGTGAGCTGACATTTGGCCATTCTTAGAATACGCATGGACTTGATTGGAATGCTGACAAAACTGAAAGAGGTCCAGTCTGGCAGGAGCTGCAGTTCAGGATGTGAGAGGCGGGTGGGAGAAGGCGAGACTGCAGGGTAAGGGGACTCAGTGCCTTTCGCTCTCATCTCCAAACACAGAAGATGACTTATCATCAGCTTATCGATTCCCTCAACTCTCTGGAGCTCCAGGGACCACTTCATCTGCTTCTTTCATCCGTCCCTTGCCTCTCCCTTTCAACTCTGGAGGACAAGCTGTCCATTTTGAAAGTCAAAGCTGATGCTCCACATAATCCCTCCTTGTCTCCTCCAGGTTCTGGTAACATTGCTTTCACCCTCCCTCTGCCTTGACTCATCTCCTTCAGCTGATAAATTTGTTTATGTGTCTCCTTTCTTTACAAAAATTTAACCAATTTTTTTACCAAGCCCCATGCAGCGATACCCCTGCTACCACCTTTCTCTTTGGCCCTTCATAACCAAAGCTATTGAAACATAACTGTACTCACCACTTAAATCGTTCCTCTCCCAGCCACTCCTTCTAACCGGCCTCTGGCTCTCCCACTGAAAGTGCTCCACAAGGTTACTCGTGATGTCACAAATGCTAATTCCTACAGGCGCTTTTCTGTGGAGATCTACCAGAGTGCTCAGCTTCACCCGGTGGTGTGGGATGAATACCTTTTCCTTCCATTGCTTGGTTTCCAGATTTCACATCCCCTCCCTCCCCTGACTCTGGGCTATTTGACATTGTTTAAAGATGACTGCATTCCTCAGTGACTCTGTCCTTCACCCTCTCCTCATTCTCTGTACTTTTTTGGGGAAGTCTTGCCCACCTCCTGTCTTGTCACTCAAATCTATTTCTCCAGCCAAAGGGGATAACTCCAGACCCATGTTCGCATCAAGACAGCCCGTGGGCATCTCAAGGTGCACGGATTTGGGCTTCTCACCACTAGCCTCCTTCGCTTCCTGCCCCCATCTCTTGGCGGATGACGTCACCCAGTCTTTCTTGCAGTTAAACAAACAGCTTCGCTTTCTTATCTCTGTGCTTTCATACGTGCTGGTCTACATTCCAGGAATATTTATCTGGTCCATGTCTCTTAGCTCGTACTTTTTTTTTTTTTTTTCATTAAGAGCTCAGCAGAAATGTGATTTCTTTCAGAAATCTATTAATGAATCCTATGTCTGGGCTAGAAGTGCACAGCATAGTTTTCCTGATGTTTTTACTTTGTTTATAACCCCTCTAGACCGTGAGCTCCTTGAGGCTGTATCTTGTTTATATTATGTTAACAGGGCCTATGACATAGTACATGCCCGAGTAAAATCACTCAGTAAAACTAGAAGCCCTTGCCCTGGCTGGTGTTGCTCAGTGGTTGGAACGTCGGTCTGCAGACTGAAGGATCACGACTTTGATTCCCAGTCAAGGGTACATATCTGGGTTGCAGGTTCGATCCCCGGCCCTACTGAATCAGTCCCCTTGTCTTCCTCCCCTAACCTGGTTCCCTGCTTGGTTATTGCCATGGTCTTGCAGGCAGAGTCCTCTCAGATTCATCACATATGTTGGCTCCAGGATTATTTTTCTAAAATGTAAATCTGAGCATGTTTCCTCCCAAGGCTCCCCACTACCATGTATGTCAAGCTATGAAACACAGCATGGGAGCGGCTTCGTGCTTTGTTCCTTGCTAGGTTTCCATGCCCACCTCCCGCCTCCCATACGCCCTCTTACAGGTCCGTCCCGAGAAGCGTGTGGTAGTTCTGCGGAATGCCATGGCACAGACCCCCGCCTCCTGCGAGCTCGTCCTCCTGCTCACCACACCCAGCGCCAACGTTGGCTGTGGAAACCTGGCTCAGGTTTCACCTCCCCAGGCAGGGCCCTTCTGACTCTCCAGACCAGTTGAGTGCCCTCCCTCCTTTTATTGTAGCGTCTTCTCTCTGATTCTCTCTCACCGCAGACCTGCCACTCCCCGGGGCCTTGGGCACCGCCGTGTATTTGCCGTGAAGGCTGGGAGTCCTGATGCTACCCTGTAGCAATCTTTCTCTCTCCAGCTAAATTTACTTCCTATGAGGTTTTTATGATTTCTAAGGCTTAGTGCTAAAATCTTCTCCCATTTTTCAAGGCTGCTAGCCATTGCCACAGACTAAATCCATTGCCACAGACTAGATGCTTTCCGTCTGCTGAATGTTAACTAACAAGCAGGGGGACAGCCCAGTCCTTCTCCCCGGAGCGGCGCTGCGCTGCCTTTGGGATGCGCCCCCCCACCTGCCCCCCCAGCTGCATCCTATGGGCATTCTCCTCTCACACCGCCTCCTCTTGAGCTTGTCCGGGAGAGAGGACGCTGGCGCGGTGACGGTGCGGTGACAGCTGCCGGGAGAAGTCACACAGACTCTTCACCAGCAGCGAGGCCAGGGAGCGCCTCCCACGGCGGGTCCAGACTCGGATCTAACACGCTTCCTCTCAGTGCCGAAGAGTCCAGCTCTCAGACCTCTCCTGGCTCGGGGGGAGGAGGAGGGGGCGCATTTATAGTTCCCAACTGATCGGGGCGCTTGCCAGGTGCTGAGGAGACAACAATGGATAAGTCAGAGCTTTCCCCAGAGGATTATAGATTAATAAGCAGAATAGATAAGCATTTTTTAAAAATGCATGCAATGAAGACCAGCAGCAGACAAGAAACATTCCCCCAAGGCGAGCCTGATGGATGCCAAGCCGTGGGGAGGATCAGAAATGAGAGATGACGGCTTTGGCTTCAGCCACAGGGAGTTGGAAGTGCTTCTGTGACATCCAGGCGGGGCTGCTGCCCAGACAGGTGGCATTTAAGTGTGGGACTCGGGAGGGGATCCCATGCCGATAACATAGATTGGGGGCTCACTAGGCCGAAGAAGGTACTCGAGGCTGTATAAAAGCGGACAGCAGAAGGGTGGTGGCAGCAATAAGTAAGTAATATCAGAGGCGGGCAAAGAAGGCAGCACAAGGGAAGCCATAGGCAGTGAGCACAGGCAGAGCTTGGGGTGGGCTATTTCCACAGCAAAGGAGGATGTTCACCGGCAGAGCGTGGGGAGCAGCAGGTGCTGCAGGGACCAGAGCAGCCACGGGAGAAGCCGTTGGCAGCACCGCACCCAGGAGGCCGTGGGCCATCGCCTCAGCAGCCAGAGCAGAAGGGGCCGGCACCGGGGTGCAGAGCCAGCTCAGTGAAGGAAGCTCAGAGGGTGGACACAGGAATTGCCCCAGGATCGCGGCTGTGAATGGGCTGAGAGCAAGCAAAGGGAAGCCAGGAGACCCATCAAAAACACCTTCGTATTTAAAGATTGGCACGACGGTGTGTGAATGCGGAGCCGGAGTCAGAGGAGCGGGACAGACTGAAGATACACGAGAGAGAGGGGAGCTGGTGCTGGCAGAAGGTGCAGGGGGACAGGGAGGGATGCTCTCACGCCCCGTCTCACACGGCAGCTCCCTCACACCACGCACCACGGACGCCCTTCGGAGCCCCGCCTGGCCCCCTGTAATAAATCGTGTAGAGGCCTTGGCAAACGTGACCCATGTGTTTTCCAGCTCGTGTCAGCAAAGAGGAGAAATGCCCCCTGAGAGCCGCCGTGGTTCCGAATGCTCATTCCGTTAGCTAGAGCAAAGCCCCGGATGGACCTCTCTGGGACTCTGCCGAGACCACGTCCCGCAGCCCTGAAGCTGGCCAGGCCCCTCCCTTCGCTGATCACCCCGATGAGCTTCCTGAGCCGAGCCCAGATGGGCCTGCAGTGCCTAAGTCAGCCCGAAAGCGGGGCGCAGCCGCAGGACTGATTAAGTGCTCAGAGCCCTCTGATCTTTCTCTCCCACCAGCAGTTCGTAATTCATTCCCAAACACGTGCCACACAAGCGCTCGTGACCATAAATAATGTTGTTCTCTTATTTAAATGGAAATCCATGACAGTGCGACCCGCCGGCCATCAATAGTACACTTCCCTTCACCAAGCGGACTGGCTTTGCACAAATACTTCATATCTGTGGATTGTGGTGAGTGAGCGCCGTCTGGATTGGGCAGCATGCTGTAGTCTGCGGATCAATAAGTGATAATCAGAAGCGAAGATTTAGAATAGCGTGCCACTGGAGGGCAGAGAGTTTGCTGGAGGACAGGTGTGTGCCACTGGAGGTCGGTGCCATCCGAGGGCGGTGTTTGGGGTTGTTCGGGGCTTGGCTCGCGCTGTTTTCTGGGCTGGGAAACCGCCTCTGTAGCTTTAAGTCCAGAAGTGTCTCCTTCTGGGACTCTCTCTTTGACATCTCCAGAATGGGTATGGCGGTCCCCTGCACCCCCCTCTCCCTGCACCCACAGACAATGGCAGTGAGGTCTCTGCACGCCTCCCCTGCACCACCCCGCTGGAGGGCCCCTCACCATGACGCCTCCTCCTGGCCAGGCTCCAGGCCCCAGGCTCTGGCTGCCGTCGAACAAAGCGCCTTGAGGAGTGACAGGAGTGAGTGTGCTCATCTCTTGTGATTATGTTTTCGAAAGTCCAAAGACAATCGGCCTCAGCAGCGAGGGCGGGCTTCTCACCCAGACGTGGTGTCTGCCCCTCAAACGCCGCGATGCCCTCAGCACAGGTGAGGCAGCTTTCCTATCATGTGGAGGCCTCAAACCACCCCATGTTCTCAGGACACCTGCAGGGGTAGGAACGTTCCTAGCTCCCCATTTAGTGGATAACTTTTTTTTATCAAATCTTCATAGATTTTTTATTTCTTTGTTTTTTTGTGTTTTTCATTTTTTTGTTTTTTGTTTGTTTGTTTGTCTTTGGCTTTTGCCACACTCCAAGATGTAATAATGACATTTTTAAATGATCTTATTTCCTCACTGGTTTGTAATTTACCTGGAGGAAGGGAGGGCACTTAAGTTCCTACCTCCAACAGCGTTTAGCACTGTGCTTTCCTGACAGGAAGTGATGGATAAATATTTGTCACACTGAACCCCATCAGAAACTACCCCTTCAGTTTGTGCAGCAAAATGCTAAGGGGCTTGGAGCAGTGGAGGTAGTGCATGGTGTAGGAATAGGACCAGTGGATGATGTTAATCACCCCTGAGTGATTCCTCCTCCCATCAGCATGCTTATCGGTTCCGGTTCCGACAAAGTCAAGTGGAGTAGCCCCAGCCTTCTGCTTTGCAAAGACTGGTAATGACTGAACTAATGGGCATCCCAATTGTCAGCCAGTCATTTACTAAGTAGATCAACATGGCAGTGAGAGAGACTCAACCAAAAGTGAATGACCCAACCCTGCCGGCTCCCTGACCTCAAACTGCCCCACCTCCAGAACAATCTAATCTAATAATAGACAAATATGCAAATTGACCGCACCTTCGCTACACCTAAGCCACGCCCACCAGCCAAGCCACGCCCACCAACCAATCAGGACGAGTATGCAAATTGCCCCAATAAAGATGGCGGCTAATTTGCATATCAAGACAGTGTCGAAAGAAGCCAAGAGCTGCAAAGGGGAGTAAAGCTTCGAAGAAGCAAGCAAGCCAGGGGGGCGGGGGGAGGAGAAGGGAGGAGCGAAGTCAGGGCCTAGGCGAAGGGAAACGAAGGCGGGCTGGAGGAGAAGGCGGGGCCGGCGGCAAGGGCGGAGCGGAGGCGGGGCCGGGGCCGAAGGGAAACGCGGGCAGGCTGGAGGAGAAGGCGGGGCCGGTGACAAGGGTGGGGCGGGGGCGGAGGCGGGGCCGGGGGCGAAGGGAAACGCGGGCCGGAGGAGAAGGCGGGGCCGGTGACAAGGGTGGGGCGGAGGCGGGGCCGGGGGTGAAGGGAAACGCGGGCCGGCTGGAGGAGAAGGCGGGGCCGGTGACAAGGGCGGGGCGGAGGCGGGGCCGGGGGCGAAGGGAAACGCGGGCCGGAGGTGAAGGGAAACGCGGGCCGGAGGTGAAGGGAAACGTGGGCGGGCTGGAGGAGAAGGCGAGGCGGGCGGCAAGGGAGGAGCGGAGGCGGGGTAGAGTGCAGCAGGAAATCCCATTGCAGGAATTTTCCTGCAACGGGAAAGCTAGTCCTATATAATAAAAGGCTAATATGCAAATTGACCCTAATGGCAGAAAAACCCGTCGCTATGACGCTCACTGACCACTAGGGGACAGATACTCAATGCAGGAGCTGCCCCCTGGAGGTCAGTGTGCTCCCACTGGGGGAGTTACGCTCAGCCACAAGCCGGGCTAATGGCTGATGGCTGCGAGCACAGCAGCAGTGGCGGGAACCTCTTCCGCCTCTACGGCAGCGCTAAGGATGTCCAACTGATGGCTCAGGCCCGATCCCCAGGATATCAGGCCTAAGCTGGCAGGTGGACATCCCCCGAGGGGTCCCGGACTGTGAGAGGGTGCAGGCCGGGCTGAGGGACTCCTCCTCCACCCCCAAGTGCATGAATTTTCATGCACCGGGCCTCTAGTGAAATATAAATGTTTAGTGTTTGAGCTCCCCAGTCTATAGTACTTTTGCAATAGCAACTCACATTGACTAAGGTCCTATTGCAAACAATGATGCTATGTTAATTTCCCTTGTAATTGTTTATTGTTAGTGTATAAGAATGCAACTGATTTTTGTGTGCTGATTTTGTGTTTTTGAATTCATGTGTTAGTTGTTACAATTCTTTTTTAATCTTTAAGATTTTCTGCATAACCAAAGAACCTATATGCATAAACGCATATAGCCTTGGACAGAGACAATACTGCAGTAGGCCCGGGGGCGTGGGCGGGTAATGGGTGGAGGGGGTCAATGGGAGAAAAGGGGGACATCTGTAATACTTTCAACAATAAAGATAAATTTAAAAAAGATAATATCATCTGCAAACAGAAATGATTTCATTTTCTCCTTTTCAATTTGGATGTCTAAACATTCATTTTTAAGCCAGAGTTTTATGGTAAAAATGGAACAATTGCTCACATATCCATTTTAGCTTTGAAGTTATGATTAAAACCTTTCACATAATTATGAAAAGACAGGCTGTGATACTACCTTTGTGTTTTAAACAAAAGGACAAATTATAAGTACTCACTAGTAGCTGTTATTTTTTTATCTTTTCACCAGAATTTGGCTCACTCTCATGAACACTTCTAAATCTAGGTAATAACATGTAAAATGAACTGATTTGGCCACTTGGGCAAATAGAACTGTCCTGTGAAGAGAAAAGAAAGTTGCATTTTACTACCTACATTTCCACTGGCTCTGGGCTGGGATCTATAGGATTGATTTTTTCACATCGACTGTTGACAAGTTGATCAGTTCTTTGTGACCAACATTAGTGACAGGAGCCCAAACAATTTGGGCTACAAATATTGAACGTGGTAGGGTTATGAAATGTAACTCCCATCAAGCAGCCATATAACAGCACAACAACAAACCCATTAATAGGACAAGGAAGGAAAATGCCACTAGAAAAAGCCATTGAGTGATAACACAAATTCTTCCAGGTCAACTTTATCGGGAAAATATTCCTTCTCCATCTACAATCCAGGGTTCTATAAAAATTTTTCAGAGCAACCTTTGAATCTTGGTGATAAATTTGCATATCCAGATGAAAGTTATGTGAGTGAAATTTTATAAAAACTTTCATAAGGCCCAGTGCACGAATTCATGTACAGGTGGGGTCCCTCTAGGTGGCCTGCAGGGATCAGGCTGAAACTCCCAGTCCAATGCTGCCCGCAGCTCCTACCTGCTGCTCCCGCTCATCCTGGCACCACTGTGCCTGCCATGGGCTCACACCCAATCAGTCCTGATAGGGAGAGGCTTGGGCTGCTACAGCAGTGCTCGCCAGCCATGAGCCCTGCATCTGGCGTCCTCCCAAGGGGAGTGGCCTGTGGGACTGGGCTGAAACTAGCTCTCCAATATCCCCCAAGGGGTCCCAGGATCTGAGAGGGCACAGCTCAGGCTGAGGGACCCTACCGATACACAGTTGGGCCAGGGAAGGACCTTGGGAGGGCTCCAGAGCATGTTCGGCCCATCTCACTCAGTCCTGATTGGTCAGACCCCAGCAGCAAGCTAGCCTACCGGTTGGAGCATCTGCCCCCTGGTGGTCAGTGCACATCATAGCAAGCAGTTGAGCAGCCTTAGCATATCATTAACATATTACACTTTGATTGGTTGTTCGGTTGTTCTGCCATTCGGTCTATTTGCATCTTACCATTTTATTATATAGGATGGGTTTTAAGCATTTAGTACTTCCAGTATTCTCCAATTAGGTGTGTGTGTGGCGGGGGGGGGGGGGGGGCGGGAAATACATTAAGACCAAAATGGAGGCAAGAATTGCAAAAACAAGATACACTGAAATTCAGGTGTTTAAATTTGTATGGTTGAGGCCAAACAATTCTGTCCTCTAAGAATGCTTTGGATAAATGTACGAAGAGAATCTAAACACCGTTATTCTTTTTGACCCCAGAAGATGGCAAAACAAATTTCCTGACCTCAAAACGTATGACAAGCAGTGCCATGTGTCCATACTGCAACTCATGAGCAGGTAATGTAGAGAGAATTTATGTTTGAAGACTTTTCGCTGTCTTTAACATAGGAAATAAGGGATTATTGCTAGTACCCTGGTCTGGCCAGATTTAACTAATAAGCTTCTGAAAGAAAATAGTTCTGGTTTGCAGTTTCCAAGTGCCATTGAAAAGGGGCCTGTGCATTATAGCCATTATGCTATCGGCATCTGTTTAAAGAAAACTGCTGTGGGGAATTGGATGAAAACGGGCTTCACGCTGCCTCGGGGCCCATGATTTAAGCTTCCTTTTAGCGGGGCGATCTACAAACCCGAAGCTGCAAACTGGCTTTTTCCTGCCCTTCTGAGTCCGTGTTGAGCATTAAGCACTTGTGGGGCCTGAAGTGAGGAACAGGCTCTTAGACAGCACATATCGCAGAAATGTCCCCTAAAGATGCGGCATCCACTCATCATCCGAGTGGGACAGGGCTGGCCTTTCCTGGTCAGAGCTGGAGCATTGAAGTGAGCGGTAAATCTCATGGCAGCCTGCTGGCGGCCTGTCTGCGCGTCTGTCCCCGCTGAGATGGAAGTGTCCTGAGGCCGCTGGAACCTGGCAGCGCCCTTCCTGGGAGGGGATGCGCTGAGGAGCCCAGGAACATCCTTCCTGCCCCGCATTTTGGCAACCTGAGGGCCATTGTGGCTCCGTTTCTTGCTCATTAAGAAAGTAGAGCAGCTGTTGAGCGAGCAAGGTTAACAAACCTTGGAAAAACATTAGAGTTAATTTGTTTTTCGGGCTTTCCAAGACCCAGAAGTTGGAAGAAGATGCTTTTATGTGCACCCATTAGTCTTTCAAGAGTCAAATCTGCAGAGCGCCTTACAAGATTACTCGTTGGGATTGAAGTGGGTATTACCAAGGCTGGGCATCTGCTTCATGGCATCTGGAGTCACTGGGCGCCGAGGGTTTGGCCTAAAAAGCGCTTCGGACGAATGACCTGTTCAGAGATTGGAGAATCCTGGAATCTCAGCTCAACTCCTGACACGTAAAAAGCCTCCGGAATGAACGGATGGATGGGGCCGACGTTTATACAGAATCAAAACAAGAAGTTGAAGAGAAGAAAAGTGAGTACAAAAGGTTATTGGGGCGAATGCCATACCTCCTCTCTTCTTCAGCATTCCCAGGGATACATACAGCCACCTTGGTTACCTGGAAGTGAACAAGACTAACATGGACAAGCACAATCTAGTCCCAATTGCTGCAATCAATTCATGTGAATTAGACATTGCCATAATGTCTTTAAAAGGAACTCATTCAGTACTTTAACAAGTACTCAATGGATGCCACTCCATGGCAGGCAGTCAGCCAGGTATGTAGGGCGTGTGGCGTGGCAAAGGCCACTCTATAGCCTCATCTGACTCTCCGGTGACCCCTCTGAATACACAGCGTCCATATCTTGAGGTTGAAATGCTCTGAATGATCAGGTTTTACACTTACCCTCAGGATGGTACACTTTAGAGTACCAACCCCAGACCTCAGGCGGCTGCCTCCCCTGACAAGAACCAGCCAATGAATATATGTGTCCATTTGGCATTGTGTGTAAGGAATGCAAACACTCGTATAAGAGAAAAAATTCATCAACCAAATTATCGGGAAGGGTGAGAAATACTAACTGTACGCCATCCTGGTATTTCTACTTGAGAAATAGCACTTTGGGAGGAATGCGTTGGCATTTGAAAGGAAGACAATGATTTGATACAAATCGGCGAACAATATAAAGAGCAGCACGGCAAGAGTCCTGGTCCAAGGTCGAACCCCGGTGCTCTCCGTGACCTCTGCCAGCACAGCTTCGGGCGCCGGGTCAGAGTGGAGGGTGCAGATCTATTGCACAGTAACCTCACGTCAAAAGGAATTAATTGTCCAGCGTCTTGGTGCTCCTGATCGTTGTGGTCAGCGAATTGGTCTGACACTGAGACTGAGTGCCTGCCACGTATTGTGCGTGACACGATGATACGGTGCTCGCCAAGGTGTCCAGGCAAGCAGTTACCTTCCCTGAGAAATCTCTCAGCAGATTCGCTTTCACAGAAAGAAAGAAAAAGCCCGTATGTTTTATCAGTCCCCCATCCTTTCTATTCGGCAATGGTGTTGGGCATACCTAGCCAGAGAATGAAAGTTATCTTGACTGTCACTCCCGGGTGAAACCACTGAAGCTGTTTCCACGTGGCACCACTGGGTTCCGCTACATTAGAACAAGAAAGGAAACTGATAACGGCAGCAGCCAATACAGAGTAAATTCTTTAGAAATTTAGGAGGTGCAACATGCAAATTTGTTCAGGTGATTAACCCATACCCAAAACACACATTAACAACGAGTCTTAAGATGGACTCAAGATGTTGAGGTGGGAGGTGGGGTGAGAGGGCTTATCTGTAACATGTAGATAACATCATCCTGAACAATATTAGGGATCAGTGAGCCCTAGTTGGTTTGGCTCAGTGGGTAGAGCCTCGGCCTGTGGACTGAAGGGTCCCGGGGTCGATTCTGGTCAAGGGCACATGCCTGGGTTGTGGGCTCGATCCCCAGTGGGGGGCATGCAGGAGGAGGCCAATTGATGATTCTCTCTCATCATTGATGTTTCTATCTCTCTCTCTCTCCCCCTCTCCCTTCCTCTCTGAAGTCAATAATATGTATATATGTATATATAAAATATTAGAGATCAGTGAGGTAATATATGTGAAATGAAATTGATTGATCCAGGGGTTGGAGGGAGGAATCTCATGTAAAGGCTAAGTATTCTGCATGTCAATTTTTACCTCATATTATTGATAAGAAAGCAAATTAGTGCCATCAAAACCAGTCATCATTGAATAGAAAGTCCTTAATTTGTGAGACACAGGTGATTTGGGGCTAGAATGAAGAAGTATCTAAGAGCCAATGTTTGTTATAAAGCTGAAAAGCATTCTGTTGTAGAGTTTGAAATAAACATATTGCCTTCATTCTGATTTTGTGGGAAAGCACAGTCAGTTGAAATAAGTACAATTATTATTCAATGCATACTTGTTACTCAACCTCTTCTATGTAGAATATAAAGCTTGAAGAGTAAGCCAGATATTGGCACCTCCTCCTTTTGCTCATGTCTGCCAAGGACAGTATATATATTCTTAAATAGCGAAGCTCAAAATGTATTTTAAAAATTTAAAGACATTGATTACCTTTCAAGAGGCGTGATTTTGTCCTGTTTGCATTATGCACTTAAAAATTTTTATACACGTTGCTATTTCACTAATTACAGGTTGGCAGATGATCAAGGGAACTAATAAGGTCATATGCATTTTCCTTTAAAGAATTCTGTTCTAATGTTAATAAAAGGGGCAAAGTTACAATGTCAACTGGACTGTTTTCTTTTCCAGACACTTGTTTCTAATGATGAGTTATACCTGAAGAAGACAAATACTGCTCTTTCCTAAAGAACTCATTTTTCCCCCCATGATGGCATCTTGAAATCTATGATTTGTGACAACGCTCAGCGGGAAGTGTAATGGCCAAGCATGGCTTAACATGTCATTTATTCAGGTAACATGGTCTCAGTTCTGTGGGTGACAGAAACTCTCCATCTATACTTTGCCCTTGGCCACTATTTTGGTCAGTGATTACAATGAAAGAAGGAAGTTTGAATTTACGGAGGTGCTTTATTCCAGCTAAAGGTCAGAGTCACCTTGTATCATCTTGTAGGAATTGCAATGAGATGCCATCCAGTGAGGAAAACAACAATAGCATCACCATAATTACTTTTCCTTATAAGGAAGATAGGTAACCTGAGACTAAAGAGATTCTGTTCCATGTATGACAAAAGTTCCCCAGGAAACATGTACATGTGAACTAAATATACATGTTTCTAAATATCTTCAAGGGTACAGCCCAAGTTGTAACTCCTGGTGTGAAGAAAATGGCAGCTTTCCAGAAATCAGAGATTAGTGCGGAAATTTGCCCGAGTTTGCTGCGAGCCTTCAGGACAGATATCTGCATTAGCAGCTGCGGGTGGTTCGTATGATGGGAAATAAAGTTACCAGACTTCAGTTCCTGTCCCTGAGAAGAAAAGCCACCAGGAAGAAACTGCCCCAGCAATGAGCTGTTAGACACAAGGCCTCTGTCTTGATTTGAGGAAACGTGTACATCACTCCTTTCCATGTTGTCCTCCTAGCTCTTCTCCCCTAAATCACACTGTACTTTCCAGAAGGCCACATGGCCTCCAGCCACAATTTCAAAAGCTTCAGCTCGTAATGTCACACTATACAAGTTTTCCCAAAGTGCTATGTTCTAGGTGTCTCTAAAAATTAAAATGCTAAAATCTTATCGAAATATTCCTGAATAATTCCTTACATATTTGATGAAGACAGCAGCAGTGGCCAGCAAACAGGATACTGGGGGCCGCAGTGGGAGGGGCTGGGCGGGGGCACGGAAGATGGGCTGAGACCCGTCCCTGTGTCCCCCACAGCCTCTCGGCCCACAGTTCCTTTCAAGGTGCACAAATTTGTGCACTGGGCTCCTAGTAGAACTATGTAAGTAACATTTAACAAAAACATATGAAATGTGTCACAATTTCTAGCAAACTACTCAGAACAACTGGGGGTGGGCTGTTATTCAGTGATCTGAGGAGAGCAGCACATGGCATTTCCCCTGATTTGTTCAGACATAGACATTAATATAGACATTAACAGTAACTTAATTTTTAGCAAAGGCTAGTGACTTCATAAGAAAAATGAACACCTGCAAAAGAGAAGAGGGTTAGAACTAGTAAGACTGGAAAACCAGAGGAACTTAATGACGGAATCAATATCCCTGTTGGAGCTTGGCCTCCGATGGACAGGGACCTGCCAGTGGACCCCATGGGATCATTAGGACAGGGTTTGCTTTCGCTCCCTCCCCCATAAATGCTGGTGGTGGTCTGCTCCGGTGAGAGGTGGCAGCAGGGCCAAGAATTGGCTCTGGTTCTAATGAGAGTGGAGCCTGACCGGTTAGCAGGGCCAGTGGTTTCCAACCATTGTTCCCTCAGAGCACGATACCTGCCAGGTGACAAATACCCAACTCCTCACGCACATCACTCACCCGAGGGTGCTGCCTCAGCTAATATAGTCTACTAGAGGCCCGGTGCATGAGATTTGTGCACCTGAGTGGGGGGTCCCTCAGCCCAGCCTGCGCCAGCCCTCAGGGGATGTCCCTGTGGGGAGCGGGTCTAAGCAGGCAGTCAGACATCCTTAATGCTGCCATGGACGCAGGAGAGGCTCCCGCCACTGCCACTGCGCTTGCCAGTTGTGAGCCTGGCTTCTCGGCTTCTGGCTGAGTGGTGCTCCCCCAGTGGGAGCACACTGACCACCAGGAGGCAGCTCCTACATTGAGCGTCTGCCCCCTGGTGGTCAGTGTGTGTCATAGTGACCGGTCGTTCCGCCATTTGGTCAATTTACATATTAGCCTTTTATTATATAGGATGGAGTCTGCACAATTCCCAGTCGCTACCTGCATGCCCTTCCCCCGGGCCATCTTCCCTTTATCTTCATACTCACAACAGGAGGCTGGAAACTGGTCTCCAAATAGACTGCTGTTTTCCACAAGAAAATTGATGCCTACAGAGAAAAAGTGACTCACCCAAGATTATAGGAAGAGGGGGTTCGAGATCTCAGAGGAGATGGCAGAGATGAAAGAAGACGTCTCGCTGGCTGAGGATTTATTCCTCCCACAGCGAGAGACTGACTACACCGAGGGTGAAAGGCCAGACCATCTATAAAAGTGAAACTCTGATCTGCAACCGGTAAAAGCAACCTGTGCTGCTTACAACAGCCAGTGCAAAAAGTCAGACTCCAGCCACCACCTCAGGCAGCCAAACGTACCCCGTGACCACTGGCTCAAAGTGGCTAGGACAGGATTCATAACCGGCAGTTTCCCTAAGGTTCGGCCTCCCTTCCGAATTAGGTCCAATCAGGAAAAGCTAACGATGTGCCCCTAACTCATCCCACAGGGCGCCCCGTCTCTGTTCAGCCCATGGCCAGTGTCTGCATACTGACAGCCTCCCAGGAGGGCATGCCTGAGCCATCCTTCTCCCACCAGAAGGCGTTGCCACTCCGCAACCTGCGTTCGAGTTCCTGCTGAGCATGGGTGACCTGGCTGCCCTCCTGTACATGGAAAGCACAGAATACTTGCTCTCATTTGAGGGGCTGCACTATTTCTGTAACCGGACAATCCATGGGTCCTCCAGGCTGCCTGTCACTACTTGAGCCAATGAAGCAGAGACAGGGTTGAATCCTATATGAGCGTTTATTCCGATCCTGCGGGCAGCGTGGGAGAGCAGCAGGTCATCCACAAAAATCAGCTCTGCCTCCCCTCCCTGCCCCCCACCAGAAGCCAGCTGCTTATATTGGGTGTGTGTGGTGTGGGGGGGAGAGGGGGGCAAAGATTACATGGGGAAGTAGGCAAAAGGCATGCCAAATGGGCAGTTTATAGGTCTGGAAATGCGCCAAGGCCTGCGGGTATACAAAGGCTGGGGGTCTTCAAAGGCGGGCAGCTCTGGTCTCTGCAACAGGTGGTTCATCTTTCCATGAGGAGAGGCAGCTCCCTGTGGGAGGATGGGCTGCATTCCCGGTGAGCTCCCAGGTCCCTCCCAACCAAGTTAGAATGCGCCTTCTTTAACCAGAACAGCACAATCACAGTTAGCAGAGCAGGACTGACATTTCTCACCATTATAGCTGGTCCCCGGCATTCTCTTCCTGCCGCTCCCATGTCCACCCTTCTGCGGGAGGTCCCATCCAGACAGGCGTGCCCTGCCACAGCCTTGACCAGCTGCCCCCAGACGACACGCAGAGGCCTCCGTGCCTTGCTGCCCACAGCTCCTCAGGTCCACGCCGGGTCCACGCCGCCAGCAGGCTGGCGATGAGTGTGGGCAGGGTGCCTCGTCTTTGGATTTCTCAGCCACTCATTTCCAGTTCGGTACCCAGGTCTCAGGATTGGCTCCTGCCTGGCTAGCATCCTCGGTGGAATCAGACCTTTTCGTCCCTCCTTACTGTCTTTTTATGACTGTTTCATGTTGTGCCGTTTAAAAGTGTTGTTGGCCACTGGAAGGAGAAACTAAGGGCAGAGCATGGAAAGGGGCCTAAGGAAGCCTGTTGGTGGAGCTGACCTCGGACCACGAAAACCAAGCGAAGACTCAATAAAGGTAAACCAGGAATTAATGAAGAAAGAGATAGTAAAATAAACAACTTTGATAAAAATAAACAAACTTCCACATAACATAATTAAGAATGGGAAGGATAGTGGAAGCACAATACACAAAATAAAAAATGACAAAAAAGAACAAATATCGTAAGTAAGAAAATAAAAGTAAGTAATCATAAAGTATAGTTTTGTACATTATGTGAAATTTAACTTTAAAATGTGGAAAACTAAATAACTTTGTAAGAATTTTATTTACCAAAAATGACTCTAATAGAGACAGAAAGTCTAAACAGAACAATTTTAATAGACAGAATGAAGTTGTCAAAGAGCAACATGACATAAAATGTCATGCTTAGTGTTTTAGGGAAAGGCTACCAAACCTTCAGCATCAGGTCATCGCAAAGCTCTTTAGACAAAGCTAGAGAGCAGATGGAAAGGACAAGTTCACTTTGTGATGAAGTATAACATTGACACCAAGACTTGACAAATATGGCACCACAAGCAATCTCAATTATGACCATCAGTACACACATCATAAATAAAATAACAGCAAACAGAATCCATCACTGCTACTTCACACATAATGCATCCTAACCAAGTGGAGTTTATTTCTAGCAGACTCATTAATGCAATTTATCACAACAAATGACAAATTCTCAATTAGAGGCCGATCTGTATGAAAACACTAGGAATGAAGTTGGACACTAACTTTCAACATAGAAAACAATCATAACAAACATTTTATGTAGTAAAATCTGAGACTCAGACAAGACTGAGAAATTAGAACATACTTTTATTTAACTTCATGTATATAAAGTATACATGAGATAAAATTTTTTAAATGGAAAACAAACTAAGAAAACTAACATTAAAGGCCATCTTGAGGGATACGTGTGTGAGGTGAGGACTAGTATTTTGAGACGTAGCTTTGTTGAGATGTAGTTGATATGAACATTTTGTAAGTTTAAGATGTGCAACGTGATGATTTGATATACACATTGCAATGATTGCTTCAATAAGGTTAGTTAACACAGTCATCACCTCACATAGTTGCCAGTGTGTGTGTGTGTGTGTGTGTGTGTGTGTATGTGTGTGTGTGTGTGTGTGTGTAATGAGAACTTTTAAGGTCTACTGTCTTAGCAATTTTCAAGTACACAATGCAGATTTGTTAACTGTTAACTAGAAGTGTATACCTATTGGCCACCTCCACACACTGCCCTCCCCCAATCCCACCAATCACCAGCCTACTCTGCTTCTTTGAGTTCACATTCTTTTCGATGACACACTTAAGTGAGATCAATACAGTATTTGTCTGTCTCTGCTTGCCTTACTTCACATAACATAAAGCCCTCAAGGTTCACGCAGCTTGTCTCAGATGGCCGGCTGTCCTCCTTTCTGTGTCTGAATAATATTGGATTGCGTCTATTCACCCATCCAGGGACACTTAGGTGGTTTCCAAGTCTTGGCTACCGTAAATTTGGACACACATCTCTTGAGTCCCTGTGAGATCGTGGGAACTGTGGCAGGGCTGCGGGACGCATTTTTCAGTGGCTTTATCTCCCATAGGTCCATAAGTGCATAATGTTTTCAAAAGAGTTTTGGTTTTTAATAGCATGATTCCTAAAGATTTAATACTCTGCCGGCGCTCCTGGCAGACAAATCTGTCTCACTGGGGAGCGTTATGTTCTGCCCTGGGACCTCGCAGGTCACTGGCATCGGGTAGACAGCGCAGGGTGTTGTTTGTTTCTCCTGCACGGGAAGAAACAGGGGGGTGGGGGCAACCACAAAACACTAAACTAATTTCCATATTGTCATTCGTTCTTACAGGAACTCTCTGAGGTAGATCTTATTATCTGTGTTTTGAACATGAGTAAAAGAATTGGAAAGATTAAGGAACTCTTTGAAACCACACATCTAGTCAGTGGCAGATGGCAGATGGTAAACCTCCCCTGTCTAGTCCCATAGAAATGTGAGATCCAAGTTGATGAAATGGTGTTAACACGAAACTCGTTAAAGAATAACATCTTTTAGAGAACTTCTGGTTGAGGTGGAAGAGCCTGGGATCTTTGCTGCCAGAGCGCAGATGAAGCAGGAATCCAGCACCACCCGCTCCTGGTTAGCGAAGCGCGCCCTGCCCTCTCCTGGCTCAGAGGGAGAGCTGCGCCCGCTTTGTGCAGGCTCAGCGTGGCCTCTACACCCAGGGTCAAGCTTCAGTTCTGCGCACAGTTCCAGGGAGTCTGGGCCCTTCCGTCATATTTTCTCCCAGAACACACTTACGAATGTTAGCTACTGTCTTTGTTCATCTCATCTGGGTATGCCATTCCGACCAACGCGTTTAAGGCTTAGCAGAGGCATCTAGAAAACTAAAGCTATGTCTGCATCAATTCAAACCGGGGCTAGCAGAAGCTGGCATATCTGGTAGGGCCCAGGATCCATCAGCCCTGGCGTGTGTGCTTGATACTGCTCTGGATTAGAGATGACTCGCAGGATGACTTTGAATCCATTGTCTTTCCTCTGCTGTGTAAACCAGATTATGGATTCTCAAGAGGCGACTTTAATATTCAGTCATTCGTTTATCATCCACGCAAGAAACACAGACTCACCGAAGTCTGTGTTCTGCCGCCGTGCTAGTGGGGGTAGGTATAAGCAAGAATAAGACACTTCACCGTTTAGTGGTGGAGACGGGCGTGCAAACAAGCGATCGCAATGCAGTTTAAAAAGCGCCATGATGTTGACAAAGTGCCATGGGGTCTCAGAAAGGGGAGCCCACTTTTGCATGAGAGACAAGGAGGCATTAGAGGAGAGTGTGCTTGGGCTCCCGTTGCGTGAAAGGTTGCATGACTGAAAGAAAAGAGGGGCATTTCACCCTGGCTGGTTTGGCTCAGTGGATAGAACGTCGGCCTATGGGCTGAAGGGTCCCTGGTTCAAATGATCCCCAGTGGGGAGTGGGGGTAGGGGGGGCATGCAGAAGGCAGCTAATCAATGATTCTCTCTCATCATTGATGTTTTTATCTCTCCCTTCCTCTCTGAAATCAATTGAAATATATTATAAAAAAAGAAAAGAAATACATGGTGGAAAGACCTGTAATGGAAGCAAATAATAACCAAGTCTCCAGATTTCTTTATAAGGAAAAAAAAAGAAAATGGCGCGCGGGGGGGGGGGGGGAGCTTTCAAACTGAGGCAACCTCACGTTCAACAATGTGGGGCGGAATGGAAGGCAAATCCGAGTACCCAGTTCTACCTGTTGACCATGAAGAGTTAAGTCTGGATGTAAGGAGAACAGAGTTACCAAGGGGCTAACTCCTACAGACAAGGGGTCTAGACCACGTGTTGCATGTATCACACAAACAGAGAGAAAGAGGGCGGGACCTACTGAGGGATGCTATTTTACATCCATGCTCTGGTTCTACCTTCTTCATTATAAAGTGAGAATCTGACTATCATTAAGATACATCGATTAAGTTATTACCAATTTTATTTTACAAAATGCATCCTCTATGTAATACTTTTTGAAAGTTTTAGGTTGGTGGCCAAATTAAATAGATAACTACTAAATTCTACTTAACAGTGGATTATTTAACCGTGTTTGGCTCTTCAACATTAAAGTGAATTTGAGCATGAGAAATTTTTCAAGTGTCTCTTGAATAAGATAAATAAAACAATCTTTCTTCTCCAATATCTACCTTGTATCCCCTTCAAAAAACATAAAATTCTTCACTATACTTTGTTGGTATAAAACAAGTTTCTGGCTACATTTTATCCACTTTATACCAGATTGTTGTTGTTGTTGTTGTTTTTTTAATGAGCTTCATGTTTGTGTTATAAAAGTAATATTTGATATAAAAGATATAAAAAATAGAAAAGTAGTTTAAAAATATTCCCTTATACCCAATTCCTAAAGATTCTCATTTTTAAGTAAGCATGGCTTTGTGTAGCCCAGGAAGATAGCAAAACTTTGCTGCTAATGTTTTTCCCATTTACATGTTTTATGATAAGACTTTAAAGTATCTTATTATTATGAGCTAACCTGGTATCTAATTCAAAACACTAATCATAAATGAATTTGGTATTCAAATTCCAGGGCCACTGTAATGTATTGTAATGAACTAATGGTTTAGAGAAGTTTAAAACAATATTACCTTTCACACTCTGGTGTGGTTATTGCTTTACTTTCTTCATCATTAATTAATTTTCTTTTCATAGGGAACCTGTAAAATTGTTGTAGAAACTCTTCCATCTTATCACATCTAGCTAACGAGTTCTTTAAAATTAATTTTGCCTCAACCCTTATTAGAAAACTTTTCAATTAGACAGCAATATCTTATTGGGTGTGGGGTATGGGAGGAAGTGATAGCAAGGAAAGCCTCTTATATTAACCAATTAATTTACTCAAATTTTATTAACAGCAGGTTCTTGCTCAAATCCTTGTTTCTGAACTCTGTTCTCACTTTCTGTGTCTCTAGTACTCTTGGAGTACTATATGGCTATTTATAAGACACACTTAAATTCTATGAATGTGTTATCTAAGAATGATATGAATTCCAAACACACTTTTGGGTAATCACCGCCTATTCTCTTACGCATTGGAAACAAAACAAAACACCCAGAAAGATGCCAAAGAATGATGTGCCTTAATGATTTTGCATGAGTCTCCTTAATTATGCATTAGCAGCAGTCCCAGGGCCAACAGGCTCCTGCTTTCTAAACAGACCCTCTCTTAGCTGCAATCCAGGTAGCTCAGCAGCGACTTGGGGAAACCAGCCTGGTAGTCAATGGCTCTACCATTTAGAAATCCTATATAATAAAGGGCTAATATGCAAATTGGACCCCGCAGGAGTTCAACCTGGAGACCGGGAGTTTGATCGCCCACTATGACATGTGCTGACCACCAGGGGGTGGCCCAGAACATGGCGGGTGACCAGCGGTGGTGGCGGGGCACTGAGGGAGTGAGGAAAGGAGGAGGTGGGGAGGCCGAGAGGCGGGGATCCTGATTGGACCTGATCGCCAGCCAGGCCTAGGGACCTACCATGCACAAATTTCATGCACCGGGCCTCTAGTATCTTATAAAAGGGTAGTCTTTTCAATATGACCTCTGTCCAAATGGAGCATGCTTCTGCTTCTAGAGCAGGTCTGACTCAGTGGGAGAAAGCTCACCATCTAGATATATAAAAGCCTAAGTGACTGTTACGATGGAACGACTGGAATGAACAGAATGACCGGTCAACCAGTCGCTATGATGCGCACTGACCACCAGGGGGAAGATGGTCTAGGCATGAACTGCCCCCTGGTGGTCAATGCGCTCCCACAGGGGGAGCGCTGCTCAGCCAGAAGCCAGGCTCACTGCTGGCAAGTGCAGCTGTGGCAGCAGGAGCCTCTCTTGACTCCGTGGCAGCACTACCGAGTGGTGGCAGCAGGTGCAGCGGGCCAGGATGAGTGTGAGCATGAGCAGCACAGTGCCCGGCCTGGTTCTGGCTCCTCCTTGGCTGCCTGCCACTTGGCGCACTGCTACATCCCTCAGGGAATGTCTGACTGCCGGTTTAGGCCTGATCCCCACAGTCAGACATCCTTCTCACAATCCGGGACCCCTTGGGGTCCTAAAACAGCAGTCGGACATCCTCTGAAGGGTCTCGGATTGCGAGAGGGTGCAGATTGGGCTGAGGGACACCCCCCCCCCCCCCAGTGCACGTATTTCATGCACCAGGCCTCTAGTTTATTTAAATAGACACTAAGCTGGAAATTCTCATGAGAAGTAGTTCTCACAGGTGTCGCCTGCCCTGGTGTTGGGTGGGGATGTGTTCATCTTTTCCATAAGGAACATTCTCTGACCACAGCACTTGGCTAGAGAAATAGATAGATGCTGCTGCGCTTTTCTTTCTTGGAGCGGGTAAGCATCCGTGTGCTTTGAAGTCACCTTCCCTTTGAAGTAAGCCAAGCTGGCTCTTCAGATGATTTGAATAACCTTAGTGCCCTCTGAATGGGGGCAGACCCATCGTTCTTCTTTCTGATGTAGATAAATATGATACTTATTATTGGACCAGGAAGCTATTTTCTGCTTTTCTTGAAACTTGAGGAAGTCAAAGGCAAGATACTTGGAATCGGTTTCACTGGCCCCTCCAGAGGCCATTTCCACCTGCTGTCTGACGTGGGAGGCTGACTGTGTGGATGGCATCAGTCCACCGATTGCCTCTGCCTTCCGGTTGCATTAGCAGACAGAGAACTGGAAGAAAGCAAAGCTCTAGCATCTATCCCCCAGTCCTCCAGGGGTCCATGGGTTGGCAGTAGCTGCATTCCTCATTTAAGGCCACAGGTACTACTGGGGTGTCCTCTCTGACGACCAGAAGTCCCACCCAGTTCTAGTAACCGCTCCCCTCCTTTTCCCTCATGCCTAGCGGTGGTGGTGGCTTTCAACAGACTAGAGTTCCCGACTCCTTTTGGGTTTTCCACTGCTACAGCCTTGTAAAGAGTCCTGTGGCAGACACCCGAGAGTGACCCCCACAATTTAGTTATGCCCATGTGTACTTTGCTCTACTTGAGCGCAGGTAGGATTTCTAACCAATAGAATATGGCAAAATGGTCTATTGTGATGGAGAGGGTCTCATGGCAGAGATCAATGGGTGGCCTTTAAACCCGAGCATGTGGGGACAGCCAACACCTAGACAGCAACCCCATGAGGCCTTGAGCGAGGACCCAGGGAAGCGGCGCCCAGATCCCTGAGCCACAGAACCTGTGAGAGAATGCATGTGTGTTGTTTTAAGCCAGGAGTTTGTGGTAACTTGTTATGCACCAGTAGAAAACTAATACAAGTCCCTTCATCAAATGCTCTTTTGAGGGTGACATCTGTTTTTGAGGACACCAATAAAACAGGTAGACCAGGAGTTGGCAATTATTTCCTGTAAGGGGCCCAGATAATACAAATTTTAAGCTTTGCATATTCTCTCTCTTATATTCCTCCAACTATTTAAAAATGCAATAAGCATTTTCTAGCTCACGAGCTGTCCAAAACAAGTGGTTTGTTTGGTTGGACACAGGAGTCATAGTTCGCTTTCTCCTGTGTTTGACAACTGTATGGTTCCTGGGGGGTGATTATGTAATATCTTCATTGTACCGCTAGATATGCATTAAAATCTATTTCTTCTACCTCCTGAGTATGAACCTAGGCAATCTTCCCAGCATGGGAACTACGCGTGTGGCCAGGTGACTGGGTTCTGTGGAGTGCAATGAGGGTGGAAGTGTTATATGGGGACTCCGGGTCTGGGGCCATGCTGTGCAGTTCTCCACAGTCTCTGACTCTCCATCCCTGGCTGCAGCAGAGGCCCCGAGGTCCTGGGGAATGGAGGTGCCACGAGGTAGAGCTGCCCCCGGTTCTGCACCCGACAGGGAAGACTGACTGCGAACACTTGTGTGGCATGGGAATGTGAATGAGAAAGAAAAGTTTGCTGTGTGTCGAGCCACTGAAACGTGGGGGCCCACTTCTTTGTATAGATCTCAAAGCTTAATGTACCAAAGAGTAGCTCATTCTCTTTGTAGATTCAGTAGAGAATGCCCCAGAGATGCATTTAGTCATGTGAGGAAGGGAAATGGTCTTAATTTTATTTTGTGCAGGTGTGGTCTGTAGACATGAGTAAGAGAAGGAAAAACCGAACAAGGTTAGACTAGGGCTCCAAGATATACATCAAGTTAATGGAAAAATGACATCTAGCCCGGGGGCGTGGCTCAGTGGTTGAGGGTCGACCTATGAACCAGGAGGTCACGGTTCAAATCCCAGTCAGGGCACATGTCCAAGTTGTGGGCTTGATCCCCAGTAGGGGGGGTGCAGGAGGCAGCTGATCAATGATTCTCTCTCATCATTGCTGTTTATCTCTCTCTCTCCCTCTCCTTCCTCTCTGAATTAAATAAAATCCATTAAAAAGAAAAGTGCCCATCTAAGGGCAGTCCTGTGTCCTTGCCGCTATGTCAGGCCTCCTGTTTCTGAGACAGCGCTCTCCTGTCCACCAGGCTCCCTCCCAGAGAGATTTCCGGGATCTCGGCTGCACAACAGCTCTGCCTCCGCAGGGCAAGTGGTGATCCCCAGATCCTCCCCCTCCTGACACCTGCTTCTCCTGTCATCACCCATTGGCCGCTCCCGCTTGCCCTTGACCATGAACTCCAGCCTTTCACATTTATAACCTCCCCTCCTCAAATAGCTCCTACCGAATGGGATATAAACACCCAATGAAGTGGATGGGAATCTTCAAAGTCATTTAATTCTCATTATTTTAGACTCTTTGAAGAGAAGTTTTTATTCAGCAAAATAATTCCTTGCACAGTAGATGTTTGTGCTGTGTTTGATCCGTCCCGTTGGAACACAGCAGCAGCTCCTCGCTGGGACGCGTCTTGGATGTGCAATGCGAAGTGGCGCAGTGGTCCCCGGGCCCCTTCCGCCGTGGCGACAACATCCTCGGGCGCCTGGAATCAGTCGGAATGGAAGAAAAGGACACATTGCTTTTGCACATGGCTCATTGAAGCTCACATCTATTAATAGTAAACTCCATCAATATGGATGACTGCCGTAAGCGATCACACTGCCTCGCATTCTGCAGTGTAAGCCTTCAAAGCGTTCAAAGGCCAGAGCCTGTCTGGAGCCCAGACTATGACAACATAAAAGAGTCAGTAGAAAAATGCAAGTTTCCGAAATAATTAATTACTAAGATTACCGATAAAGTAACCGATTCGTCTCTCTCTCTCCCCCTCTCCCCCCTCGGCCCCCATCTCCCATCCCTCCTCCTTCTCCTCCCTCCCCTCCCCCCCCCCTCTCTCTCTCCTCTCCTTCTCTCTCCAAAGGATAGTCTCTGACAAAAAAGGCAAGGGATCAAGCTGAGGCAGTGCTTGTCCGGTAACACTAGGTGGCAGCAGTGGGTTTTCGCCAAAGCACTCTCCCTTTTCCAATGGGCAGAAGTGACCATGATTAGGAAATGACCAGTTCATTGATGAACAACTAGATGGTGATTATGGAGGGAAGACATGAGTATTCTTTTAGCACGTTAAAAAGTAAATAAGACATTTTTAAATGTTATCAGAGAGTGAGAAACTAAATTTGCCATAAAGGGGTTTTCAGGAATGATGCGATTATAGTCTATAAAAATTGGATATAACACATAAAATTAAAAGGTGTCTTTTTGCAGAAAATAAACTATGACTTTTGGAGAAGAAATGGTTTCACAGAAGACTTGCGTTTGAAACATTAGCCATCGCTACCAGTTAGACTCTTCATAACTATTTGTCATTTGAAAGGGACTGCCTTGCCAACACATGATTGATGTTTGACAGGGAACTTGAACTCCGGTGAGTTTGTTCTCTGTAATGCTAGTCAGTATTTTTAAGACTGGTGTACATAGCCTTTAACACAGGCGGGACCTACTCATCCTTCTCTCTCTTTTTATTTTAATATATTTTTATTGATTTCTTACAGAGAGGAAGGAAGAGGGAGAGAGAGTTAGAAACATCAATGAGAGAGAAACATCAATCAGCTGCCTCCTGCACACCCCCTACTGGGGATGTGCCCGCAACCAAGGTACATGCCCTTGACCGGAATCTGGGACCTTTCAGTCCACAGGCCAATGCTCTATCCACTGAGCAAAACTGGTCAGGGCCATCCTTCTCAAAAGAACTAAATTGTGTGTCCATTTTTGCATCAAGAAATAAAACACAATGAACACTCTGCCCTTAGTCTGGCGTAAAGACGGGGCGCGCTCTCGGGTGCTAACGGGCTCCGCTCAGCATTTACTGCGAATACCTGACAGCAAGCTCTGTGCCACCCTGCCAGGGGGCAGGACGCTGTGGCGGAGGAGGCCTGGGCAGAGCCTGAATTTTAGTTCTAGCTCTGCCTCTCGCTTATTGTCTGACTTTGAGTCAGTCCACCGTCCTAAATGTCAGGTGTTCTTTGTAAAATACGTAAAGTGGCACGTTGTTTCAGATGACGTCTACATTCTCACCTGGTTTTGCCATCAGCAGATGCCAATTTCTTTGCCCAACGATCGTTTGGCATATGTATTTGGCATGTAACGTGAAGAATTTGTGTGCACGTGTGTGCGCACTACAGTATTAATGTTGGTTTTCAACTCACAGCCAAAGCAGCCCAGTCCTCAGTGCTGCTGCTGGTGTGGAGCTACACAGTGAATTTACGTTGCACTCAGTTCTTGAGAACATTCTGGAAGTCACTATGCAATGTGGTGGCCAGGAGGAGGAGGAGGGGAAAGCAGCAAGGGGTTTTGTTATAACGACAGAGAAGACAGAGAATCATTTGCATTTTTCATCACCCTTTTCTTCGCGCTCACCTACAGGATGCAGAGAGGGCGCCTTTCGGTGGGAGCTAGTGGTTCGATCTTGGCTCAGGCCCTGTAGAGAGCAGCCGCTTCGGGCTCTGCTGAAATAAAGAATGTCCTGGAGGCCCGGCCAGAGACGCCGCCGATGCATTTTAACCTGCTCGGTGTTTGTCACACTGATGCGACCCCGTGACATTCTCAGGAATGCAGAGCTCAAAGGGCAACTCCAGGTCTTCCTTTACCGCAGACACGTGTTAAGAGAACGACCCCTTGTCCAGTTAAATCATGATGATGGCATGTCATGAAATTAGAGGCGGGAGAAGGGGAGCCTGTGAGTTTATGGGAGGACTTGGTTCCCTGTCTGACAAGAACTAACATTTCTTTAGCATCTACCTGCCCAAGCCCTGTTCCATGTGCTCTATCACTGGTCTCTCCTGTGATCGCCATGTGGGAATATAAAACGTACAGGATCAGTTTGCAGGTGAAGAAACGAAGCTGTAGGAAGTTAGGAAACTTGCCCAAGCCCCACCTGCGTGGCTCAGTGGTTGAGCATCGACCTGTGAACCAGACGGTCACGGTTTGATTCTGGTCGAGGGCACACGCCTGGGTGGTGGGCTCGATCTCCAGTAAGAGGTGTGCAGGAGGCAGCTGATCAGTGATTGGGGTTTCTCTCTCATCATTGATGTTTCTCTCTCTCTCCCTCTCCCTTCCTCTCTGAAATAAAAACAAAACAAAACAAAACAAAAAGAACACACACAACTATGCAGAAATACTTAACATGGTAATGCGTCTCTAACAGGCGAGGACACCGTCTTCTCACTGACAAAGGACAGCAGGCTGCCTATCAGCTGCAGCCAAACGCCGCCCAGGCGCAGGCCCGTCACCAAGCGGTCCGTGTTGCTGGAAGCCTGGTCACCGGGAGTTCAAGGACGGAGCCCCATTGGAAATGGCCTTGGACTCTGAGGAAACAACGGCCTCACCCCGTTTCCCGGCGCTGTGCTGGTCCCCGTGCTCCAGCCCGCAGCGCGCTGCAGTACACCCCGTGCGCTTACGGGGTGCCCAGAAAATGCCCCGCGCTGGAGGCTCCGGCCCGCTTTCCTCACAGACGGACGGATGGGGCAATGCCAGCTTTCCACGCCTGTGCTGGGGGAAGCCCACGTGGCGCCAGCTTTTAAAATCGCTGCGTTGTGCGGAGCCCGGGCCTGCTGGGGGGACTCCACCGGAGAAAGGCTCTCGCACAAAACGCAAACAGGAGCACCCTCCCTTCCCCGCTGGCGGCCAGAACCCCAACACCTGGGACTCCATCTTCCCGCTCCCCGCGTCTGGCTCAGCTCACCAGGCGGCCAGTCACCGGGGGGTAGATAAAGGGCATCTGGAGACCAGTGGCCTTTACGATCGCAGTGGCTCAGTCCTGTCCGAGCCCTTCAGTCCCCTCTGTGGCCCATGTGCCTGCCCCACGGGAGAGGGCTCCCCACGCTGCCCAGGGGGAGCCCTTGGCCTGCAAAGGGCCAGCCTCGGTGCGGCTGTGCGTACACACAGCTTTGGAGGGGGCAGATTTATGAATGCACAGTTCCGTGCAGGTACATTTATGAATGCACAGTTCCGTGCAAGTACATTTATGAATGCACAGTTCCGTGCAGGTACATTTATGAATGCACAGTTCCGTGCAGGTACATTTATGAATGCACAGTTCCGTGCGGGGTGAGGTAATGGTGAGGATGGTAGCGCCCATCTGACACCAGGAGTTCAGGAAAAGGGTGAAAATTCCATCAGAGCAAAGTCAATCGCAGAAGGGATTTGGATCGGGGAGTGGAAACTGGAGTGGAGACAGGAAGGAGGGATGGATGACCACAGGGAGGAGGGAAGGACTTCCAGGTGGAGCAAGCAGAGGCCAGAGATTGACAGGTGCTGGAGACGCCAGTCCTTGTGCATGGGGGATGAGGGAGTGTGTTATGGTGGCGAGTGGGGTGGCCGAGGATGGGAAGCCCGGGGGAGCTGAAAGAAAGGTTTGCTTAAAATCCTCAGTCTTGCCCTGGCTGGTTTTGCTCAGTGGATAGAACATCGGCCTGCGGACGAAAGGGTCCCTGGTTTGACTCCGGTCAAGGGCGTGCACCTTGGTTGCAGGCTCCTCCCTGGCCCGAGCCCTGGTCCAGGCGAGTACAGGAGGCAAACAATCAGTGTTTCTCTCACGTTGATGTTTCTCTCTGTCTTTCCCTCTCTCTTCCACTTTCCCTAGAAATCAATGGAAAAACAAAAAATAAAAATAAAAATAAGTAAGTCCTCAGTCTTCCTAAGGAAATGATTGCTGCTGCAGCCCCAGACAAACGCACTCTCTGGGCCTAAGGTGGAGGAAGCGACTCGCTGCCCTACGTCCTCCAGGCCGCGGAGGCACTCGGAGGTATGGCTACGCCAAGCTCCATAAAGCCGATGGGACATCAGATTGTATTGGCTTCTTGAGCAACAAGGGGTGAGTTTACTGTCTGGATTTAAATTCAAATGGAAACATTTCTCTTGATCCCTTAAATCCTGGCTGACACTGGTAGCTGTATTAGGAGGATCCTGAGGGCAGGTTGTGCCTACATAATCAGCAAACCGAGCATCTGAAAGTTCATTCGGGCGCCTGGCTTTCTCATGGGGCACACGTGGCTGATGCGTTGAGTGCTCTGCCTTGGTCATCGGAGTACTACCGGGTGGCTCTTCTTCACATCGAGTCCGTATGGCTGCGCTTATAGCTTTTGTTTCTAGGGCAATGGCACCAAATGCAAGCTCCAGCAGTCCTAAAACGTGGCGGCCTCAGTGGCCACGTGTTATTTCGGGGTCAGTGCATGATTTCCTCTTCTCCTCGCATCGTTTCCTTTGAAGGACTCACCTCTCCCGCCCTGTGTGGCATCTTGGGAGGGAGCTGACAGGGTTCGGGGCTCTTTGTGGTAGCGTTCTCCCACTGACCTCTCTGTTAGGACAAAAGGGGTGAATTTGTCATCTAAGCCGAACCAGTCACTCCTTCCTCCCACAATACTGGGTCCCCTGTTGAGGGCCACACTGGTCGGGGGGGGACAGCTGGAGGAGAATCATTCCCCTGTTGGTTCTAGGTAAGACTGTGGAGCCGTTCCCCCTTCCAGCACCTTCTCCAGGACCCTCCTCCTCATCTGGGCCAGACCAGTCACCCCAAGGCCCCTTTCATCCTCTGAGACCCTTGGTATCATTCTGGGCAATTCACTTGTTGGGTAGGTAAGCTGCATGTGTTTTCTGTTGCTTGTCTCAGAGAATCCTGGCTGATAAAACAATAATGGCTAATTTGCTGGTCACAGAAGCTGAAGGACATTGCTCCAGACTCACACAAAGTCTATTACTATGCTTATGAAATATGGAGGAACCAGGGGGTATTATCTGCATTTATAACAGAGGCAGCTAAAGTTCCAGGAAATTTGGTATTTGGTTCATGTCAGAAGGTCATCAGGATCAGAATTAAGAATAAAATAGAGACCTATTGACTTCTCACTCTGCCAATAATTAGCAGTGTGACCTTAAGTAAGTTCCTTGACCTCTTCCCGCTTCAGTTTCTTCAACTGTAGATTGGAGGGCTGGGTCAGATGACCCTGAGACCTCTTTCACCTCTAAAATCATTTTGTTTTCATCTGAGGTTCTTTCCAGAGACCCTAAGCTGTGGACAGAATATATCAGTAGCTTAGATATGGTGTTTCTAATAAAATATGTTTTAATCATCTGTAAAAGCAAAATATAATAGATTTCTCATTTGCATATTCCTCATAACAAAGTTTCCTTCTTTGCCAAATAGAAATTTTGAGATATTTTAAATGTTTTTGTTTGTTTGTTTGTTTTTTTTTGGTTTTTACCAATGGGGAAATCAGTGGACTTACTAGAACCCAAACTGAGGTCTTTGGGCTTTACCTCGTGGTGCATTTGTCACGGTATTTTAGCTTTCACCATTTAACTTTCTCCCTCCAAATAACAAGTAGAAAAGTGAACTGATTTAGAACCACATGGTAACACTTCAAAGACAACTGAAAGTGGGTCAAAGGCACATCATTTTTCAAAAGTTGTAGAGGGTGTCTGAGTTAACATATTTGAAAGCTGCATCCCCACGGGGAGGAAAGGAGACCGGGAGCCGTCGGTGGGTTTAGTGTGAATGTGGGGCTGGCACAGTCGGGTCCAGATCAAGTTAGGGGCTCCCCTCGGCCTTTATTTCTTTTTTCCCTCCGTGTCCAGGACTTCTGCTGGTCTGGAGCTCCCTTCTGCCACACATTTCCCAAACTGTCCTCCAGTTCTCCTGACTGTTCAGATGTTCCTTTTTACCCAAAGCAACTCACCACGCCCCCGTGCTGCTTTACTTTTTCCCCATCATGGAGCTGGCAAGTCTATCCGCCTGGTAGGGTAGAATGAGACTATTTGTTCAATTTACTATTTTCATCAAAGAAAAGTTTTAAGTCTTAATGAGAAGGAACACTTTCTGAAAAACTGCTGCAACTTGGAGAAATTCCCTTGACTGTGGTAGCTCAAGGAGTGAGAATTTGGGGGTACACCTCATCGTATCTCTCTACGTGAGCATGAAGGTCAGCATGAGATGTAGCACATGAACTATGAAATACTTAGATAAATTATTAAAATAATGATGAGAAAAACAAAAGACATTTTTAGTGAATATGAAGTTGTTATAGATTTAATACAGTCTTCAAAAACTGTCATCAGGTTAAAAACATTACTTCTGTCCTCTCCAAGAAACACATTTAGAAAACAGAATTGAAATTCTATTAATATAGATCATATATTTTTTTTCAATTGCACGTTTTAGTGTATGTTTTGGTCTGTACTTTTTATCATCTCAGAATTCATATGTTGAAATCTTAGCCCACCAAGGGGATGGTATTAATGGATGGGGGCCTTGGGAGGTGCTTAAGTCATGAGGTTGGAACCCGGATATAACCAGAAGCCAGTGACCCAGAAGGAGGCCCTCCCGTGACCAGGCCGGCACCCCAATCTCAGATGTCCAGCCTCCAGACTGTGGGAAAGAAATCTCTGTTGCTTACAAGCCACCCATTCTGTGTGGTCTTGTTACAACAGCCCAAATGGACTGAGACAGTGCAACTTCAGATACATACGTTTACATCGCTGGAGTCTTCATCTTCGCTTTCAGCAAGTCTGTGCAGACAACTTTCTGAATCATCCAGCTCTGCCCAGCATCAGCTTACCAACTTCCTCTAACCATCTGTGCCAGGAAAATGGGGATGACCCTGTGCGGAGACCCCAGGAACTTGAAGTTATCCAGCTGTCTGGCGTTACACCGGTAAGCCACTGGGAAATTTACTTGCCCTTTAGGAACAGCCTGAATGTTGTGGCACCGTGTATATTTGCCCGTGTAGGTGAATACATGTGCTCGGGCACAGTGGACAGCATACCCTCACCGTAGGCCGGTAAAAGAGGCACATATCTGCCCATAATTATAACTGTGACACGTTAAAAAGCCCTTCAAGCCTTTTCATACATGTTACCACAGAGTAGCAGGTAGTTATCCTCTATTTGGATTTGAAGGTGATGACAGTTTTTATTAATGCTAGTATCTGAAAAATAAATTTCCATTTAGACTAACACAAAAGAAAACAAAACAACCAAAATCAAAACAACAGCTGTTTTTAGAGGTATTATGTCCACAGCCTCAGTCCGTGCAAGTCTGCTTGCCTCAAGGAACCTGTGGAAACCCCGTGGGGGAGGTCCCTTGCCCCCCATTACTAACCCACTTCTTCCAGCACCTAGTTCCATGGTCAGTCACCAGAGGCATGACACAGCGCCTCGCAGTCTGGGTGGCTTCCTTACACTGCGAGAATCAAGCGAGAGCCGAGACGCTCGGAAGTAAGTGAAGTTCCACCCCTGAGTCACATTGCAATCAACGTAAGCTCCATGTGGGTTTGACATTTAAATATAAAAAATGAAAGTGCAAAACTATTTCCTAAGAGAAAATGTGGATGATTATTTGCATGGTTCCGGGTGGGAAGATCATTATAAGCCCACAACGAAAAAGCACCTTAAGTTCACACAGCGTGCTTGCTCACACACACAATGTTTGTGTGAAAAATGTGTATATTTGTGCTCTAGTGAGCAACTTGGTGATTTGCTCCAGAGCCTTAAACATGTGCACACTGCATGACACAGCCCTTCTTGCCCGTGAATTATTCATGAGGTATACCTAGACTCATGCCCATTGTGCACGTGTGGGGGGCCCACGCCCACAGGGGACAATAGATGGTGGCCTCGAGAGCTTCTATTGCAGCAATAACCCTCTCTTCAGTCCAGAGACATCTTGAAGGAGTGGAATATAACTGCTGAGGGTATTGATTTTGATTCAGGCAGTTTTATCTAATATAAAACTCAAGAAATGATAAACTACAACTTTTTTTTAAAAACAAAACCTACTATAGTTCCCTACCAATAAAACACTGCAGTAGCTTGAAGTATACCAAAATAAACATATAAAGGGGTTTCCCAAAAGCTCTCCTCACATATTTCTCATAAAAATAGTATTATTGCAAGAGTCAGAAGAAAATATTTGGAGTTAGGCTGAAATTCCTTTTCACCATCTTCTTTATTAGTGGACGGTCAATATAAGCTTAGTTTAAAATTTTACTTACAATAAACTTTGCTACAAAATAATGACAGCATTCATGAGCTTTACATTTTTAGTAAGTGTGCTAAGTAATTTTATCTTAGAAATTTTCAGGATTACTAAAAATGTCTTCATTTTGTGGAGTTTTTAGTTTGTTTTTGAGCAATAATTATCTACTTACATTTTATCAGCTAAAGATTTGTCTTAGAATGATAATGCATGTTCAGCCATAAATAATGCATATTTGGTAAATGTGTGAGTTAGTTGATGTCATAATACATTGATACCTTTTCATTTTTTAAACTAGTGGCCCAGTGCATGAAATTCGTGCACATTAAAAGGGAATTAATTAGAGGAAATATTTTAACATTGCTATTTGCCCTTTATAATAGAAGTGTCAGAGATGAAAGAAAATTAGTAAAATGTATATGGAAATCTTCCTCCTGTCAGAGTCTGGGGCATGCCACAGGACCCAGACTCAAGTCCCCGCCCAACCGTGCATGCCTTGAAATCACGCGAGACCCAGACCCAGCTGGCCCAACCCCCATTGGGCAAGCTCCAGACCTGTCAAGCCCTGCCAGGTGGGAGGCGCGGCCTGAGGTCTCCTGACCTGGCACTGGGGTGGGAGACGCACCTTGAGGTCCCCTGTCAAGCCCCGCCTGGTGGGGGGTGCAGCCTCAGGTCCCCTGCCCCGGCCCAGTGCCACACAGCCTCAAGTCCCTGCTGATTGCTCATTAATGCTCGTTATGGAGACTCAGCATCCACTGTGAGTACAGCCATCTTGTGTTACAAAAACCCTGCCCCCTCTGTGGACACAGCCATCTGGTGTTACAGAAACCCCGCCCCCTCTGTGGACACAGCCATCTGGTGTTACGGAAACCCCGCCTCCACTGTGGGCACAGCCATCTTTGTGATAGCATGACAGTCAATTTGCATATTCCCTCTTTATTAGATAGGATTATTAAATCTTTAGCTTTTGGATTTTTATATTATTTTGGGAAATCTGGACTTCTTTATTATTAGCAGTAGTAGTAGTAGTAGTAGTATTTTGCAAAATAGCAGCAGGTGAGTGTTATGTAAGATAACTGATGAGATATGGGTGTGTCCTATCGTTTTCAGCACTGCATTCACTCATCACTAATTTGTGTCTCAGATCAAATGCCACCATCTCAGGAAGACCTTTCTGTCTCCTCCAGCCAAGAGACAGCATCCCACACCCCACACCCCACACCAGGCATCTCGGCACGTCCCGCTGCTTAAACCCCGCCACTCAGACACTGTTCTGAAATGATTATTTATCTTCAACCTGTTTATTATACATCTCCCCTCAAAGGAGTATAAGCCAACAGTAGGCATTTTTCTGTTTGTGGCCCCAAGGCATAGATCAATGCTTTGCATACAGCAAGTGATTAATGAATATTTGTCAAATGCATGCAACAGTGAATGAACTGAAGAACTGCTTATTCACCTTTTAAAATAGCTGATAACAATCATAGCAATGGTAATAATAACGACTACAGAACTTGCTATGATTTGGGGCTTATTATTATTGACTAGCTTTCCCATTGCAGGAAAAATCCTGCAATAGGATTTCCTGCTGCACTCTACCCCGCCTCCATTCCTCCCTTGTCCCCCGCCTCACCTTCTCCTCCAGCCCGCCCGCGTTTCCCTTCTCCCCCGCCCCACCTCCGCCCCGCCCTTGTCACCCGCCCCGCCTTCTCCTCCAGCCCGCCCACGTTTCCCTTCGCCCCCGGCCCCGCCTCCGCTCCGCCCTTGTCACCCGCCCCGCCTTCTCCTCCAGCCCGCCCGCGTTTCCCTTCGCCCCCGGCCCCGCCTCCGCCCCGCCCTTCTCCCCCCCCCCCCGCCCCGGCTTGCTTGCTTCTTCAAAGCTTTACTCCCTTCTGCAGCTCTTGGCTTCTTTGGATGCTGTCTTGATATGCAAATTAACTGCCATCTTTGTTGGGGTAATTTGCATACTCGTCCTGATTGGTTGGTGGGCGTGGCTTGGCTGATGGGCGTGGCTTAGGTGTAGCGAAGGTGTGGTCAATTTGCATATTTGTCTATTATTAGATTTGATGCTGAGATGAGTGTTTGTTATTTTTAAATTTGGTATTTATTTAAGATTGAATCCCATTTTTGTAATTACTGGGTCAAAGATAATGACTATTTTAAAGAGACTAGAAATCCATTTCAAAATTACTCTTCTGGAAGGTTCCAACAATTTACGTTCCCACCCATGAGTCATTCTCACCTCCCTGTGTGACTTTCAAACTTCTGTGCACGGGCTCCTGTCTTCCCGGGATTGGCGTCGCCCTGCTTTCTTGATTTCAGATGGTGCTTTAGATCTGTCTTTCTACTAAGAGCCACGATGCCCCTTGTGTCAGAAGAAAAGATTTGAGAAGCAACTTGAAGAGCCGTTGTAGTTTCCTTAGGGGATCTCTGTGAAATTTGTCATGGTAAATCATCTTAAAGATGAAACATAAAACTTACTGAAAAATCATCATTTTCTTTAAATATGCCTTTGCAATCATTACCACGAACCACAGGAACAACAACAAAGAACCAGATGCCTTTTATAGGATAGACCTGAAGTTCGTATTTTCATGTAGTTTATAGTCTAGCAAATTGTCTTATGGTGGTTTATGTGATGTTCAACATTCTGAATTTTGCCTATATACAAAGAAAACCACCTTCTTTAGATTCTGTTAATGAGTCACTTTGTTTGTACATATAACCACGAAGGCAACTTTATTTCTTTCTTCTCAAATTTTTTCAATGCATGCTGTTGGGGATTTGGTGGCTAATTAACGTGGGGTGCTAAGTGCTGAGTATGCGTTTGAAAGGTAGCACCTTCAGCTCTACAGACTCCCATCCCAGGCTTCTGATAATAATCACTGCATACATAAACGCATAGCGCCAGGCAGTTAGAAGCCGTCTAATTGCAACCATTAATTTGTAGACTCACCTAATTAAATTTCCCCAGCCCGAGTGTGTTGTCTGCACACATCAAAGTTTACAAAGGAGAAGTCACGGAGCAGAATGAAAAATGGCAGTGGCCCTAATGGAGTCCCCCGAGAGGAGCTTCTAAGGTTAAAGTAAAGATCTATCAACGCGGAACAAGGAAGGATGCGGTTCCGCTGGAGTGAGGGTGCTATGCTGACCTTCAAGCAGAGCGCTCCTGGCCCATCGCATCGCTGAGCCAGAAATGAGCACGTCTCTGGCTACTTATTGCTTCTATGAAGTGGGGGGACGGTCTGGGGGTCTGAAAAAACTTTTTTTATGTCGTACTTGGGAACATGAAGACGATCCTGACCTCTTTCTTCCCCTTGAAACTCCATAGCTACCACTTGTGTGCCCGCCTCCCTGCCCTCCTGTAAGAACTGGGTAGCTGCCCAAATGCATGGAGAGAAATTGCTTTGCTCGCACCTCTGGCCAGCACCAAAGTGCTTGCCCTGCCCCCGAGGGGCTCGGGGAAATTCACGTTTCCCAGCCTCGTGTGTGACATTGACAAGGACAGAGGACGTGATAATGGCATATGATTTTTTAAAAGAAAGAAAGAAAAATAATTTAGTAGCTAAATGGAAATAGTCCAGATCAACGCAACTGGGAAGTAGTACTACAAAACCTTTCTCGGTGTCTTCTTCTTTGCAAATTCTTTGCTTCTATTTATTTTTTATCACCTACATTGGTAGCTAACTCTCCTTTTTAAAAAAATATATTTTTACTAGAGGCCTGGTGCATGAAATTTGTGCAGGGGGGGGGGGGAGTGTGTCCCTCAGCCCAGCCTGCACCCTCTCCAATCTGGGACCCCTCGAAGGATGTCCAACTGCCCGGTTAGGCCCGATCCTACCATTGGACATCCCTCTCACAATCCAGGACTGCTGGCTCCCAACTGCTTGCCTGCCTGCCTTCCTGATTGCCCCTAACTGCTTCTGCCTGCCAGCCTGATCACCCCTAATCACTCCCCTGCCAGCCTGATTAATGCCTAACTGTTCCCCTGCCAGCCTGATTGCCTCTAACTGTCCTCCCCTGCAGGCCTGGTCACCCCTAACTGCCCTCCCCTGCATGCCTGGTCACCCCCAACTTCCCTCCCTGCAGGCCTGGGTCCCCCCCAACTGCCCTACCCTGCAGGCCCAGTCGCCCCCAACTTCCCTCCTCTGCCAGCCTGGTCACCCCTAACTTCCCTACCCTGCAGGCTTGATCACCCCCAACTGCCCTCCCTTGCAGGCCTGGTCCCTCCCAACTGCCCTCCCCTGCTGGCCTGATCACCCACAACTGCCCTCCTTTGCAGACCTGGTCCCTCCCCTGCTGGCCATTTTGTGGCAGCCATCTTGTGTCCACACGGGGGCAGCCATCTTGTGTGTTGGAGTGATGGTCAATTTGCATATTACTCTTTTATTAGATAGGATTAATTTCAGAGAGGAAGGGAGAGTGAGAGATAGAAACATCAATGATGAGAGAGAATCATTGATTGGCTGCCTCCTGCACGCTCCACACTAGGGATCAAGCCTGCAACCCAGGCATGTGCCCTTGACTGGAAATGAACCTGGAACCCTTCAGTCCACAGGCCGATGCTCTATCCACTGAGCTAAACCAGCTAGGGCTCTAACCCTCCTTTTAATCGCCCTGGTGTTTATTAACATGTAAGAAACGCCCATTTTCAAACATTTATTACAATTCTTCTACACACATCCCTCTGCCCTTCGGAACGGTGAGTGCGTGGCCAGCCCTGCTTGCCCACCATTGCCCTCTCCACCTCCCCACCCTCTCTTCCCACTTCCAATCCAGGCCTGGGGATGATTGCCACCCGATGCATAAATGCCCTGCCCCGTGTGAGCCCCGAGCCAGTCAGGGGGAAGGAGGCTGAGTGTCAGGGCCTGGCTCTCAGCTGCACCTGCCAGTGGTGATGGAAGGGATTTGGTCAGTATGACGGGACGCTGAGCTGATGGTGATGCAATCAGCAGGACGTCCTCCAGGGTCCTCCGCCTCTCAGAGCACAGTGCCAGCCCCCAAGCATGTAGCTCTCACTTGTGCGCAGTGGCGACGTGTTTTCTTATTGAGATAAAGTATAAATTAACTTAGAAGAGGATCTAAGCAGGGATGTTATTAACAAAAATTTTATTATAGAAGTGTAGTGGGGGCAAAGCTTCATTTTGCCATGCGGTAATATGTCTCTGATTGACCTATGTTGGTAGAAGAAAAAAGGTAGACAAGACAGGATATCTGTGAGTTTTCTTCTAGAGACTGACATTAAAGCTGTCACATCAGAGAATGAAAAGCCCAGGAGAAAAGTCAGAGGCTCTGTCAGAGGCACAGCGTGTGACCGCTGGGTCTTACCTGACCGGGGGGGTGTCCTTTTCCATTCCACGTCAACAACATCAGGCCTTAATCTTGGAGTAGAGACAGTTACAAGAAAATGTGCTGAATTCAAGTTTTTTGTTGATTTCATCACTATCTCCTTATCTGCTCTTCCATATGTTTAAACCAATAGGAATCTTTAAATGTCAAATTAAACACTTCCCACAAAAGTGTACCAGTCTTCTCTCCATTCTCTCGAGGAAGATATAGTTCCAAGAGTTTTGTCTAGAAAGATCCCCATCGCTTAGACGAGGCTCTATTTATGTCTCCTACTCAACGAGGAGTGACAATGTCGTGAGCTAAGATATATGGATACAGAGTAAGAAAACCAGACAATTCCTTGGTTCACTTCTAGTCAGAACTAGTTTGACTTCAGTATTTTATTTTACATGTAGATTTCAAGATAATTTGTTGCACTCAAATTCATATATCATGTCATATCATGTAAAATACACTACTATCTTTGATCCTATGAAATAATGGATTATTGCCACCCTTTGTTAAAGTGGAAACTTAGGCGCTTTCAATTCCTCTTCCTGTGACATATATATTTGATTTATATATTGGATTCAAATAAATTTGAATTTGAAATGTGTCTGTGACAAGAAGAGTCTACATGTAGATTTCAGGTCAAAAACAAAGTAAAAGCAAATCCTATCTTCTGATGTGAATTAAATTACAAACTCTCAGAACAATGGGATGGAAGAAAGATAATAGGTTTGGGTAATGGGATTAACCAGAAGAGAACACCTGCCTCCTTGGCCTCTCTTGGAACATTTTCCCTTTTGACATCTGTGGCATCACCCTCGCTGTGTACTTACTGTCAGTAGACTTCACTGGCTCATTCTTTGTATGGGGGCCTCTTCCATCCTTTATCCCAGCCCCCTCTTCCTCATGTTACATTCCAGTGGCTCTCCAAGCCAGGTCTCTGAATCAGCAGTATCAACATGGCCTGGCAATTGTTAGAAATGCAAGTTTCAGGCCTCACTCCAGAATCTCAAACCTATTTCCTAAATCAGAAACTCTGGAGAGAGGGCCCAGCAACCACCTATGTTGTAGCAAACCCTCCAGGTGATTCTGAATGCAAACTCAAGTTTGAGGATCTCTGTTCTGTTCTCTTCTGAGGCTTTTTGATCCATGATTAGGAATTCAGGTGTGATGTATATACTGTAGGAGAATGTATTTTTGAAAGATGGCCGCAAACATATATCCTGTCTCATGAGTCCTTGTAGACCTTGCTGCTGCTCCATCAACAGGTGGAATCTGACTACCCTCCTCTTGAGTCTGGGCAGAATTGTCACTTGCTTGTAATCAATAGGATGCAGTGGGACGGAGGCCCAATAACTTCCAAGGATAAGCCATACATGGTGATGAGTCTTCTGTCTTATCCACCAGAACATCCACACTTGGAGTCTTGAGCCACCAAGAAGGAAGTCTGATTCCGTGGGGTTGCCAGGATGTAAGGGAGCCACGCACATAGAAATGCTCTGCTCTGTGATGGACCCAGACTGCAAACTCTTGCTGCCCAGGCACCGGACTGAGAGGTGGGGAGTCGCCTGCAGGCCACGCAGGAGGGAAAGGGTGGAAGGCAGGTGAACCAGGTCAGGCCCCGTTGGCCTATCTCTCCTTCAAATTTGGTTGAAATGACCCCTGGGACTTGGCCGGAATCGCCTTTCCACTTTGTTCTGCTATTGAACAGCCAGCCAGTGGTGCAAATGACATGCGTGACAGTACAGATGTCAGAGGACCGTGTCTCCAGAGACTTCCTGGTCTCTCGGGAAGGGAGGCTGGCGTTGTCATGGTTTCCGGATCGTGTTCCGGGGTCCTCATCTCCTGCCCTAGCACAGACGCGAACTTCTGCAATGGCTTTGTTCTGAGCCATCTGCCCTATTTGAAGTTTCAGTACAGCAGCCTGGCCATGGCTGTAACCCAGGGAAACAGAACATTCTGAGGATAACGCGTGAGATAGACACGCAAAAAGGGATCGGTTCTCGGGGTGTTAATCTATGATCTATTGCATGCGATGAAGGATCCTTAAGAGAGTGCCTTTCCATCAGTCTTCTGGAAACGATGGCGTGAATGAGGCAGAAAAGTAAAACCAGCCACAATTTTAGGTTTGTGATTGGAAGAAGGAGACAAGGCGATGGAGTCGGTGGGGAGTCAGCTACCCGCTTGCCCTTCCAGAAAAGCACCAGCTGGTTGCCCTGCCTACGTGGCCACTTGGTGAGGATGGCATCCGGGTCTTAACGTTTTCCTTATTCGGAAAATCTCAGGTGCTCATCACCAGCAGCAGCTTGCTTCTCTGTTACACAAGCTTCCTTTTGCGGACAGCACATACGGCCTTTACCAACTCCTCTACTCAATTCAGTTACAGTTGAGGCCAGTATATCCTTTTACCTTTCCTTTTAAATGAAAGTAAACTAAAGTTGGAAAAAAACATCTTTCATCTCACTACCTTTCCCTCGAAGGTGAGAGAGAGGCTTGAACTCGCTTCTGCCGCTCATAACTTCTCGTGGAGTTGTTGAGGAGGCTTTCTTACAAAGCAAAACCAGGTGTTTTGCTTTTAGGGAATGACGGAAGATTTTTTAAGATACCATTCATCCGCACGTAGACTTCCACCAGCACAGTGGCCAGTTTCATGCTAAGGTCCACTTCTATTATGTGCTAGAAGTGCTCATTCTCCTGTTAAAAATATAATGAAAATAATTGGATGCCAATTTCCATGGTGACAGGCGAGGAGAACATCACTTAGAACAGTAACAAGGACGTAGATCTGAATTCGTAGGAAACTGGGTTGGCCCCTTTGTGTCACGAGTTCTCTGGGTTTTGTAGTTATTATTGTTTCATTACCTAAGGAGGGAGGGAAATGCTTTTCCAAAAAATAATGTAGGGCTATTACTGAATCACATCCCTTTTTATATCTTTCTGCTCAATCAGTCTTTTTTTTTTTTTCATGAAACAGTGCTTTCAAAGAAGCATCCTAATTCTGCCTTTATGAATATTTTTATAACGAAACTGTAGCTGAAAGGGTTTTAGATAAAGCATCAAAACCTAATATTCCCTTTGTGATGCCAAATGCCACCGTGTAACCTTCACCGTTTCTGAGGCACTGGAGAAACTGTTGGATAAGCACTGTATTGATGCACCTTCCTGGTTTTCTCTTCCTTCCTTTATTTGCCCCAACTTGGCCTCACCTATCAGGGCTCTGCAAGCATGAACCTTATTGGTCCAGTGATTTTGATGAGGAAAATAAGACATTTTGGGGGGGGGGAGGGGAGGGGAGGTCCTAACAGCCTGACTCTGTACCTAGTTAATCAGTGTCCCTAATGCACATTCCTGTTAGCATAAAGTCTAGTCACTGCCCCTTCCTTAATTATCTGGTCTTGCAAGACCTGTTTACCTAAACACTCCCATTTTACAGAGGCCATAAACCATGAACCATACACAACCCCCGGAGGGGTTATCAGTGCTGGCACCAGGCCAGGCCTTTAGGTGTGGTCTCACGGCCCCCATCCCCACACACGGGGCTTTTTGCAGAGCCCAAGAAAGGTCCAGCAGTCTGACCCATATTTGGGGGACAGATAAACCAAAGGGTATAAAGAGCAAGCTTCCTCCATATTGGCTTGCTCAGGATTTGGAAACAGGCTCCCCTGAGTCACATTCCTAGTGCATCTGGAAATGAATGGGTTTTTCCTGTATCTCCGGGTGCTCCTGTGTGTGTATTTTCTGGTCGCCTGGTAAATTCTGTAACACTTTGCTACTCTCAGACTTGCTCCCAGGATTCCCCAAACCCAGGACAGCATTCAAGTGCATGTAAGGACCATCTATTTCATTAACAGTAACATGAAGGCCTGGCAAAGAACTTGACATTTCATTTAAAAGGACTATAGCTCTGATTTTATATCTAATTTTCCCTTTATTACTCTGGGGTATAGTCTCAGTTTACATTGATATGAATAAATCTGCATTATCATATTCAATTTGTGGCATTTTATTTTTTAAAAGATTAAACTGGAGTTAGAGGAAAATGAAGTTCTTAAAATTGAATATAAAAAACAATGATAATAACTGGGCTGTATTCATATAAGGAAATAAGGAAAATTAAGGAAATAAGGAAAATTAGCATATGCCTCATTACCATAAATATTCCTACAGAAAGTACTGTAATGCATTGCCCCTGTTTAAAGTGTTGGGAAATATAAGCTCTGTTCACTAACCTCATTATCACCTAAACTGTTTAGTGGTACTTTGGTTACAATTAATTGAAATAAGGCTTTTAGTCTAAAAAGGTGACTGATTGTGAATGGAAACAAAATCTTTCACTGAGAGCACAATTTACTCACATTGGTACTAACATCGCTACCAGCAAAGTACATGAAACCCTTCATGACAACAAAGACGCTTTCGTGACCTTCAAAAAGCTGCCTGGGAATTCCGTGTTCGGTTCCTCGGGACGAGCAGCTGCTGAGGCTCCGCCAGAACGGTTCCGTGTGTACGTGACCGAGGCCTCCCGTGTGGGGTAGGCCTCAGAATTCGGATTCTCTTGAGTGGACATTTGATGACATGATCACAGGTCCAATTTCAGCGTCACCCCCAGAGAAATGCTGATCAGCATTTCATGTATTTTGGGCAAGGGAAGGTAATCCACTCTGTGCCCCGGCACCTGCCAATTCTTCTGACAGAGGCCGGGTCGCCTCAGCCAGCTGTCTCGGCTTCCAAACACGGAGCCCCATGCCAGCCGGCCTCGCTGCTGATCATTAGCTCTGGGAGGAACCGGCAGGGGCAGCCTGGCCTCCGGGCAGGCTCACGCCTAGTGGGCTGAGGCTCGAGGAAGGTCTGAGGCTGAGGGAAGGTCTGAGGTCTCGGAAAGGCAAGTCTACTTCCCTCTTGGGTCACTGGTAGCAGCCAGGTAACCCTGGAGTCACCCTGGTTATGACAATAAACACAGGATTTCCACTTTATGTAATGAGCAAATTATCCTTCTAGCTGTTGGCAAGACTGGGCCACGCCAGGGAGAGCAGGCCCCAATCCTTTGTAAAGAATTGATTTCTTCGGACACACTCCTCTTCTTCATTTGCTCATGCCAGCTCTACCTCATTAATGATTCGTACTCATCCGTAATCTCCATTTGCATATAAAAGGAGAAATCGAGTGGAAATATATTTGTTAGAAATAATTCCTGTCACTTTAAAACCAAAGACAACTATGTTTTGAAATAAGACCGCTGTGCTCTGACCAGAACTGCCTATCTAAGGAGCTTTGGGGAAGGTGCTGGAGACATTCATTCATTCCAAAAGTAGTCACTGGGCATCTACCACGTATCAGACAGTTTTCCGGGGAGTAGGGATAGAATGGTGGCTGAGACAAGTAGGTGCTGGTCTTTACGGAGCTTACCATTTCTGGGGGAGGCAGCCAAAGACAAGGTAAAAGACAGACACCAAGTGTCCATCAGTAAGAGCTAAGTAGGGAACACCGGGCGGAGAAGAGAAGGGCAGAGTCCACTCTTGGGATGTTTTCTAAAGACGGGATAGTAACCCAGAGACTCAAAGGAAAAGGAAGGGAGACATGTGCGGGGTTAGACCAAACTGAACTAGGAGGGGGTTAGAATAAGATGAGTTAAAGAGAAAGATGGGGTCAAGTCTTACACAGAGTTATAGACCAAAGCAAGGAGTCGGATTAGGTGCTATGTACAATGGAAAGTCCACTGAAGGTTGTTATTTTCCCCCCAATTTTTCTTTCAACATGCTCTTTTCCCCAGCCACGTGTAGAAAAGCTTGGAGGGAATGAAGGGGAGACCCACTGAAAGACTGTGAGGGGATCCAGGAAAGAGAAATGCGAGGTGACTTAAGTGAGAGCCTGTGGGCAATGGCGCATTGGGGACCTATCGTGGAGGGAGAATGTGAAGAAATGGCTAATCAGTTGGAGGTGGGGACAATAAAGAATAAAGATGGCTCTCGGTTTCTGCTGGAATAATGTGGCAGAAATCACAAACAAGACAAGGACTGGCCCTGTGCTGGGGCGAGAGTGCTACCCAGGACCCGCCCCGTCTGTAGATGGCGATGTGCGGCTTTCTCGGGCACCGAGGATGGCGGGAGGACTTACCCAGGCACAGGATCGGACGGACGGAGGGTGCCTTGCCCAGGAGGACCGAGTGCAGAGCTGTAGGGAACGTTTGCTGGACGTGAGCTCATGAAAAGACACTCTCCTTGAACTCAACTCTGATCAGGCTCCTCTAAACCCTCCTGGCCCCCATCTTGGGCTCTGTCTTTGGCCCATTCAGTCCAGTTCCAGCAAGTATCCAGCTGAGTGTTGAGAATCGGATTGAATTTCTGCAGCCTCTCCTGGGGTTTTCTCCTCTGGCTTGCCTGCAGCGAGAATGTGTTGAGTTGGTCTAGCAAGAATCCCCTTTAGCCCGGCGTTTACTCTTAGTGAAGCCCCGTCCACTGACCCCACCCTGTTCCGTGGCTCTAAAGCTCCACTTGTCCTGTTTGCGACGTTGAGACCGAGCTCTCTCACTTCCTGCAAATTCCCTGAAAAAGTCTGCCTGGCCCGCTTTAACAAACTGTCATAAATACGTGTTTTGCTTTAACAGTGGAGAGAAAAAATACAACAGAAGAGCATTCTGGGAAGAATGAGAAAGGGCAGCACGGGCTAGCAGGTTGGAGAGGTAGAAGCGAGGGAATGGACTGAAACCAGGAGGGGACCCGCAGGACAGCTGGTGAGAGGCCCACCCCGAGCTCTCCCTGCGCAGCCTGCGGGGGGCGGTCTCAGCAGCAACTCAGGTCTGCAGTCCTCTCCCTGCTTCTAAGAAAGGGCAAAGGGACACCCCGCCCTCGGCCCTTTCCTTTTCCTCTTCCCCATCCGTACCTGTTGTTCTCCTGCTGAAAGGATGTTTCTCTCTAAGTCCCACCCCTCTGCGCCGCGGCAATGCTGTGGAACGGAAATGTCCTGGGAGCATTTGTTTACTTGAGGAAGCCCTGTGCCCCCTTCATCGCACTCACTACATTGGAGCAACCTTTGTCTGTCTTCCAACCTGTCTTTGGCCGCCTCCCCAGAAACAATTAGCTCCAGCCAGACCAGCTCCTACTTGTCTCATCCATCATCACATTCCTACTCCCTGGAAAATCGCCTGATACCTGGTAGATACCCAGTGACTAGTTTTTGAATCTGTGACTTCTTAACGAGAAGGGGGAATAGACCCACGCACACGGGAGGAAATGGACGTAACTACACTAGCGGAACAGCAAATCCAGTTTGTTAGCCTTGCCTTTCCAGCGGCTCTCCCAGTTGAGTTACGCCTCCAGCTCCCCATCATGTCGAATGCATCTTTTCGGTGTCATTTAAAGCAGATCAACTCGAAACCCTGCAAACACACACCCCCATTCCAGGGCCTCTGCACCAGAAAGCTGGACGACTCTGCGTCTCGACTGAGTGGATGCTTCTCATTCCGAATTGAACCCCTGGCCGATTGCAGTGTGTGTCTGGAGGCCGGTCTGGCCCAGCTTTCCGTGGGCATCTCTGAAACGGGGAGCACATTGACAAGGTGAACTCCACGTGGATTGTTTCTGTGTGGCCTGTCTCCTGCGTCGGAATGTTCTTGAACACTGGCCAGTGTTGATGCCTTGCCTCGTTTCCCTGCGCACGCACCTGTCATGCTCCTGACAGTCCAGGAGAGTCAGCCTTAGAAGTAGTGACGCAGGCGACGTGGTCCCGTGGCCTCTGTAGCGCCCTCCCCTCCTCCCGAATGCGGGGAGCGCTCTGTCCTCGGAGGGAAGACCAGCCGGGCGCAGGATCTGATTCCAGTAGCTTTGGGTCCGGAATTAGATTTTCTCACCGAGAAGTCACAGTGGGGTTAAGGGTCTCTCCACGACCACATGGTCTTTGGCATTGGACTTGCAGGCACCTCTCTGCCAGTCTGATCAAGCCACTCCATCAGGCGCCGAGGCTGCAGGAGAGGCCGTGTCCGCGTGAGGCAGCCCATCCGATCGCCCATCAGGCCCCAGGGCCGTGCGCACTTGGATGGAAATAATGAAGCACAGCGTTTACCGTCAGGCCCGCAGCACTCACCCAGCGTGAGTGCGCCTTGAGCACCGAGCCCGGACGAGCCTGCGACGTACGTGGTTAGGGGGAGCAGCATCCTTCGTCCTGGGAGTCCTGGACAGAAGGGAAAGCTTCCATTCTCACAATCAGCGGCCCGATCAGCGCCTCCAGGGGAGGCAGGAGGTGGGACGGTCTGCAGATGACACGGGACAGCTGGTCTCGGGGCAACTTCGTACACAGGCGGTGCTTGTTCTGGGGCCTGTTTGGCAGGTTCGGGACGTGAAGGAAACCGGTCACGGTATTTACAACCGTCCCAGACCCTGTCCCCGAAGGCCCCCCTGTTCTGCCGGTACTTTTCTGCTGCTGGTGACAGCCCTGAAACGCACATCGCGAACACTCTGCGAGCAGCCCACCCTCCTCGCAGGGAATGTGAGACAGAAATGCGACTCTTCTACCCGAAATGAGAAGCAGGTGCAGATGGCATCTGGGGAGACGCAAACATGCTTTAATCAGCTCATAACAAAGCCCCGTGTCAGGTTTCTCACGGTCCCGCCGTGGAAAAGTCTGCGTTCTCTCTTCACCGTGTGCGTGCTGTATTTGGCTTCTCTTCCTTGTTTGTGGCCCGCCTGGACTTCAGTGTTTCTTTGGCTTGATGGCTTTTAACCTCACAGCTTCTTATTTTGACAATCAACTGCATAGGCATGTGTGTGAGTGTGTGTGTGTGTGTGTGTGTGTGTGTGTGTAGGTGAAAACATATTGGTATCCTTTTAAAAATATATATTTTTATGGATTTCAGAGAGGGAGAGAGAGCGAGAGATAGGAACATCAATGATGAGACAGAATCATTGATCAGTTGCCTCCTGCACGCCCCCTACTGGGGATCGAGCCCACCACCCGACATGGGCCCTGACCAGGAATCGAATCGTGACCTCCTGGTTCATAGGTTGACACCCAGCCACTGAGCCACACCGGCCGGGCTGTGGGTATCGTCTAAGCAGTGATGTGAGCGTGTGTCTGCTTGTTCTATGGACTTTCACAGCGGCGGCCATTGCTTGTTCTCACAGAACACCCGCGTGGAATGTCTTCTTAGATCCGAAAGGCAGGCCCAGAGTCACATCTTGCGCACGCTGTGCTGGGAAATGCTGCCGCACGGGCTGAGCTGCAGTTTGCTTTCTTCTGCAGGCTGAGTTGCCACCCCTATTGTTTGTGTGCGAGTCTGTTCCAGCAGAGAATCTAACACTCCTGCCCGTTCCTATTGTCTACGGACAGGGATCTGCCAGGAAGAGATGCAGTTTGCTTCCCAAGTGGCAACAAATCAATGACTTAGGGTCGGGGGGAAATGCTTATGTAAATAGATGTTGAGAACGCCATACCTGGGCTATAAGACTCTATGGGGTTTGGATGAGTAAGCGATACTGATACACAAGACTCGCTTCTAAGGAAAAGTTGTGAACAAATAATCTTAACATTTAAAACTGTGGCCATCTTCCACAATTACAGGATGTTTGGAAGTGTTTGAAGTCATTGACCTTAATCCAGGGCTCTCTCAACTTTTTAACTTAACAGCAGAGCAAGGTAAATAGAAACCCTCGGGCAATTCAGGGTAGAGTCTGTTGCTCTCTGTTCTGAGCCTGAAATTTCTTTGAAGTCCTGTGATTTGCCATAAATATTCACGAGCATTTTGCATTTTACACATGTAATATCCATTTTTATTTCAGTAGAAAATTAATGTGTCCCCATCATCTTGAATAAAAGGATGCTGGGAGATATCCCAACGTTATCCTGGGGCCTTCGCAGCCATGGGGTTCTGCTAACACTGCCAGGTGCCCTTCAGGCCCCATTCAGAGGAACGCAGTGATTGGCCGGCTGTCACAACACCCCTCAGAGCATGGCAGCCCCTCAGGGGTAGCTCTTGTTGTCCTTGGGGCAGGAACAGAGGCTCAGGAATGCTAAGTCGCCCGGTTCAGGTAAGCTGTGGTCTCCTGAGGATTCTACGCCCACTGCTCCTGTCCCGCCACTCAGCAGCCGGAACACACACACGTCTAGCCTCCGTGCTCCCGTGGGGCCCGAAATAAAGCCCTTCTACCGGCACCTGCCCCCGTGCCCCGTCAGAGAAGACCGAGGCTTTCCAGCCAGACTCTTTTTGCTGCGAATAAGCTCTGAAAACTCTCACCAACATTTGGTCATTTTCTGGGGGAGGAGCCTGGATCAAAAAGAAACATGTCCACATGGGCCTTTTGTTCCCAAGGTCACCCACTGTCTCCGCTCCCCACCCACCTGCAGGCCCTGGCACATGCACTTGACTAGGAGGCGCCACCTCTGAGCTCTGAGCTGTGCGAGTCGTGGCCACTCGCAGACAGTCGCCATGTGGTTGGTCTCTCTTCTCGGTTTACTGGTGTTTCCTGCAGAGACCAGTGCATGGGAGAGGCGGAGAAATCAATCTAGAAGCGACTTAGCGCACATAGCTCTTTCCTGCAGGTATGCTCCAGGGACTATGAGAACACGGATGCACCAAAATGAGAATGATCAGTCCGGGAAGGCTTCCTGGGGCGGTGGTGGGGAGCTGAACCTGGAGGGGTGAGTAGGCGTTCGCTAAATTAAAACCCGCAGGGAGGGGGGAGGGGGGAGAGGGGATGAGCCAGGAGGGCACGGGGGCTTCCTTTCGCTGCTCGTTCTAATCTCATGAGCGAAGGCAGGGAGGTGGGCTCAGAGCCTGGTCTAGCCTCCGCTAGGAAGCGCCCCCATACAGCCGCGCTGTCTGCCATGGGTGTGAGGAGAACGCAGGCTTTGGCTACATCGCTCTATGCTCCACTTCCTGTTGGACAAGAAACAACAGGAAAATGCAGGTTTCCATCAGGTGACTGGTGGCAAAAGAAATAAACCTGAAAAATTACAACATGGGAGCACTGCAGAATCAACAAGAGGCAGTTAGGTGTTTGAGCATCTCTTCTGTGTATTCTTAGCCCTTCTCATTTCATGGAAGGCATCACTCGTTTTTTTCTGTGTGATTCTAAAATGGTCATTTGCTCTTATGTGCACATGCATGTCTCTAGCTGCTGCCTTGGTCACAGATGCCATCTCCTTTATGCACACACAGCATTTTAAGAAGCCCGAGCTATGGGGAGACTGCGACCTCTTTGTTAATATGTTACACATAAGCCCGGCATTACTCTATTTCGTCTGGACCCGGTGCCACCAATTCAACTCTGAGTGTGCACACAATGCAGTTCCATGGCCCCGCACCTGGCAGTCCCTCAGATGTGACCCGTGTGCTCGTGTATTCCTCCTGGAATGCTGCCTCCTGGGTTTTCCCCTCAAAGAACCTCAGGCTGCTGAGAAGCGAATGTTCTTTCTTCTGAAGACGGTGAGCTTGTGAGATCACACGCCAGGTAACTGAGACCTGGAACCTCACCAGGTGTTCTCAGAGCTCAGCCTCCTGAGAATGAGGCGTGCAGTGAATTGCATGCCAGTGGCTCTGGGAGTCTTGTCCCAATAGATAAGGCCAACGCGAAGTGATGTAAAAATATTTCTCTCTTTTCCGCGTCCAGTGCGGCTAGAGAGCGGGTCCAGTTCCTGAGTAGAGGAGCTGGGGATTGAGAAATAAAAGAAAAAGACAAGACACAAAATGGAAGGAAAAAGCTGGGAACCAGGTGGGACCACTGCCCTCTTCTGCTGGAGAGACAGTGACCCAGAGCCAATCCAGCGTGTTTATTTTATACCCCCAAATACCAGGAAGTTTCACCAAAAGTCAAGATAAAGATTATTTGCATTCTTGAGTAGGCCCGAGCATTCCTGGTGCTTGACTGGATTTACATATCAAAACCCACTACCGAATACCTGGGCTGAAACAAAGGTCAAACTGATGACACCCTTGCCTTTTTGGCAAAGCATGTTCCCAGGGCGTGGCTTTGCCTGTCACCTTGGGTTCAGCTGACAATTTAAAGAAATGCCCACGTGCCTTCCCAGGTGCTCTCTACAGTGAAGGATGCTGCATTGCTCTCGGGGCTGTGAGCACAGAGTAACACCTGGACCCTAATTTCACTGCAGGACACAGACGCTGTGGCATCCTGCCCTCCTTTGATCCCTTCATCCGTAACAGCAAAAGGAGAAGGGCCTTTACGTCAGGCCTAGTGAGGACTAGATCTACATGTGCTCTCCTACAATTTGGCTTACACACTTACTCAAAACCCCTTTCTCTGAGTGACCTTCTCAAAAGACTCCCCCATCTGATGACTTTAATATTTCATTTAGGGGGCACATTGATTATATTAACCATCCAAGTTCTTCACCCCCCACCGCCACCCCATACCCGCAGCCTCTGCAACGTGACTTAGTAGTCCTCGGATCCTTAGGCATCCTCCTTCGGCCACAGTCTTTTCGCAGCAAGTGTTCAGGAATCTGGAGAAGGGCTGCGCATAAATGAATAGAGACGAGACAAGAAATATAAATTTGGAAGACATTTTGGGGGAGCAAGACAGAAACTTCACTCTAGTGGCAAAGCTCTCTGAATCTCCGGACCCAGCTTTTTATTAACACATTTTTCCCTTTAGCAAAGCAGATATACATATCAAAGGTAAGGTTTGGTAAATAGTAAAGGATTATCAGGTTAGGGGAATTTCCCTCAGCTATTTGGCAGCACGTAATAATATGCAGATCTTCAGCCCTGCTGAAAATGTCCATCAGCCTTCTGATGAGCTTCTCGCATTTATTATGCTAACTACTGCTCTTAGCCTCCATCACCCTTACCTGTCCCTGGGTTCTGAGCTGGGCCAGGGGCTTTGATTTGGCCTGTGTCATCACAGGTGTGCTGCAGGTAGAGGCTGGAAAGTGCAGGCCATTTTCATCTCCTCTTGGCCCCTCAGACTCAGCTGTGAGATGGTGTTGAGGCTGAGCTTGATGGAGAATAGGAGACGCGAGGCCCAGATGTCCCTGCGGCCCGCTGATAGCCAGCCTACCTCCAGACATCATTAGTGGACAATAACCCATAGGTGACCACAGCTGCATGGCCCAGTCTGCCACACCCAGCCACATCTGCAGAACCCTGAGCTAAATGAATGTTTACAGGCTGTAAAATGGTGTGTTTGGTAGTAGGTCACTCTATTGTGACAATATATAAAACAATAATCTATATTAAAGCATATAATGTATGTATGCTTTATCATTTACTTATAGAATAAAATGTATTTATATTAGTGGCCTGGTGCATGAAATTCGTGCATGGGCGGGTTCCCTCAGACCAGCCTGCACCCTCTCCAATCTAGAACCCCTTGGGGGATGTCTGACTGCTGGTTTAGGCTCAATCCCTAAACCAGCAGTCAGACATCCCTCTCGCAATCTGGGACTGCTGGCTCCTAACTGCTCACCTGCCTGCCTGCCTGATTGCCCCTAACTGCCTCTGCCTACCTGTCTGATCGCCCCTAATTGCCCTCCCCTGTCGGCCTGATCTCACCCCCACTGCCCTCCCCTGACACCCTGATCGCCCCTAATGACCTCTGCCTGCCTTCCTGGTTGCCCCCAACTATTCTCCCCTGCAGGCCTGGTCCCCCTCAACTCCCCTCCCCTGCAGGCCTTGTCCCTCCCAACAGCCCTCCGCTGCAGGACTGGTCCTCCCCAACTGCCCTCCCCTACTGGCCTGGTCACCCCCAACTGCCCTCCCCTGCAGGCCTTGTCCCTCCCAACTGCCATCCCCTATAGGCCTGTTCGCCCCCAACTGCCCTCCCCTGCTGGTCCAGTCACTCCTAACTTCCCTCCCTTGCCAGCCTGGTCACCCCTAACTGCCCTCCCCTGCCAGCCTGGTCCCTCCCAACTGCCCTCCCCTGCAGGACTGGTCCTCCACAACTGCCCTCTCCTGCAGGACTGGTTGCCCCTAACTGCCCTCTCCTGCAGACCTGGTCTATCCTAACTGCCCTCCCCTGCCAGCCTGGTCACCCCCAACTGCCCTCCCCTGCAGGCCTTGTCCTCCCCAACTGCCCTCCCCTGCAGGCCTAGTTGCCCCCCAACTGTCCTCCCCTGCAGGCCTGGTCATCCCCAACTGCCCTTCTCTGCTGGCCCAGTCACCCCTAACTGCCCTCCTCTGCAGGCCTGGTTGCCCCTAACTGTCCTCCCCTGCAGGCCTGGTCCCCCTAAATACCCCCCCCCTGCAGGCCTTGTTCCTCCCAACTGCCCTCCCTTGCAGGACTGGTCCCCCCCAACTGCCCTCCCCTGCTGGCCTGCCCTCCCCAACTGCCCTCCCCTGCAGGCCTGGTCACTCCCAACTGCCCTCCCCTGTGGGTCTGGTCACCCCTATCTGCCCTCCCCTGCAGGCCTGGTTGCCCCCAACCACCCTCCCCTGCAGGTCTGGTCCCTCCCAACTGCCCTCCCCTGCTGGCCATCTTGTGGTGGCCATCTTTGACCACATGGGGGCAGCCATCTTGTGTTGGAGTGATGGTCAATTTGCATATTACCTCTTTATTATATACTAGAGGCCTGATGCACAAAATTCATGCAAGAGTAAGCCTTCCTTCCCCCAGCTGCTGGCACCCGGACAGGGCTTCCATCACAGCCCCAGCTTCGTCCAGAAGGTTGTCCAGTCTAATAAGCATATTATGCTTTTATTATTATAGAGGATAAGTATTTTCACATACTTTTCTGCATTACAGCTTTCTGAGGGGCTTGTTATCCCCACTTCATTGATGAAGATGCAAGCTCAGATAGAATTAATGAGTTGCCACTGGTCCTAACTCTGCTACTAGAATACTTAAGCAAGTATTCTAACCTGCCTGTGTCTCTGCTCTTTAAAGGTAAAATGGGGATAATAATAATAATAATAATAATAATAATAAGTTCATATTGATGCTGTGAGAAATAAAGGTAATGCATGTAAAGTGCTTAGAATAATGTGTGTACTTCAGAAAGCCTCAATAAATATTAGCTAAAGATTGTGCTGATGGCATGAGGAAGAGCTAGGGATGAAATGTGGGTCTTCTCCTGTCACGTCCAGTGAGAGTCCCACTGTGGAGCATCTGGGTTTTGAGTAGGAGGGCCTGAAATTGAACCTGAGGCCTTAGATTCTGGAAGTGTGTGCATGTGTGTGTGTGTGTGTGTGTGTGTGTGTGTACGTGCATGCGCGCAGGGAGGGAGGCAGGCAAGAGAATCTCAAGTTCAAGGTCTGAGCAATAAGGACAAGATTATTACTATTGGACATGACTTGAAAGAGAGGCTTTGGTGTTAGGTCCATCTCTTCTCTAATAGTTTGACCTCCTGCCTTTTAGAGATGGAACTATTTCCCAGGACCCAGCAGACTGAGGTCTGTAGGGAGAGATGCGGGTAGCCACTGGGCTGTTCATGGCATCCTGTCAACTTGTTCAGATGTCACATAAACTTAAAGAATGGGAAGCCCACTGTTTTGTCCTGATTGTTGATAACAGTTAATGTTAAAAACTGCTTTGAGACCATTGCCTAGAAACGTTTATGGTATGTAAAAGATAAAGTTTCGAAACCATGAATCAAGTTCATAGTGTAATTGGAAAAAAATCGAGAAAGAAATCCATAAAATCTCTACGTATTAATCTCATAAATCCTGGTATATTTAGACCTCATAGTTTATTGTCTCTAATTGGGGAATGGAGTTTAGACAAAAGGAGGAACTATTTTATAATTACAAATTTCTACATTGCACTCTGCTGAAAGTTACTAACATGTAATAGTTCTGTGTCTTTCAGCCAGAGTTAAAACTCTGAGTCTCATATATGTCACTGAAAATGGATTCGGCCCAGCCAGTGTGGCTCAATGGTTGAGCATCGACCCATGAACCAGAAGGTCACCATTTGATTCCTTGTCACATGCCGGGGTTGCAGGCTCAGTCCCCAGTCGGGGTGTGCAGGAGGCAGCTGATCCATGATTTTCTCTCATCATTGATGCTTCTATCTCTTTCTCTCTCTCTCTCCCTTCCTTTCTGAAATCAACAAAAACATTAAAAAAGAAAAGAAAATGGATTCCTTTGCAGAACTGTTGTAAAATTCACATGTGAAAATACTTTGAGAGCCTTATGATGCCAGACGATTAATCACTTACCGATCTAACACAAGCTTCCCCTCCTGTGCATTTTTCAGTTGTGTAAGCCTAAGTGGTCCACGTTCATTGGATGAAGATGAGGGTGAGCCGCACACTCCAAGTCCCGTTCCCTCTAATGACAGGAACAGAGCCGCTGCAGGTGCACTTCAGCTCCATGTCCGGACTACACCGACAGGTGAAGGTGTGGGCAGAGCACAGGCAGAGGAGCGGGTAGGAGGCAGCTGTCAAAGGCCCATGTGGAGGAAATGCATTCCTGCGCCTGAGGATGGTGAGGTCGGGAGGAGCAGCTGCACCGGGAGGAGGTCTTGAGAGCAGCCTCAGTGTGTACCTCAGTGTGTACCAAAGCTCGCGGCGGAGTCTCAGTCATCGCTGAGGTATGCGTTTCTGCTGCCACTTCGAGCCATTGGCCACGGCCTGGATTGTCATCCTTTCTCACTTCTCAGTGAAAGTCATCTCTCTCTCATTTTTGCTGCCAAGACCTCATAATTTCTATTCTGACAAGGGCCACACGGTCCTCACTGCTCTGTCTGCCGACACTCAGTCCTTTCAATTCCCTCAGCCACACTATTGGCATTTAAGTGCTCAGTATAAAGAAATATATTCTCCCTCATTCAATTCCCAGATCACAACCATGTGCAGCCTATTGATCTCTGCCCTTTTAGCGCCAGGCAGCCAAAGGTATCACTTTGGGAGGCGACTGCTGTGTGCCGGAGTTCATCACTCCCTCAGCTAAAATCTTACACAAAAACTCTAGGTCCTCCGTGATCAAGACAAGAAATGCTGATTCTGAACTTGTTGCAACGCCTTCAGGGAAGCGATGTTTGAATTCTGTGAAATGTTTAAATAAGATTTACTGAATGATCAGCTCTTGGTTGAAATGAAGTTGACCAGGCGATCATGAAAAGTTTCCATAAACTTTGTGTAATGGAGCTTATATTTGCTTGAAATGGCTTTAACAGTTCTACTTAGAGAGAAAAAAAAGGGACACAGAACATTCTGGCAAACTCTAGAATGAGAAAAAAGCACTGCCTAACACCCCAATGATAGCTAGATATGTATTATAAATAGTTACAGAGAGAGCGTAGCAATTACAGTTTGATTGTGAAATGAAAATGAAATCAGATGAAGCTTCCTGGAGGGACATATAATTGGCAATAAAGACACTACTTAAGTACTCTGTCAGTTGACAATTTCATAGACTCCTAGAGTGCCTAATATCCTTGACCTTCTTAATGTATGGGCCCTTTATAAAGCAAAGTGTCTTGATTTTTTTCCCTATGATTAATGAAATCCAACAGTATTTAATGATCAGATTATGGATAAATAAGGTAGTGAGGGTCATTTCAATCACTATCTTGCAAGATATACCTGTATGCTCTCGACCTCTGAGCTTTAAACCAATGTGTGAGCACCACATTTTTGAAGGCCATTAACTGTGGTGGATCTAAGAAATTAAATACGATTGAGAAAAAGAAGGCTACAAGCTGCTAGTAACTATAGGGTGCTCTATATGTAAAGTTACTAGATCTTTAGAGAGTAACATCTCACATGAGTATCTTACCTAATAATAAACATGTAAATTGACCGTACCTCCGTTACACCCACAGCCAATCAGAGTGAGTATGCAAATTAACCCAACAAAGATGGTGGTTAATTTGCATACATACCTGAGTCCCAGGAACCTCCTTGGCACCCAGGTCACTCCCAGCCGGCCATCGGGCAGAGGCTTTAGGCTTGGGAAGGGGCTGAGCCTGCGATTGGAGGGGTGGGGGGGAGGAGTCGAGCCTGCAATAGGAGGGGGCCCCTGCTCAAGCCTAAAGCCTGGGCAGCCCGAGCTGGAGATCAGAGGGGCAGGGGCTGAGCCTGGGATTGGAGGGAAGGGGAAAAAAATCAATGGAAACATATCCTCAGGTGAGGACAAAAAGAAAAATAAAGAAAGAAATGTCATATCCTATGAAAGACACATCTTGAAAAAGCCTAAAGAAAGCTGTCATTTTTTCATGGTGAAGGTACTGGAGTCTGTGTTGATGAAAATACCTTGGCAGCTGCAGTGACTGGCAGTGGCTGCAGCAGCGGAGTGATGGGGCTGGTGCCTTCCCCTGATCAGCCCGGTCACCTCCCGCAAAGGGAGGCCAGACTGCGGCTTAGGTCCGCTTCCAACGGGGAGCAGGCCTAAGCCATCAGTAGGACATCCCCTGAGGTAAATAAGTTGGCACTCAGTACAAAATGACTGAATTCTAGGAAAACACTCAGTACAAAATGACTGAATTCTAGGAAGTTTGATGTGTATTCGAAGAGCCCGTGTCCATTTTACCAGACAAGTTATGTAGTGAAGTAAGTTCAAACTGGTGACAATTATATTTCACATACTGTGAGAGGGGACAGGCTGGGCTGAGGGACCCCTCCCCAGTGCACAAATTTCGTGCACTGGGTCCCTACTGTATATATAATATATATTATGTATAATGCATTTGTGTGTGTGTGTGTGTGTGTGTGTGTGTGTGTGTGTCAAGACAGAGAAAGAGAGGGAGAGGACAAGAGGAATGAAAGATAAAAAATAAAATGTTACTATTACTGAAGGAGGGGAAAAGAACATTGATGTGCCACTTTTTGAGTGGAAACATGTGGTATGCTGATAGGAGAGCAGGAGTTAGGGTGGGATTAAGTCAGAATCGGTCTAATGATCACTCTCTTGCCTCTGGGATTCTATAGTCTCTCTTCTAAGTTTCTGAATATCCTCTGCTCTGGGTGGGAATGTTAGGCACAGCTCAGCCAACCAAGAGCCTCTTGGTCTTAGATGCATTACTTTAATCCTGTGTCATTGTTTTCACCAATAGCTCCATCACAGCAGTAGAGTTGCAAGTTGCTTCTTTCTCAAAGGTGTGAGGACTTATGGTTTCTTATCCATGGAAAATGCATCGTCCCCATGGCACACCTGGAGCCATTAGCACGTGGCCTTTGGTTGGAGAGTCCCTCTCTCCCCGACCGCACTGTGAGCTCCTAGAAGCAGGAGCCAAGTTATTTACCTTTATAATTCAAACAGTAAGCCCCTGCCTACCGCACAGAAAACACTCAGTACAAGATGACTGAATTCTAGGAAGTTTGATGTGTATTCGAAGAGCCCATGTCCATTTTACCCGACAAGTTATGTAGTGAAGTAAGTTCAAATCGGTGACAGTTATATTTCACAGCAGAAGATTTCTCCTGGAAAGAATTCCATAACAGTAAGACACAAAAGTAACTCAGAGATATACCGCGTTATGGAAAAGGCTTGTGATAACTTTATTTTGAAGTATGGTTGCTTACTAAAACTAAAAACTATTCTCTTCAAATTTGGACATTCTACTGGTAGAAACTAATAAAATGTTCTGGTCATAACAATAAGGAAACTGTATGAGGTAACTACATTTCTTTTGAAGAATTCATTCTAGGGACTGATCTTTATAGTCCGGTGAGTATAATAGAATGCGGACCAAAGAAGAGCTTAAGTTGCAGGGGGAACTTGGAGGCGGAGAGGGCAGGGTGCCGTTGAGTTTGTTATGGTGGAAGTACAGTCCTCGGAGTGCTGCTGGAACACGAACGCCCAGCGGCCCCACGGGAGGATGCGATATTGCAGAAAGCTCCATTTGCGTGGAATTCCATTTCTGAGTTGCCCAGGGCCCATTTCCCCTCGTCCCATCGAGGAAGAAGAACAGCTGTGGCTTCAATAGGGCTCAGAGTCCGTGTCCAGAGTTTCTGTCCCACATTGAGACAGTCTGACACAGCATCCGGCTGGCTTAGCTTGTGTTCCCTGAGGCGGTCCATCACTCGATTGCATGTGGGGCCACAGGGCCACAGGGCTATGCGGCTATGGAGGGAACGTGAGTGAGTGCAAGAGGACCACAGAGCCGAGAACCAAGAGAGGGAATTCCTTTAAGCCTTAATTTTGCTACTGTTAATGAATCGTAATGTAAATATCTGTGTTTTCTGATGGTCTTCGGCTCTAGCAGGGTCGCCTAAGACCATCAGAAAACACAGATATTTACATTACGATCCATAACAGTAGCAAAATTACAGTTATGAAGTAGCAACGAAAATAATTTTATGGCTGGGGGTCACCACAATATGAGGAACTGTATTAAAGGGTCGCGGCATTAGGAAGGTTGAGAACCACTGCTTTAAGGGATTATGAATTCCCAAATTGCCATGGGCTTGCAGTGGCCACTCCTGTTCTGGCCAGCCATCTCTGTCCCCAGGTTTGCCTGCGAGCCAAGCGCCTGCCCTGTGTCATCCAGCTTCACTGGGCATCATCTGTCTCCCTTCTGCTGGACCCCTGGGGAGTGAGAAATGCAGCTTCCTGGTGCAGCTGCCCACACGATGTGCCTGTATGTCTGACCTTCCTCTTGCTCCTTTCCTGTCATTAATGACTGGCCCATGACAGCGGTATCCAATCGGCAACAGTGTGCTCGGTCTCATGGTTTAAACCACGGGTTTACTTCTATCTCTCACTTTCTTTCTGCAAACTTCACTCCCCGGACACGGAAAAGGCCTGCAGGAAAGCTCGCGTGTTATACACAGACACAGAAGTATCTTCAAATACTGCTGTGGAGGGAGAGGTACCACTCGCTTGCCTCACAAGGAGGCAGAAAGGCTGTCCTTTACATCACGGGCCCGGGGTGCCGCAGGGGCTGGCTGTGGGGAACGCCCAGGGGACCCAAGAGCCATTCAGCTTTGCTGAGTCATGTCCGCAGTGCTGGCTGGAAGATGCTGGCAGGGCTCTGGCCGACAGTCTGAAGACATGTAGCTGCTTTGAGAAGGTTAAAGGGGGCAACCAACCACAAAGTAGAAAGCAAAACACAAGGCTGACAACATTACAACACCCATTACCTCCACTTCATTAGAAAAAAGCCCTAGCTGGCTTGGCTCAGTGGATAGAGCATCAGGCTGCGGACTGAAGGGTCCCAGGTTCAATTCTGGCCAAGGGCACATGCTTGGGTTGTGGGCTCGATCCCCAGTGGGGGGTGTGCAGGAGGCAGCCGATCAAAGATTCTCTCTCATCATTGATATTGCTATCTCTTTCCCTCTCCCTTCCTCTCTGAAATCAATAAAGAAATATATTTTTTAAAAGAAAGAAAGGAAGGAAGGAAGGAAGAAATGAAAGCAAAGAAAAGGGAAAAAAGAGTCATAAAAACTAACCCACTGATTTAAACATTTACCAGCTACTATGGTTGATATTGAAAATATAGATACATACTGGCTTGTGCCAGTTAAGGCACGTCATGTCTATTGTTTCTAACCCCTTTGAGAAGTGCAATAATACCAATTAAAATCTATGTGGGATTATAAAAAGAACGATGGCCTTTATGAATCTGCTGGGAAAAATGACAAAGTTCAGGGGGGAAAAAACTAAAAATAAACAATTACTATTGATGTTCATGTAACTAGAAAACAAAAAGTCCAGCCCTGGCTAGTGTGGGTCAGTGGGTTGGGCGGAGTCCCACGCTTGCAAATATACTTTAGATTGCTCTCCAATTTTATTCTTAAAATTTGTTTAGTAAAACTGGTAGAACAGGACCACCTTGACAAAGGTGGACTTAAACTCAAACAAATACTATTAAAGAATTAAGTTTAATGAAATTGTGATTATTCACCTATCTTCAAGATCATTTGGCAACATATAATTTATAAAATGTATTTTAAAACATGTCACACCTGCCATTGAAAAAACATTATAGGCATTTGGCTGGTGACATAGTATAGCTTTTCTATTTCTGTATCTTTTCTCTGATAGTAATATTAAAATTAGTCTGTATTCCATTCATTAATCCAAAAATATTTCTTGATACTTAATTATGTGTCAGAATTCTGTGCAAAGTATAAAGAAATCTTTTATTTTCCCGAATGAGCTTACAGCCTGGTGGTGAGATAAATATTACATATTAAATAAATAAGTTTTATGAATAATGAGCTACAATTGTAAAGAAGATGCCAAGTCCACTAGTTGAGTGCATAAACTGGCAATTTGATGGCACACAAATTTCTTATGAGAGACCAAAAACTAGACTTACAAAATAAAATGGTAAAAGATTAAAAGCTTGCTACAAATACTCTATGATACATGGAATTTGGAGACTGTTGTTAAATTACATAAACGGATATACTATAAAGCTGGAATAAGACAGGCACTTATGATGATGAGTTATACCAAAGTTGGCGATGCTCAATGAGTAAACAAATGCCAATGTTAATGCAACATTTAAAGCAAAAAAAAAAAAAAAGATATATGAGTTAAAATTTGTAGATTTTTGAGTTTGCTTTCTCACTAGGACTTTTAGTCAAATTATTCAAGAGTTTACAGAGTTAGGAATGACCCCAGACGAGCTGGGATTGCAGAAGTGTCTATGGCAGAAGAAGCTATTAACTGGGGAGACAAATGCCTCTCTGGGTGCCAGTCTTCTCAGCTCTAAAGTGAGGCACTGAACTGGATGATCGGAGCTCCCTTCCAGCCTTGCAGCTAAACGCTGCAAATGACTGAAGGAGACAGGAAGGCCGTGTCTCTCATAACACACGCTCCTGTAAGGCTCTGACCTTAGGAAATTAGGCACTTGTGTCATTTAATGCTTTGTCCTTTGTCTGCAATGAATTATAATTTATCAGATATTATTAAAGCAACTAGAGGCCCGGTGCACAAAATTCGTGCACTGGTGGGTTGGGGGAGGGTCCCTCAGCCAAGCCTGCCCCCTCTGACAGACTGGGAGCCCTCAGGAGCTGATGGGGAGTGGGCCTAAGCTGCAGTCTGGCCTTCCTCTGCAGGAGGTGACTGGGCTGATCAGGGGAAAGTGCCAGCCCCATCACCCTGCTGCTGCAGCCACTGTCAGCCATCCCAGCCGCCAAGGTGTTTTCATCAACACCTACTCCAGTCCCTTCACCATGAAAAAATGACAGCTTTCTTTAGGCATTTTCAAGATGTGTCTTTCATAGGATATGACATTTCTTTTCTTTCTTTTTCATCCTCACCTGAGGATATGTTTCCATTGATTTTTAGAGAGCTTGGAAGAGAGAGGGAAAGACAGAGAGAAACATCAATGTGAGAGGGACACTTTGGTTGCCTCCTGCGTGAGCCCTGACCTGGGCCCTGGCCAGGAAGGAGCCTGCAACCTAGGTACATGCCCTTGATCAGAATCGAGCCTGGACCCTGTGGTTGGCAGGCCGAGGCTCTATCCACTGAGCCAAACTGGCTAGGGCAGGATATGACATTTCTTAGCCCCTCCAGCAGCAGACCTTAGTTTTTCCTCCAGGAGTGTGGTGGAAAAACCCTAGATCACCTTCTTGGATTCTTATTACTCAAGTTACCAAGAACACTGTGAGAGGCAGTGTACAGGGAGCATAGCCAATGAGCGGTCAGAAAAGGTGTTTCCTCTGCAGCTCATGCGCAGAGGACCCCCTGCATTGTGTCCACAGGGCTTCTGTCCACTGGGCTGGGGGCATGCCCCAAGCCACACTGCGGGGGGCTGCCGGGGTCACGCCCGCAGCCCAGCGGCCCCGCGTTCTGTCAGTTGGGCTTCTGTCTGCTGGGCCGGGGGTGTGCCCCGAGCCACTCAGCAGTGGCTCTGAGCACGCCCCCAAGCCAGTGGCCTGTGTTCTGTCTGCTGGGCATCTGTCCTCTTAGTGTGTCCAAAGCCGCGCGGCGGCAGCTCAGAGCTCACCCCTGGCCCAGCACCTGCTTTCTGTCAGCCGGGTTTCTGTCCGCTGGTCCGTGGGCGTGCCCCGAACCGCAGGGAGGCGGCTCTGAGCACACCCCCAGCCCAGCGGCCCACGTTCTGTCTGCTGGGTGTCTGTCCACTTGGTGTGTCCCAAGCCGCGCGATGGCGGCTCAGAGCTCACCCCTGGCCCAGCACCTGCTTTCTGTCAGCTGGGCTTCTATCCACTGGGCCAGGGGCCCAGAGTTCTGTCCGCAGCCCTTTCTCCCTCTGTGGCCTGGGCATGGGACGCTAGCGTCATCACCATTGTGATGATGCCAGCATCCCGCCCTGGCGCTATGGGCACTCTTTGTAGTGGAGTGACAGTTAATTTGCATATTACTCTTTTATTAGATAGGATTAGGTATCTCTTTAAAGAAAACCAGTAGCTGAATTATACTGATATTTAGATGTAAGGTTTATTTTGAGAAAAAAACATATGCAGCCCAGCAGGAGTGGCTCAGTGGTTGAGCATCGACCTATGAACCATGAGGTCCCAGTTTGATTCCTGATCAGGGCACATGCCTGGGTTTCGGGGCTTCATCCCCAATAAGGGGCATGCAGGAGGCAGCCGATCCATGATTCTCGCTCATCATTGATGTTTCTATCTCTCTCCCTTACTCTCTGAAATCAATAAAAAAAATCCAAAGAATCAATATAACATGAGTTGATACCGATTTGTAAAATTGTAAGGACATTACATAGGTGTATATATATATATATATATATTAAATGATATATGGAAATATATATTCATCTTTCTACACACAAGGTGAGTGTTTTTCATGGCCCGACACTTTACTACCGTAAGAGAGTTCTGAGAGTTGCAGCTATGGGTAAAAATAAATGTTTGCCTTTTTTGCTAAGAATAAAAGGCCACACTTCCCTCGGAAAGATAACTGAGCACCGTGTAATGTGTGCATGGTCTCTGGCACACATGGCCGAGCCCCGGGATGTTTGCATCCATCTGTTGGATGCTCGGACGTTTCTGTCCATCACACAGCAGATGCTGTTCAATCAGCATCTTGGCTCCCTTCCCTGACTTGCTGGATCGAATGGAGGCAGTTAGGGGTTCGGAGGCAGGGCTTCGTTTCTAGGGGCCCACTTGTCCGTGCAGGCGCTCCCCTATCAGCCAGGTTTCCCACCTCCTGGGGGCCAGAAAGCTGCCCTTAGCTGGATCCAGAGGCCCCTCCCAGACCACGCATTACCGCTCTCCATGTTTCTCAATGTTTGGTTGGTCCAGGAAGTGCTAGAACAGGAGTCAGACTTAAACCTAAAACTCTAGATTTGACCCGAAACAATGAAACCTACAGGTATTTCTAAGAGCTTATTATGTACCATTAAACAAAGTGCTTTATATGTTTCTCTTTTATTTAATGTTTAAAATAACCATATGCCAATGAGAAGGTGAGGTTCAGAGAGGTTCAGTAGCCAGTCAAGGTCATACAACGGTGGAGCTGCCAGACCTGGCCCCCCATGATTCCACACTGCATTGCTTTGCTCAGGTCATAATAGATTGGTGGAGCAGAAAAGAGGGAGAGTAAAATAATTTAAGATGGAGTCGTCATCTGGTTCCTTAGGGAAAAAAGAGTAAGGTATTTATGGTACAAGGGTCATTGCTTTACTGTTCAGGAAAAAGCCCAGTTAGCTCCTCAACGCATAGCATACAATAAGACTAATTAAATTTTATGAGATTAAAAACCCAAAACTAAAATACTTAAATAAAATATGTAAATATATTTGATTTATACTGACTAAGCAAGGAACTTCTGATCACATGTGTGAGAAATATAAAATGCAAATTAAAAATTTGATTTGACCTTAAAAATCGGTGTCCAAAAAGTAAAAAAAAAAAAAAAAAAAAGTAAAGATGAACCAGCAAAGAAAATTGAGAGGAAACGGAATATTCAGAACACATTTTTGATATGATATATTAAAATTTCATTTAAATCTTAGCACACTAAATATTGGCAAAAACCATGAAAAATAAGCAGGAAACATAAACACAAATGTAATAAACATAGAAACACATTGAATATGAAAACACGTGCTATTATTTTTAAACTTTCAAAAATTAACAAAATTATAAAGCTATGTTGGTTAGGTTGAAATATTCCCAGGTATCAACAAAGCAACTGAACATTATGCCTCAAGCCTCCTTGAAGAAACCATAATTTTTACCCTAAACCTTTACCGTTAATTGCTTCTTTAAGGGCATAGTAGGAGATATGGTTAAATATTTATTTCCAGCTGTGTTTATCATTGCATTGTTTATAATCAGAGATACAATAAGAATATGTGAGTATTGTATATTGGCAATGTAAATAGTATAATGTCAGCAACACTATATAGTCTACAAAACCAGAAACTGAGTCCCACCCTGAGACTTTGAATGTCTAACCTCTCTGCATCTCTGTTTCCTTAGCTGTAAATAATTAATAATAATAATAATAATGATAATAATAGGATCATATACCTCATGCAATTGTTTTGAGAGTAAAATATTAACATATATAATAATACAACAGTAACTAGTACAAATGATTATTGTTCCAAATATTGTCATTGTCATTAGTATTTTGATTATGATTATAATTTTATGGTACATGAATAGGATGCATTTTTATTCAGCCAAAAATGTCATATTCTTAAATAGTTGAATGACATGAAATAGCTCTTAAATAAAATGTTGATAAGGAAATATATAAATTATATAAATGCTACTTTTCAACTTTAGTAAGCAACTTATATTTATAGATTAGAGACGATGGGAAGGAAACTTATGAAAAGATCAACAGGGGTTATCTCTGGGATTGGTGGAACGCTGAGGGATACAATTCACTATTTAACAGAACAGAGAGGGAAAATCTCAGAGCCATCTCAGTTGATACAGCACACGCATTCGGGAAAATCAGCATTCACTCGTAATAATCCTCAGCAAATTAGTAGTAAGAGGGGAAACCTCTAACCTCATATATTGCATTTATTTAAAAACCTACAATTAGCATCATACTTTATGGGCAAAATACTGAGTTGTTAATTGTTTTTCCCCTAATTGAAAACAAGGCAATAAGTTATTAAGAGTGAATTTTTTGCATTTCTCCTCTCAACACTCCTATTAACATTATAATAAAAGTCCTATAAATCAAAGAAAAATGTATAAAGACAGAAAGATTAAAAATGAAGAAGCGATTAAACCATCTTGACTTGTAGATAATGTGATTGTCGATGCAGAAATTTTCAAATGAATTATATAAAAATTCACCTAAGTCTATTAGGTGAATCTATTCACCTAGATTTTATCAGCATTGCAGGATATAAGGTCTACACACACACAAAAATAGTCTCTTGTATTTCCATATGCTGCCTATAAAATAATTGCACACTGTAATTGTTTAAGTTCCATTTAAATTAGCAATCCCCAAAGAGAACTATTTAAGGTTAAAATGTAATTGGGCATTCACATGCAAAAGTACGAATCTTGATCCATATTTCACACCATTTATAAAAATTAATTAAAAATGTACCATAGACCTAAGTATAAATCCCCAAGCTATAAAACTATCAGAAATCATAAAAGAATTTCTTGATTGTAAGTTAGAGAAAAGTGTTTTGTTTTTTAGATAGGACACAAAAATCATAAACTGTAAAAGAAAACATGGATAAATTGGACTTTGTTGAAATCAAAATTTTCCGCTCTTTGAAAGGCATTGTAAAGATAAACAAAGAGACAAGGTGCATACTTGGAGAAAATGGTTGCAAAACACAAATCCAATAAAGGACTTATATTCTGAATATAAAAAGAACATTCATAATTCAGTAATAGAAATAGAAAGTGAGCAGATGATTTGAGCAGACATTTCATGACAAAGAGATATGGCACGAAATAAGCATGAGGAAAGTTGTTCAATATCAGTAGACAGTCAAGTTAAAACCAAAGATAACACCACACACATCAGAATGGCTGTATTTAAACCAAAATGATGACACACAATGTTGCCGCCATAATTGGTTTGTTGCCTTGACCAGCCTCTCTCTGCTGTGGCTACTCCCCATGTAGCCACTGAGGGAGAAACAAGAAAAAGGCGTATGAAAAGACCAGCGGTTCCCAACGTGGGTACATACCCCACAAGGGGTCAGTTTGATTTATAAGGGGGGCAAGTCAAGAATGAGTTATTAACAGTGAATTTTTTGCATTTCTTATGGCTCTAGGGGCCTCATTACAGTTTATAGATATATATTGTGACATATTTATGCATTTCACTTCTCTATTGTATGTTTTGAAACTTTATCTGCTTTTTTATCTCACTTATATTATTATTTTTAACAATTTCTTAGTGATGTCTTCCTCAGTACTCCAACTGTCCTTTCATTCTTTTATTTTTCTCTTTCATGGATGCCATGATCTTTGGAAGCTTGTTTAGACCAAGTTCATGGCCTTTTAGGCTTCCTCCTTGTGAATAGGAGTTCACTTTTTGAATAATAAGAATTCTATGTCACGGGTGTGGGGGGGACGGCATCAGGATGTTAGAGATGCTTAGGGGGGAGCATGGCCAAAAAAAAGGTTGGGAACCACTGGTCTAGACCCTCCTTCACTTCCCATCCAGAGCACCAAAATGCCCATGTCAGTCAGGATGTAGTCTTCGTCTTGGAAGCAGGACATGTGGGTAACAGTCCTGGTTCTGTCACTTATCAGCTTGCAATCTTAGCCTTTAGTTTCCTCACCTATAGAAAAAGATGCTGAGTCATGGTTCCCCAACTTGGCTGTGTATCAGAATTTGTTAGAAAGTTTATTAAAAAATATAGGTTCCCAGATGCCACTGCGGGCACAGAGTCAGAATGATCAGGTGTGGAGACCTGGGAGGGATGTATTTAATAAGCTCCCCAAGTTTTTGTGCATCTATCTAACCTTTGTCTAGCATTCAGGGACCTTTCAGGAGGTGAACTAGGGGGCAAATGCTCAATGCAGGAGCTGTCCCCTGGTGGTCACTGTATTCCCACAGGGGGAGTGCCGCTCAGCCAGAAGCCGGGCTCATGGCTAGTATAGCAGCAGTAGTGGGAGCCTCTCCTGCCTCCGCAGCAGCGCTAAGGATGTCCTACTGATGGCTTAGGGAGCGGGCCTAAGCCATCAGTCAGATATCCCCTGAGGGCTCCCAGACTGTAATAGGGTGCAGTCCGAGCTGAGGGACCCGCCCTCCCCCCCCCCCAGTGCACAAATTTTGTGCACTGGGCCTCTAGTTCTACAATAAAAAGCTGAATATTTCACAAGGAAAAAAAAAAAGGGAAAAGAAAGTGGTATAAATCCTGGTAGAAAGTTAATATGAACCAGCAGTTCTTTTTCTGTCTAGCAGAGCTTGTCATGAGGGAATTGAAAAGCAGAGAAGTGCAGGAAACTTCTAAGTGCTCTCAGACTTCCTCGTGTAAAACCCACGGCCATGCTGAGGCAACTGTAAGAAACATATATTTTTAATGAAGTCCCATTAAGAGCAGACACCGAGCCGGGGAGCTTTTATGTGTTTCTTTGCACATGACTGCTGGTCCCCGGGTGCTGTCTTCAGGGAAGCTCGCCCTTCTCCTAGCGGCCCCTCCTCCTGCCGATCACGTTCACTGGGACCACAGGGCAAACATCAAGAGACATTGCTGCCATGGAAGCAATAATGCCTTCCACCCAGCACTGGGTTCTGAGTCCTAGCGAGGTAGCGCACTGCCTTAAAGAGAGTTCGCTTACATTATAGTTTAGCAGATGTGTTCAATAACAGAGCAAAAAAGAAGAGGAAAAGAAAGAATAGCACATGCCATTTATTACTTTATGTATTTACTTATTTAGAAATATTGTTGGTCAGAAATCAGTCAGTTGCCACACTGTTAGGCCATTCCTTCCATTGTTTCAAAGAAACTAGAAGACTTTGTGTTCTGATTGTGGCCCCCAAATTCTGATTCCTGGGCTCCAAGGGGAGCTGGTTCACCACCTGTTTCTGCCTCGACAGGACTCCTCCACCTGAGGACTGGCTCCTCCAGTGGCCCTGGGGTCCGGGGTGTGACTCTGGGGGCTGGCTCCCGCAAATAAGAACCCCTTGGAGCCCTTCTAGGAGTTTTCACTTCGAAGCACTCACAGCTGGAGCACCAGGCGACCTGCCTCCTCGTTCTCCCGCCACTGCCTTCTGCATAAACACGGCCATTTTTCTTGGCTCCCCTGCGGCTTATCGTTCCTATCCATTAAGTGAAGCCAATCAAGCCTGGTTCTGTGACTATCTTAGGGATTAGCTGGACATGATGACAAGCCTCCTCACCTCCTGACCACTCTGAAGTTGGGCATTTTCGCATGAGCGACTTCGGAGGCAGAATCTTGCTCCTAAAACCCTGGCTGCCTCTGCTTGCTGTTTATTCTTGGATGGATGCAGTTGCCTGCTTCCTGTGATTTCTGTTTATTGCTTCTTAAAGCCCTGGTCCTGCATAAACATCCCATGGCTGCTGCGTGCTACATTTCCCAGCTAGTCTGCGTGCCTGTCAGACCCTTCACTCACGTATTCCTCATTCCTTCCCCAGTTATTTATGTCCAGCTGCTCCTCGCCATGGAACACGCTTGCCACTGTGGAGACCAAGATGAAAAAGGCATCTCTTACATCAAAGGGAAAATTCTATTAATCACTATAGATCAGCTCTAGCTACCAATAGGTTTCCTGTGGAGCCTTGAAATAGAAGGTAAAACAATGTGGGAATAACTTAAAAATAAAAGTTGCCTCGAGGTAGCATTTGGTCTCTAAGACAAAAGATTGAGTACCGGCGATATATGTGAATGCTGGTCGCAGGATGAACAGGTGAGGAACGGGGCGTGGAAGGGAGGGAGACAGTAATGGATGTGTGACGGGGGCTCTGCCTTGCAGGGGACACTCCAAGGAGCCTGTAGAATGCAGCTCAGAATTTTCCCACCAAGAAATGGGAGAGCTGGAAATATTTACCCACTGACTGCTGCTCCTCTTTGGTTGAGGAATGTTCTCTGGGTATTGAATCCTGGATTCAATGTTATTTCAAAAAAATAATTTATAATTTGAAAATCTGTGTTGGTTAGTTCCAGGTTGCCCCTGACCTTGAATTGACAAGTTCCCCTGGGGCCAAAGAAAGACCTCAGGATCTCCCAAATAAATCTGTACTGATAAAAGCCTAGGTGGACCTCGCACTCTAGTGCGCCGCCCTCAAGTCATAAGAAGATGACCGCCCCCACGTCATCACAAGATGGCTGCCACAAGATGGCCGTCATCACATCGTCACAAGATGGCCACCCCACATCATCACAAGATGGCCACCCTCACATCATCACAAGATTACCACCACAAGATGGCCAGCAGGAGAGGGCAGTTGGGGGCGATCAGGCCGGCAGAGGAGCAGTTAGGGGGGAGATCAGGCTGGCAGGCAGAAATGGTTAGAGGTAATCAGGCAGGCAGGCAGGCGAATGGTTAGGAGCCAGTACAATTGGACTGCTGACCTGTTGTTCTGCTGACATTGTCCTCCCATCAAAACCATTCTGCCAGGCTATCTTAAAGAAGGGCCCCGATTAGCACTCTTCACAATGGCTTAGGTCAGTAATGGGCAACCTTTTGAGCTTGGTGTGTCAAACTTTGCCAAAAAACTGAGCATAACTAGGGTAGTGTGTCACTTTGAGGAAAAAACTAACTCCAAGACTCTAGTCGCAAATGTTTCATCCTCAGGAGCAGCAAATGTTTCATCCTCAGCATGCGGCCGCGTGTCATCACAAATGGCTACACGTGTCAGTGCTGACACGCATGTCATAGGTTTGCCATCACTGGCTTAGGTTTTTGGAAGAAAAACACACACATTTCAATACTAAACAACTTTACAGATTCAGGTTTAAAATAATTTATAATTTGAAAACCTGTGTTGGTTAGATTCTGCTTGTACTAGTCTATAATTCTAATATGTTTTTGCTCTGGTGCCCTTACCATTTATGACTTGCTCACAAAAGTCTAGAGTGCTTGAGAGTCGAGCTAAGGGACAATGGTTCAAAAGGTATTGGCAGAAGCAATTTGCTGCGACCAGCTTTAACACCAAGTGCACAGTGAGAATTCCAGTGGTCAGAAGAGCAAAATGAAATCCAGTATAACCCTTGCCCTAAAAATAATTGTCTAAAATGTTAAGTTCAAAGACTATGTGGGTAACCTGAGGCCTTAACCATACTTGAAAATTGGAAATGGCAGCTATAATCTGAGGGGTAAAACAAGTTTGTACGGTGTCCAGGCTGTGTGACAGCAATTATTTCCTCTGGTCAGAGAAATTACACTGGGTAATTTTCCGTCCCCGTTTTTCAAGCTAATCGCACTCAGGTTGCTTCAAGAAGCCTGTCCAGACCACAGGCATACGACTATTTTAATATTTTTATCCTTAGTGAAGAGTCAGACACCTGACAACTTTGGGACTCGGAGGAATGTGTATCTGAGTGTTTTAAGAATATGAATGATTTATGAACAATTCAGCTATGAGTCCTCAAAGCAGGTTTCCAGGGTCACCAAGTCGACTCTCCAGGGCTGCCCTAAGCAGCTCAATATTTAAGGGGCTCCTCGGGAGATCCGGTCGCTCGCAGAAGTCAGACTGCTGATTAGCTTTGTAAATGTACAAAAGCAAAGGCACGGCCAGCACGCTCACGCTAATCATGACACCAAGAGCTACCATTTATCAAATATCTACACGTGTCAGCTTCGCGCACCATCTTTCATTTAATCCTCGTAGCATCTCTAAAACACCGTGACAACTCACGCGTTTACGTGTTTGGAAACTGAGTAAGTGGCAGCCAGGCTTCTTACTCATATCGATTCTCATTATGATGTGTCACTTGGGCATTGAAAGGTGCTCATCTTTAACGTTAATGGTAAGGCAGCTGATACAGTGATCAGATCGTTATAAAAGCTACTTGATCATTACCTTCTCAAGGCCTCTAATGCTTAGATCGATAGGTCCTTTCCAAGTTAACAAACATAAGACAGGATTCCTTTCTTTAATAAGCTTACAATTTAGCCCTAGCTGGTTTGGCTCAGTGGACAGAGCATCAGTCTGCGGACTGTAAAGGTCCCAGGTTCAATTCCGGCCAAGGGCACATGCCCAGGTTGTGGGCTCGATCCCCAATAGGGGACAGGCAGGAGGCAGCCGATCAATGATTCTCTCTCATCATTGATGTTTCTATTTTTATTTTTTTTTATGATTGATGTTTCTATCTCTCTCTCCACTCCCTTCCTCTCTGAAATCAATAAACATATATTTTTTAAAAAGCTTACAATTTAGATTGAGAATGCTAGCATGTAGAGAATAAAATTAAAATGACATCAGAGAATAGCCAAGTGCTGGATTTTAGAGGATGGCCAAGTGTATCTAATGGAAAGAGTAAGTGGTAGAACATTCAGGCAGTTAACATTTAAGACAATCAGTTGAGTTTTGCAATCCTTTTCTAAGTCACACGTGCTTAAACCATGAACTCATTTGTCATCCTAACCTTTGAAGCCTCAAATTATAATTGTAATGTCAGGTACAGTAATATACAAGAAATTACACTGCCCTCTTTGCTTGACACTTTGGCAGATCTCAAAGGTGAGAGATCACCTATTCTGTCTCCATATTTTACAAATGAAGAAACTGAGGTTTGAAATGCAAAGTGATTATCCAAGGTCACTCAATTTGTCCACCACAGTTCAGTGAACAAAGTTAATTATTAGCAGGCCTGGAATTGGTTCCCAGCCTCGCTCATTGCCCTTTCAGAAGGAACACCAGAAGGGATATACTTTTTAAAAGAAAACACTTCCTTAAAGTCTTCCAGGAACACTCAATGGAAATGTGTTCTACATTCATATCCCTTCAGATTATGTATTGCTTTGCTGCTTCCACCTCGGAATAACATGGGATTTATAGGCAAGAGCAAGGAGGGAGCAGAAATATCACATCACCGTGCATATAATATACAGCAAGTCCATAGCATCTTTCTCCTGACAATTCACTATGCTTTGTAAACACGGTTTTATTAAGCTTCACAGCAGGGGAATCTAAGATGGACCAAGGCAAGAATTGTCAAAAGAGACCTGTGATGCTTGGGAAATGAAATAGAGGTGAGGATGACCTTCCTGTGGTCGTTGCTGCTTTATTGACCTCAAAGGTGGGTTGGTCCCCTTCTAGAAGCTGTACATTGTATTAAAGACGGTGGCCTTTCGTTTGCAATTGAGACATAACATTTTTAAGTCAAAGATATGTCCCTCTTTGCCTTAAATCATTTTTTTAAATCTTTTTAACTCAGAAAACATCTATGGAGCAAGTACATATTAAGGCACTTTGGTACATACTGTGGTTTAAATAAAGAAATAACAAAAAATAGATTAAATCATATTCCCCAATAACAAGTAGCCTACAGTCTAGTAGAGAAATTAAGAAATTTACAAAATCACTGTTATTCAAAGCATAACATGATAAATGCAATTTTAACAGCATGAAATAGTATTTAAAGATTTATAACACATGGAATGACTACCCAAAGAGAGCTGATTTTTTTGGCTTACTATCAATTAATCTCAAAGGTTAAAATTTAGGGATATGAATATTATCCTATTTTGCCTGCTTATATTACCCTCATTTTATAAATAAGTTAAGTTTTAAATGACATAACAATCAGAATTATGAAAAGTATGAGGTTAGAAGGGATAGACAAAAAATTGGATGATAAATATGAGATCTAAAGTAATATTAATAATATGGAGGGATGGATTGCATATAATAAGACTGTAATGAAAATAAATTTAAAGTTTTATAACAGAATGCAAAATAATCAATGCTATAATTTTGTAAATCTATATTCACAATTCATTTAGAAATATCTATAATAATAGTTACAACAACAAGAAGAACAATAAATACCACTTACTGAATTTGTACTATGGCCAGACACTCAACCATAAGTTATATATATTTATATAAAACTAGTGGCCCGATGCACGAAATGTGCAGGGCAGGGGGGGTGGGGGGGGGGGCGAAGGAGTGTCCCTCAGCCCGGCCTGCAACCTCTCCAATCTGGGACCCCTTGGGGGGTGTCTGACTGCCAATTTAAACTGGCAGTTGGACATCCCTCTCACAATTTGGGACCTCTGACTCCTAACCGCTCACCTGCCTGCCTGCCTGACTGATCCCCCTAAACACTCTGCCTGCTGGCCTGATCGCTCCTAACCACCTCTACCTCGGCCCTGCCACCATGGCTTTGTCTGAAAGGTCTCCCAGAAGGTCTCCTGGTCTAATTAGCATATTACCCTTTTATTAGTATAGATTTCACTTCATCCTCACAATAATCTATGCAGTGGACAGTATTATTGTCACCGTTATCCTCATTTTATAGGTTGGAAAAGTAAGCGTTGGGTAAGTTAAGTAACTTGCCTAAGGCCAACTTAGTTGCTAAGCCTATAGTTGAAGCATGATTTGTTTTTAAATCATCTCCCTGTAATAACAGTCTTATTCTTGACATACATTTCATGTAGGTTATCTGTTTCTCCATAGTAAGCGTTGCATTGTATTCTCACTGTTGAGTGCATTTATACTTTATTCATATAAGAAAATGAGTGTGTAAATATGACTTTGGAAGACAAGTTCAAAATATTGGTATATTTCATGTGACAGCATAATATGGTCTTACGAAATATTTAATGTCATAGAACACAAACTACTAACTTTTAATACCCAGCCAAAATAAAGTATAAGGACTGGGCCTTTTAAATGAAAGTGACGCCAAATGTCCTAGTCATAAAGCCACAGAAAACCGAGTCCCTATCAATGGGCTCAAGCTGAGGACTCTACATTGTTCTCTCAAAAGTTGTATAGATGCACCATGGACTGGAGCTTCAGAGCCCTCTCTCTCAGGAAAGACAGAGGTGTCCATGGGTAGTGGGATAACTTACCGTTTGTCTCTCATTCCCCCCCTCCTCATTCCAAGCAGAGGAGGTTTAAGCCAAGGATGAAAGTGTAAGCTATTTAAAAATATGCCAAAACTGGTTTGGCTCAGTGGATAGAGCGTCAGCCTGCGGACTGAAAGGTCCCAGGTTTGATTCCGGTCAAGGGCATGTACCTTGGTTGCATATCCCCAGTAGGGGGTGTGCAGGAGACAGCTGATTGATGTTTCTCTCTCATCGATGTTTCTAGCTCTCTATCCCTTTCCCTTCCTCTCTCTAAAAAATCAATAAAATATATTTAAAAAAACGTAAAAACAGTCTACCTGCCCTGGCCAGTTTGGTTCAATGGAGAGAGTGTCAGCCTGTGGACTGAAGGGTCCCAGGTTCCATTCCAGTCAAGGGCACGTACCTTAGTTAAAGGCTCCTCCCTGGCCCAATCCCTAGTCAGGGCACGTGCAGGAGGCAACCCATCGATGTGTTTCTATCACATCGATGTTTCTCTCTGTCTCTCCCTCTCTCTCCCACTCTCCCTAAAAATCAATGAAAAATATCCTCCGGTGAGAATTAACAAAAACAAACAAACAAATAATAATAATCTCCCTCCTGGCTTTGCTCTGCTAAGAGGGTATTATCACAAGTAGCACAGAAACCCTAAGAGAAGGCAGACACGGTTCCCGTGGTGGATGGAGAAGAGAAATCTCGGCACCCTTGAGTGGTGAGGACAATTTCACTCGGTAGCAGCCCCTCTGGCCTTGGGGAGGTGGCGGGAGGCAAAGACGTCCAAAGGATGGGCTGCCTGGGAAGCAGGGCTCCATCCACTCGCTCATCAATTCACTCAACCATGTTCCTGAGACGCTCTATGTGCCCAGAGCTGTAGCGACACTTGGGAATGTCACCATAAAAATTAATACTCACGGCCCCTCAGGACCTTAGAGACTACCTGGAAAAGACAGACAATTGTATTGACCATCATAAATAAATAGCCTTTTGTTTGCAGTAGCTTAAATCGGTGCTCCTTCTATGCACATGAGCCTGACTGTCAGACTATGGTGGCCCCTGGGTGAACATAGCTGATTAATATTTATTTATTGAACCGGAGATCAATCCATTAGTCAGCAGTAACTGGACAAGGCCAATCTCAAGCTGATGGGTATAGGAAACTTTAAGGCAGGGGTCCTCACACTTTTTAAACAGGGGGCCAGTTCACTGTCCCTCAGACCGTTGGAGGGCCAGACTATAGTTTAAAAAAAACTATGAACACATTCCTATGCACACTGCACATATCTTATTTTGAAGTAAAAAAACAAAACGGCAAAAACACCCGCATGTGGCCCGCGGGCCGTAGTTTGAGGACGCCTGCTTTAACCCTTTGCACTCGCTTGCTTTTTTCTCGATTCCTTTATTCTACTCGGGATTTAATTTTTTAAATACCTCAGATTTTACAAAGCGCGGCAGTAAAATAAAAAACTGGAGTTTCTTTTCATACAAACTTATTTATTTGGATTTTTTTTATATTTCAAATTATTGATACATTCAAAGAGTAATTTTAATCTCGACATCCGAGTGCAAAAGGTTAAGGCATAACTTCAATTGCGAATAATGGTGTCCAGCTGCAAGGGTTTTGTTTTCTCAGGCCCTGCCCCTCCTGGCAGGCAGTGGGCACCTCCTTGCAAGGATGATCTGCAGTCCCCGGCCCAGCACAGCGGCCTACCCCTAATCAGCTGCAATCATCAGCGAGATCCTTTACCATTTGGCTATAATTAGACCAGCTTTCTTTTTAGCAATTCATTAGCTTGACACTTTGCTTTCAGAACCAACAGCCTCAATCACAATTCCTCTAAGTAGTGGCAGGTTGTAAACCGGAATGAGAACTATTGGTAACAAGAAGGAGGAAAAAAGAAACACAAGAATATGGCTCAGTTTCCCTTCTCCCTCAACCTGCAAACTGCAAAACAGAGGAAGGCAGGGCCTGTCTGCCGGCTCCTTTGAGCAATGACCTTCACAGACTTTCCCCAAGGAGAGCTGGCTGAGGGTGAGGCCGCAGGGCACTGCTGGGCTTCCTCAGACATTGTTTCAAGCCCAGCCTCTTCTTCCAATTGGAAGAGAAAGAAAGAGTCTCTACAGGAAACTCACCTACCCTATTGCTCACCTGGCCATTGTCACCTGCTGTCTTCAGTGCCTGAGGCACATCCATTTTTTAACTCTTAGTAGTACGCTCACACAGGCAGTTTGTGTAGCCATTATCCTTTCAGCAGGGAAAAAGCAGGTATTGTAATAGAAAAGGAACACTTGATTATTCAACGAAATCCATATTAGTAGGCATTGAATTAGCCCTCAAATGAAGGCATGTTGCAGGTGCTGAAAGACCTACCAGATTTTCCCATAGACCCTGAGTCCACGGGATGGCCAAGGTCAGACCAGTGTCTGAGCTGAAGCTTCCCTGAAGTAAGAAAGCTCTTCCAGAGCTGTGGTGGGAATGCAGACAGCTGGGAAGCTGGGAGGGCTCGTTGAAATGTGCATTCTGATTAATTCTTGAGCGAGGCCCAGGGGTCTGCAGTCCTCACAAGCCCAGAGGAGGCCACGCTGCCAGGCAGGGGGTCCCAGGAACTGGATGTCCATATAGGCAAGCTCCTCGATCAAACAACCAGAAGGAGCAGATGAGATTAACTTCACCAAGAGATTTTATTTGACCCTGTCTATCTCAAACATCCTTCCAACACATAAAAAGCATAAAAGCATAGAAATGTCAATAAAATACTTCGCATTTAAAAAAATGTGCCTTTGAAACCCAATGTATGGTTTTCAGCTTCTCTCAATGTGCACCAGCCACGTTCCAAAGCTGTGTTCACACGAGCTTAGAGGGCACCAAAGGGACAGTGCAGAGCTCCAGGGTCAAGCGTGGGCCTGGCGGTCAGTGCCTGCTCGTTCCTAATTGTGAGACCGAGTTAGATGACAACAGAAGGGTACACGATAGTCGTCACAGGAGATGCTTCTGCATCCAGTCTCTGAGCCAGGTGACTGGAGCAAGTCATTCTAGCCTTCTCACTAAGCTTGTCTAGTCTCCAGAAAGTTAGGAAGATGGTGTCTCATAATATCAGAGACTGCCCCATATCATTCGTGCTCACTTAATTTTATTTGAATCTGAATATTCAGATTTAACCATGGAAAGCTGCTTAGCAGGTGTGTGTGTGTGGGGGGGGGGATTTGATTAATCATTAGTAGTCTTGCACACCCACACTTGGGACGACTAAGCTTTCAGACTGTTAAATCTTGGAGAGCCCAGGGAACGGCCAGATCAGATGGGGTGGTAGGAACGCAGAGGGAGTGGGATGAGAAGGAGGCCCTCTGAGCAACGTGAAATGCAGGGAGATGGCACAGCAGGGCTCCTGGGACAGTGGACGAGGCTGGACAGGACCCAGGATGTGCTTCTGGTGAGAAGAAAACAGGCAGCGTGGACTACATGCATCACAGACTTCAATAAGGTGCTGTGTCATGCGATTTTGAAATCTTAAAAGAAACAATGCAATGTAATGGTATATTGTAGTTTAAGTTCAGGGCAGTGCCTCTACTAGTAAACCCACAGCCCTATGATTGTCTAAACACCAGCCGGGAGGACTTTGCCAAAAGATATGCATGCCCACAGGTGTGAATTACCCCTCACAGCCCAGTGGGATTACAGCATGCAGTAATTGCCTCCTCAGAATTGTCATGTGATGCATCTCTGGAGTGGAAATCCACTGTGTTAATATGATCTTGGAGAGGTTTCATTTACTGTCACCAATAGTTTATTAAGTCTTGGGGGGTAAATGCTAGTATATACCAATACTATAATTGCATTTCTGCTTTTCATTCATTCATTCATTCATTCATTCATTCATTTATTCATTCATTCACTCATTTATTCCTATTCACCGAGCATAAGGTGGAATGCATATTACTTAAGTAGTGAATAGATTAGTATCTACCACTTTGAGAAAGTTCCTTTCCCAAACCTTTGGATTAGGAATTAGTGAATGATCTGCTCTGTTCTTCCTGCTAATACCTACCTCCAGGGATTTTTAGGTACATAATTTCACATTGTAGCTAGGCCTCTCCTTGTAATGTTAGAAAGGTCTAATACTTAGGCCCTATGTAATAAAATCTCATTAATTCCAACCTTACAAAGTCAAAGTGTGTATGAGTGGAAACTTGGCCTTAACTACCATTAACTCTTATGGTATATATTAAGTGCACACAAATTCAATCTATAGGTTTAATCACACAATCTTAATGGGTTTAAAGCATTTTGGTCATATCAAATTTTATGTAATGTACTCATTCATAAATAATCTTCTTCTCCATATTAAATTCAGTCTAGAAGGATCTATATTTCTCTGTATTCATTAACTATTAATTGTGTGCATATAACTCTGGGTCAGAAGATGAAATTCAATTTACCTCCTTTTATAAATGTGATACTCAATTCATTTAGACTGCTCCCCTTTGCAATTGTGTTATTAGAGAAATTTAATGTCTTCTGAATTTTTTTTCCAGGCAACATGGATTAGAAAGAAATCTCCTAAAGTTCCTCTATGATGTGCAATAAATTGACCATTGAAATCCACACACACTAAAGTGTCTTCCATGGACTGGATCGCCATAAGGCTGGAGTTGAGGGGCTTAAGTCTTGTGCCTGAGGCTTTTAGTTGTTTTTTCTTTTAGCCACATTGCCGCGTAGAAACCACAAAACCAAAAGCTAAACCAACGGTGCATCCAGGCGTCAGTGGCCATGCTCACCAAGAAGCTGCCCTCACCTGGCGTCCTCTCCCTGTGAAAACAGGTTCGGGAGCAGACTGCAGTCCGTCCTCAGGCTGCCAATCTTCTTGCTTTTGCTCCCAGATTAGCGACATGCTTCTCTCCCCATTCCTCTTGCTTGATAAAAAATACCCGAGCGGACATTCTCCCGTGCCCGCAGTCCTGCCATCTGTTTTTGCCGGTGGACACCTTTATCTGGCACGATGGGTCAGTATTGCAATTGCTTTTCTGCTCCTGTGTCCAGGTCATGAGGTTTTGTACAAACCTCTCTCCATCCAGGGGTCGGCTGGTTGGCCGCACAGAATGACCTCCAGCTACGAGGCATTTGAAGGATTTTATTGCTTCCTTGGCTTCTGCTGTGATTTAATGGGTTGCATTTTCAACGTTCATTCTCCTCTCACCCAAGATATGCGCTGTTAAATTATCTCATTTTAATCACCTGGGTCCTATGCCCATCACATGGCCATCATTCCTCTCCGTGCCCCATGTGGTAGCTACTTTCCTGGGGGGCACATGTCCCTGGCCTCTCAGTACTGGGCTGAGCACCAGAATTGAATGGGTCCTGGCGAATGTGCTAACGGAGACCAGCTGAGGACACGTGACTTGATTGTGAGTTTTGGAATCTGCCAGAACAAGGTGAAAAAATAACCCCATAACTCTAGTATTTTAAAGAGATGGAAGGATCTCATCATAAGTTGAGGCAGTCCTCAATGTAGGTGGGAAGCGACAGCCAAAGTCTTCAACAAGCTATTTCTATTGGTGCATGGCGGGTCCCATTCAGAGAGTATTGTCACAGGCCTCCTCACTATGCTAGCCTGTTACCTAAGAGCTGTAATTTTTATATTGTTATTTCTGACGAATAGACAAGCCTTTTAAGCCATGTTAATCAGATGCGGGCATGCATCATTTCTCTCATATACACATAAGTATTTTGTTATTTCCCTCTATTCTGTTACTTCCTGTTTCTCCCCTTATTAATCCTATCTAATAAAGAGGGAATGTGCTAATTGACCCTCACACCATCGCAGCTTCACCCGGAAGGATGTCCCATCCAGAAGGTCGTTCGGCTGTCCAGTCTAATTAGCATAGTATGCTTTTATTATTATAGAAGATAAGTCCATTGAATTTAAAAAGCGGTTATTTTTTCTGTGAAAACAAAGTGTAGTTTTTGATTGAATGTTAAATATACTTTTATCTATCTCTAAGCCATTCCTCTTTAAATGCTGTCTAGAGGCAGCATTTAAAGTTATGAAAGGAACCACAGATACACTTCCGAAGATTAACTTCCGACTCAATGACCCGTCATGAGGTCTTATTGCTCACCGTAATAATAGACTCTATCTTATTGGGTCATTTGTTAAAATCAGTCCACTGAACTTGGTGCAATGCCATCTGTAGTTATTACTCACCCTGCGCCAGGCTTTCTGCGTGCCCATCATCCCCCTTATTCAGCCCTACTTAACCGAGCGGACTCTGTACAGCACGTAATCCGAGCCTTTTCCATTCGTTTCAAACTCACAACTGCAGCTCAGAGCACTCATGCTCAGCCGACCTGGCCTCCTCCTTCAGCGACACAATCAGTGGCAGCGAATGTGGCTTTCTGCCCCTTGCACGCCTCTCTGCCCTCAAGTATCGTCACTCCTGCTCACTCTCATTTGTGTCCCTCTCCCGCTCTTCCTCCCTGCAATACAGCTCCCACTCCATCTTTCTTCTTTCCTGCCTACTTTTCTAGCAAAATTGCTAGTTCATCTCCATACATAATTCCTGGACTCCGTCCTCACCGAAAAGGTCATCAAAGGCCGCTTTGCCGGGATCTATGACGGTCTTCTCTTATTTTGCATAAAACTCGGCTTTTCCATTGCATGGCTGTGGCACCAGATGTGGCATGGAGGCCTTGATCAAGCTCTGTCCCCATGATTTACGCTACCGCCCCTCCCCACACGCAGCCTGTACCCACACAACGCCACCTCAATACAAATAATGTACTTCTTTCACCGCTGCGCTTCCAGACTGCCTACGAGCTTTCCTTCCTCTCCCTGAGCGCCTGGTGCATGGAAAATCGGAAGGCCCCGGCGCTGCAGCATTTGACAGGACTGGTGTCCACTCTCTTCTAGAAAAGCTGTCCCTGCCCTCTCCCTCATTGGCACCTTTTGCTTCGGTCAATCCCATGTTTAGGCTTTCTCTAAGGATCTGGCCTGGGCTCTGGCTCCTCTGGGGTCATTTTATTCAGTCCTTTGCCTCCAATGATTGCCTTTGTCTTCATCACTCCCGTGTGGTCAACTCCAAACCTGACCCCACTCTCTTTTAAGTTACCCTCCAAGTTCACATGAGAGAGCATGTCAATGCAGGGGCTCTTTACATGCCGACTGAGATGACTGACGTGCCTGCCTATGGTGTGATGGCGAAAGCAAGCACATGACATCTGAGCCCGTCGCAGTGCCACCCATGAATGTCATCTGTTCTCGCTTTTGTTCAAGAGCTATGGCGTTCGCATCCCAGCATTCTCAGAATCATAATTTGGCTAACAACTGGGTTTCTTTCTGTTTTTAGGAATTCCTAGCTCCACCTAAAGTGTGTGGGCTAACTATACAACTGGTGTCTGGTTTGACCCAGGACTTTATACACTGCCTATCCCGAAAACTCCCCACATTAGTTAGGGTTGAAAAGAACAGAACTTTAAATCTCTTAAGAAAAACAACAACAACATTCTTCTGATAACTACAGCAAAGCTTTCCTTAAGCTATAAATAAGGAGCAAATTTCACCAGGATAATCTTTTTTTAAAATATGTTTTTATTAATTTGAGAAAGAGAGGAAGAGAAACATTGACCAGCTGCCTCCTGCACGCCCCCTACTGGGGATCAAGCCCACAAGGCAGGCATGTGCCCTGACCAGAATCCAACTGGTGACCCTTGGTGCATGGATAGACAAACAAATGAGCCACACTGGCGGGCACTCACTGTGATAATCTTATTTCAAGATTGCTGATGCATTACTTTGTGGGAAATAAATCATCTATATTTTATTCTTTGTAAGCTCGTTGCCTATGCGTGGGTGAAGAGAGTAAACATATAATAATCACCACACAGATGACTACTACGGTCACTTATGACATGCTGTGTGCAGTGCAGTGCAGAGAGCTCACACGTTTTCTTATTTACTCCTCACAGGAGTCCGATGGGCTGATACTACCACTCTCGCCATTTGACAATGAAGAAACGGAGGCTCAGGGACCAACAACAACTTGCTGAAAGTCATGCAGCTTATAAGTGGCAAAGCCAGAATTCGAATTCCCATCTAATTCCACAACCAGCCTTCTTGTCTCACGTGGTGCAGAGAACACAGCACCGTGCGTCTCCGTAGGCTCTCAGCTCAGTCCACCATCATCTCGCCCTGCACCTGGTAACTAGAGTAGGAAGTGAGGTCCTCCATGGATCCAAGCATGTTCAACTTTTCCTTTTTTTTGTTTTGTTAATCCTCACCCAAGGATACTGTCTCCATTGGTGTTTAGAGAGAGTGGAAGGGAGGGAAGGAGAGAGAGAGAGAGAGAGAGAGAGAGAGAGAGAGAGAGAGAGACAAACATTGATGTGAGAGAGACACTTTGACTGGTTGCCTCCCACACGTGCCCCGACCAGGCCGGTCATTGAACCTGCAACCCAGGTACTTGCCTTTGACCAGGAACAGAACCCATGACCTCTCTGTTCTTGGGCCAGGGTTCTAACCATTGAGCTACGGGCCAGGGCTCAACGTTTTCTTATATCTGAACTTTCATTCTTCAGATCTACATAGTCATAGAGTAGAATACCAGATCACTGTCAGTAGTATTGTCTTATAAAGAAAAGCTGATTCTAACCTCAAAGTGAGAAATTGATATATTTATGTTGTCATACTATTTCAATCACTTGAGATTCCACCATGTCCTAGGGATTATAATGAGTGTGAAATATACAATAGTCAGCAAAGCAGGTAAGACCTTGGACACATATAACTTGCTTTCGACTCTATCTGAAGACAAACATTAAAAATCATGAGCCCTATACTTGTTGGTAGAGTAATGTTACAATCATTGGCTGCAACCACCTTGCCTAGATTTTGTGTGCTTAGGCCTCTCCCCTAATTTTAGCTTTGGGTTTCTGGTCACATTATCAACATAAGCGAGACCAGGGCCAGGGTGCCAGAATCATGTTTGGGTCACGTCTTCCTAAAGCAGCACTTGCATCATTTTTCTTATTTTATAGGGAAGAGCAATTTTCTTTCTCTGTGCCTCCCTATCTGGGCTTAATGATACCTCTGGTGTCCCTGGGCAGCTTTATAACGATGCATTCCCTGCACAAAGGATTAAAAATTATTAGGGAAATACATGTTGCATAGTAAGCTTATTTCTACCAAACAAATTAAGCATTTTCAAGGAAAGTAATTTTGTAGCTGTAATGAGTTTTTATTTTTCTTTCCTCAAAAATTGCTTATGCTAAATAATTATTTATAATGTGCATGAAAGTCATCTAAATTTACTACATACAACTTTTTTTTCTTTCATTATAGAGAGAGGGAAGAAGCATGCAATATTTGCTCCATAAGGAAAATAATATAAACCCCCAAACTGTTATTTTATAAAATGTAAAATTATTACACTCATCATATTCAAACTAACATTAAGAGCAATATGGAATAGCTGAAAAAAAAAAAAAACAGCCACCATAGCTTATATTTTTAACTCATGAGAAAGCAAAAAGTAAGAAAGCTAACTGATGGAATGAAGAATTTCAGAGAGAGAAGGGAGCCCCATGGTTGCTTTCATCCCTTGAGACAATGAAGGGAAGAGAGATAAGAAGAAATCACCCCAAATCTATGAAGTTTTACTCGCAGTGTGTGGGCTCGGATGCAAGATCAGCGACTGTCAGCACCCACCTCCTGCCCTTTGTCATGGGGCTGCACTGAGCCCTCTGGGGTGCGTGAGACCTTCCCAAGCATATTGTTCTATTTTATTTGTCGTCATTATTGTTACTCTCTTGCTGTGCCTAACTTATAACTTAAACTTTATCACAGGCGTGTATGTATGGAAAAAGCATAGTACTTATAGGGTTCAGCACTACTTGTGGTTTTGGGCATCCACTGGGGTTCTTGGAACTTATTTCCTGTGGATAAGGGGGGACTTGTAGGGAGCGGCTATAGGGTCAAGCCTCAGCAGGACCACAAACAAGTCCCAGCTTGGAGGGCAGAGCCCTCCTAGCATAATTAAGCTTGACCTTATAGTCCTCCCTAGTTCCATCCTAGGTAGCTAATGGGTTGTGGGAGGTGCAGCAAGTGCTGCCAAAACAAGGTGAAACTCATAAGAACATTGTAAACATGTTGACCACTCCCCTTGTTTTGCTCTGTGTGCTCTGACAATAAAATAAAGCTTTGGCTTACAGGCTGGGTCACTGTTTCCTCATCCAGGTACAGTGATCCCACCTAGCCCCAGCTGTATTCTCTTGTCTGTCTTCTTTAATCCTTCACCACCCATCCTCAGGCTCACTGAACCTAGCTGTGCTGGTGTGGCACAGGGACTACTATATTTTCCATTCTCTTGTTTCTCCTTCATTTTTATTATTTTCTTTTAACTATCTTTTTCATTTGCCTATTCTCTCCTTTTCCATGTCTATCTGTTGTTAAACCGGCTCTTTCCTTAATCCAGTGCAATCTTAGTTATTGTATTTTTTAATTCTAGAATTGCCATTAGCCTATTTTTATAATTTTCAGTTCCCTGCCAAGTTCTCAATACAGTCTATGGTTTCTTTAAGAGTCAATGTCTGACAAACTCCATTTTCAGGACCCCCAATATATATTTTTCTATTGTCTGTTATTTATCACAGTTTTTACTGCATTGTTTTGTCTCCTTGACTGTCCATAATGTACATGTATATGAGAAACTATACAGTAATGTGAAGTCTAGGATAATGTTATCTTTATCTAAGGAGATTTACATCTGCTCTCGGCAGACATTCTAGGTCACTGGCAGTTACAGGACATGTTAATCCAATGACAGGAATTGAGATTATTTGAAGCTGGGCATGGTAAATTTAACAACTGCTCTGCTTCTCATTCACACTTACCAATAGAATATAGTCTTCAGAGTCTCAATCTAAAGTCTTGCATATTTATCCAAGGTCCCATCCTTGAAAGACACTGAAGTGCAATATTTATTCTCCTACCTAAGAGAGCTATAAAATTTCTGCTCCACTCGTCAATCTCCCAGTTGTTTCTTCTGGCATTTGCCAAACTTCTTGCATAAATGCTATCCCAAATGTCTGGCTCACTTTTACCTAATTTTCCTTTTCTAAGAGTCTCAAGACCCATCATTTCTCATGCTTTGTTAGTCCTCTATTCTACCCCAACAGGTGATTTTTATGTCGTGCCCATCTCTTCATGTGCCCAGAAGAAGGGTTATTCTGAAACACATTATCAGTCATTACTGTAAACAGAAATTCTATTATCCATTTTCCAAAATCAACTTAGGCAACATTTTTAAGACAAAAAATAAACAGATAATCATTAATGGCTTCTCAATATATTGATCATAAAATCCAAATCTATACTAATGATAGAGGAATATGCAAATTGTCCAGGATGCCCTCACAGTAATGACTGAGCAGCAGGCTGCATGGGGCAACCAGGCTGGAAAGGGAGGAAGTTGGGGGCAACCAGGCCACCAGGGGGGACAGATGGGGGTGACCAGGCTAGCAGGGGGGCAGTTGGGGGCAACCAGGCCAGCAAGGGGGGTAGTTAGGGATGATCAGGCAGGCAGGTGAGCAGTTAGGAGCCAGTGGTCCAGGATTGCGAGAGGGATGTCCGACTGTCAGTTTAGGCCTGATCCCTGGTCATCCCCCAAGGGGTCCCAGATTGGAGAGGGTGCAGGCTGGGCTGAGGGGAGCCCCCTCCCCCCATGCACAAATTTTATGCACCAGGCCTCTAGCATGCTATAATGTACCACCACACCTGGCCACAGTCTGTTTCTTCAGCCTTACTTTAACTCCTCTCTCCTTAACGCAGGTAGTCCCACAAGATGAGCCTTTCTGCTCCTCATACACACCAAACAGCTTCCTGCTTCCTATTCACTTTCATTGCTTATTTTGGAATACTGTCACCAGAGCTTTACATGACTGACCCCTGTACTTCCTTATCTTCACTCAAATATTACCTCCTCCAAACAGCCCTCCAACTAGCGAATTTCCTTGTTAAGTTCTTCTCTATTGCAACCACACCCTCTTGATTTGTTTATAGCATTTATCACAACTCCGATCATCTCTTTTCATTAGAATTTTATTATTATAAGGACAGAACTTTCTGAGTCACCACTATTTCTTTGCCACAGAGAATAATGCCTAAGTTGATTTTGAAAGGGGGGAAGTTGGGGGCAACCAGGCCACCAGGGGGGACAGATGGGGGTGACATTATTCTCTATTTCATTGCCACAGAGAATAATGCCTAAAACATAGTAGCTACTCCTTAAATATTTATTAAAACAAATGAATTATAGTCCATGACTATAAGCAAATTCATTAACTTCTTTGGCCCTCCATTTTTCACATTTCATTTTTAGGTGGGGTGATCGAAAGCACAATGCCCAGCCCCTTGTTGGTTGCATTATAAATAGGAAAGTATCTAACACCTAGAAGACATCCAATAAAATTCCTCTCACTTCCTTCCTTCTTCCCTTCCCTTTGCCCAGTAGTTACTAGATGATAAAGCACAGTAAGCATCATTTTATCTTCTGGCACAACCTATCCTTTGGAAAAAGTAATGAGGATTAATTTCTAATACAATAAAGTTACAGATTGGATGAGGGGGAGTGTGTTCAAATTTCCCTGGAAGCATGTAGATATTTTCCTTGGTGCTTCTTATGTGATCTTGATTTTTAAAAATTCATTTTTGCTTCTTGAAAATAAATGTTTCCATACGTAAAAATCAGTCAAACTAAAATAAATATTTATTTTATTTGGATTTGGCATTAATTTGTGTATAGCAACATTACTGAGGAAATAACAAAATGTTTGCCTCTGCTGTGAATCCATTACTGACCGTCACTTTGAACTCCCCAGTCACTATCTAATTAAGGCATCCCCTGGATGTTATGTCCTAGAAGTGAGGTGGACAGCATTATGTACTGTAGGACCCCTCGCTACCTGATGGTTAAATGGTCTGAGTATATGTGGCTCTTTATTAAATTTGATTTGGCTGTGATTTGTACTGTGTTTGTGTTGAGACATTTTGGAACTTCAATTCCCATTATTTCTGTTTTTAGGTTTCTAACGAACAAGCGTTTCACCCAGGATGTCTCATTAGCAGAGGCAGCAGGCTTGGTAGGTTCGCTCTGTACCCCATTCCGTGGGGGAGCAGCGTGATGGCATTCTGCGGAGGTTGGGGGGCCCACAGTCTGCTGCCATTGAGCGTAGAACATGAGGTAATGCATGCATAATAAACCGTCAACTCCAAACACTTCTTTCTTGATTTTCTACATCCATAATATATAAAGCCCTCTTCCCGGAGAAGTCATTTTATGAAGAAAGACTCAATTTATTCCATCAAATTGTCTTGTTACCTAAACCTGGCATTTAGGAACAAAAAAACCCCAAACCTTATTTATTAGGATTTCACCCTAAAATTCCTTGCCTTCTGCTTGTTCATAGATAGCAGACTGACTGCAATTTTTTGCGTGCTTAAATACTTGGTGACCCCATTATAGAGGGAGCACAGAATAAAAATATTCCATGTGTCATAAATACAGTCATTATTTCTAGCACACACTAAAAATTACCAGTATCAGCACGGATAGAGAAACCTTCAAATTAAAGTCACAAGATAAAACAGAGTAAATAACCACTCTTTCACGGTGAATGTGAGGCTATAAATCCATCAAATGCGCAAGCAGAGCTGTGCACGCTCTGAAGTTTAATGTAATCTGCCTGGAGAACTTCCTTGCAGCTAGGCGCATCCCTTATAACGTTTTCATTAGAGCAGCACTGCAGTCAGAAATAGATGAGAACCCACCTCTTGGAGGAGCGAGTCTCTCATATTGCGAATGGATTTTAACATTATTAGTGGATTTATTCAGCGGAAGGTAAGTGATTCACTCGGAGATGAAAGATACAATTTCTTAGTTTCATTAGTCCTCTCAGGGACACACAAAATTGACAAAATTAGATGACTTTGAGAGTTCCTAATCATATAACATGAGTTATTAACTATTTCTCCTTTTTGAATAGCCTGATATTAGTTATTGCTTTGTAGACTACATTTCATTTTCTCAGCTATTAGATTGGTTTATATTTTCATCCCAGTGGAACAGACATTTATTTGTGAAGCCTTTTACTAGCACTTTCTCTCGGGAAACTTCTCTAGTGTGTTTCGAATGTTTGGTGGGCTTTCCAAAAATCTATAATTATTAAATCCCAAAGAGTGGTCGAATTGCTTATAGATGTCTGTTTATCATTCTTACATTCATTCATTTCTTCATCCAGTAATACACTTAGAATAATATTACCTACCTACTTCTTGAGGTTCTTATAACATAACACATATATAAGGTGTTAGGATAGTACTGGAACATAATTATAGTTGAGTAAATGTCACTTATTTGTATTACCTAACTATTAGTCCCACCAATAATTAGATTTACATTAGTATACCCAAAAAGGTTGGCTTGTGTGTCGATTGCTGGAACCCCCAGTAAACTTTTCCAAAGCAATAACATTCTCAGAGGGTTCCAATCTACAAATCTTTGTCAGCCCAATGTACAGCTGAGCATGTGTACTTGTACTAAGAGCAGCCTAAAATGTGTGGCCCACCCCGGAGAGCCGTCTTCTCCATTGCCATTAAAGTGGGGACTCTCCGAATTCTGAGCTGCTTTTAATCTAATTCCCGCCCCAGTATTTTCCAGGAAGAATAGGGTGGAGATTCCCAAATTTGTTGACCAGAAGAGGAAGTTCCCTGGGTAATGTGTAATATCTTGGATCCTGAGTGGGTGGTAGTTTTCAGGGGAGACTTCATTGGGGGTAAGTCTCTGGCTATTCCATGGTTGGAAGTTAGAAACCCATGTGTAGATTTGGGAAGCTTCTGTTTTCTGTGGGTAAGAGGTTCGAATTTATACCAGTATCTTAAAATCTGAGAATTGTAAGCATGGCTTATATGTAGTGGGTGCTTTTATGTGCCAGAAATTACTAACGTCTTGGTATGGATTGTTTAGTAATCCTCAAAGCAACCATAGGGATACGCACTTTTATTATCCCCATTTTACTATAAGCAGTGTTAAGCTTAGATAGCTTAAGTCACTTGCCTGAAATCACAGATTTAATACATGGCTGTGCCTAGATTTAAACTGATTTAGTCTGATAGTAGAACTCAGAAATCTGAATGTCCTATATGCTGCTTTAAGTAAGTGGCTCAAATCAGAGAAAAGGGAGTTTAAAAACCAACCTGGTTATTGAGCTTAAACACATAATGTGACGAGGAAACATAAAATAATTTGGGGTTCTGGGTAATTCAGATCATGAAATGCTATGCTCACTAGATGAAACCAACTACGTATCTAAAAGTCAAAATGAGGGGTCCATTGGCCTGAAAAAATGTGCATAGTTGCCTCAGTTTTCGTTCCAAGAGCTAAAAGAGAAAGTACATTTTTTTCCACTCCAAATTGGCGTGTGTATAATGATTGTTTTCCAGGTCACATCCGCAGTAGCTGTCACTCCTCCTAAGTGAACCTCGGCTGGAATAACGCTGCACTTTCCAGGCGATCGGCCTGCGGTGAGCCTGGGCTGAGTCCTGGGAAGCGGCCTGAGGAGGAGCGCCGCTGAGCAGGGAGCAGAGGAAATCACTGAGCCGGCCACTGGGCTCTTCACACCGTTTGGGCTGGGGAGCCCTCCAGTCAATGCAGTGTGTGGGGTGTGGGCCAGGCCTGGAGAGATTGTTAATTCCCCCCATTTCTGAGGAAACAATGGGCTAAAGCTGGAGGAGAGGAAGAGAGGGGAGGCAGGGAGGTAGCAGTAGGGAGCCCGCACAAAGCATTGGCACCGCGGGCCGTATGTGGGGTCTGACCCGTGAGGCAGTGATGCAAAGCACATCCCGAAAGCAAGACTAGCCCTGGAAGCTTCTAGAACTCAGTGCTAATCGGCTGTGGCCTGCCTCTGGAACATTGGTGTCTCACTGTGGGGAGGAGGATGTCACAGCTGCCCGCGTTGTCTGCAGTGCTGTAGGCCCGTCCCAGCCCTGCACTGCTCACATATGGCCACCAGGTCTTTCAGTGCAGGGTCCCTTCGCCCTGCAGCAGAGACGGACACCACAGCTGTGTCCAAGGAAGCCACCCTGTGAGCTTGGTTGTTTCACGAAAGCTCCAGTCACCACCACCTACCCCTACCCCACCCCCCGCGGCCCCAAAGACACAAATCTAATTCTTTCCCCTGTGGAAAATGAGCTCTGTGTTAATAATAGAGCTGCCGTGCAGATGCTCAAAATGGAAATAGCTGGCTTTTCCCTAACAAGGCTCATAATTCCCTGAGAAATAATGGATTTCGAGTGAAATAGCTCGAGTCCAAGAAGGGTGGTTATAATTCATGACCAGACGCCCAAATGAAATCAAAATCTGGGAAACATGCAAAGTGCTAATTTTCTACATCAGTGGAATTGATCAAGTTCCCACTGATTAATTTGAACAGCGGTTTGGTTGTTCCAATGGCAGTGCTGTGTTTGCCTTGCAAAGACATCTGAGTGACATCGATTCAAATATTAGCGCTCCTTCCCAGTTTTGTGAAAAGCTTTTCAAACAGTAAACCTAAACCCTTCAAGCGGCAGGTGGTCGCGATGCAATGTTTTATTTCTATTTTTATTCTTCTTTATCCTCAGAGGCCAAGGCTCCTTTTGCTTCTTCACCAGCGAGGTAAAGAGCAAGGTATCCTTGGAGAACTATCACCATGCGGTTCTCAAGGAACTGAAGCTCAATGCATTCCTGTTGCTTTCGTGTATTAGCAGCTTTTCTGAAGAAAGTACTTGCTATCTAATAATTGCTATTTATAATTTACTTGGTTGAAAAATAAGCCACTCCTAAAATGCTTACACATAGTTCAACATCGGAACGATGCCCTAAACGCTCCGTTGCCCTATCTTAAATGTGCAATGGAGAAACATTGCCTGGCGATGCTGCATTGAACACTGGTGTCTGCCCCCCACTTCTCAGATGTGCTGCTCCTAATCTCCCAGAAACTGTGACTGTCCCTTTACTGGACAAAAGAGACCTCGAAGGCGTGATTAGGCTGAAGATCTTCAGAAAATGACTTTGGGTTAAGTGGCGGGCCCCATGGGATCACAGAGGGTTTGGTGTTTGTTTGTTTTTATGTTTCTTTTTTTAAATTTCTTTATTGATTAAGTTATTACATATGTGTCCTGATCCCCCCCATTACCCCCTCATTCCCCCCTCTAATGCCCTCACCCCCCTGTTGTCTGTGTCCATTGGTTAGGCCCATATGCATGCATACAAGTCCTTTGGTTGATCTCTCCCCCTTACCCCCACCCTCCCCTACCTTCCCTCTGAGGTTTGACGGTCTGATCGATGTTTCTCTGTCTCTGGATCTGTTTTTGTTCATCAGTTTATGTTGTTCATTATATTCCACAAATGAGTGAGATCATGTGGTATTTGTCTTTCTCTGACTGGCTTATTTCACTCAGCATAATGCTCTCCAGGTCCATCCATGCTGTTGCAAATGGTAAGCTCACAGAGGGTTTTGCCAGCGGGAGGCAGGAGATCAGGAGAGAAGGGTATTGGACGACGCAAACAGACGTGAAGATGCAACTCTGCTGACTAAAAACGGAGGAAGAGGCGATGAGTCCAGCAATGCAGCTCTGTGAACTGAGAGCAAGGCAAGAGGTTTCCCAGGTAAACACCAGACAAGCGGCCTCAGATGGAGTCGCTTAACTGATGTTACCAAGTCGCCTGGACTCGGGCCCAGTTGGGGTGGGGAGGGTGTGAGCAGGTCTGCATCTTCGATGTGGAACCTCCAGGTGGGCCTGGACTTGCTCCTGGATTTCTGGTGAGTTCATTATTCCTCCATCACCAGGCCCCCCTTACATCTGGGCCCTGGATGCTTTCCCTGCCTCTCGGACCCGCCTACACTTAGTCAGACTGACTCACCGAGCCGGCCTCAGCCCTCGTGTGCCAGGCAAGCCATGCAGTGTGTCCTCCAAGATGTCCTACCCTCTGTGGGGCTCTCTCCAGATTCTGCTACTAATATCAGTCTTTCCAGATCGCCTCAGAGCCAAAGGTCAGAGGCGTTTTTTATGTTATTTTTAAGAAGCCTTATTATTTGTACATTTAGACCTTCAATCAATCTGAAATGGATTTTTTTTCACTGTGCTGTACAGTAGAGAGATTGATTCTTTTAAAACTATGGACATTGAACTGACTCAGCACCATTTAGAACAAAAAGGCCATTGTTTCCCCACTGAAATGCAATGTAACTATTGTAATAAATCAAGGAGCTATATACACGTGGGCTTTCTATTCTATTTCTAGTCTACTGATCCATTTGTCTGTCCTTGCACCCATACCACACTATTTTAATTTCTATAGTTATATAGACAATCTGATATCTGATAATTATCCTCAATATTGCTTGGACTATTCTTATGCCTCTGTATTTCCGTATATATTTTAGAATCAGCTTGTCAATTTGCATACACACACACACACACCCCACAAAACTGCTGGGAGATTAATTAGGATTTCTTGAATCCATAAATCAACCTGGAATATATCTTTATAATAATTAATCTTATCCATGAATGTAATGTATCCCTCCATTTACTTGGTTCTTTCTAAATATTTGATGTTTCTAGTGCTACATAAAAATGTTAAAATTTAATTTTCTATTGCTTTGTTGCTGATATATAGAAATACAATACTACATCCACTTACCCTAATAGTTGCTTATAAATTATTTTTGCATTATCACGTTATTTGCAGTTTATAAGCATCGTCCCCTTTTTCAAGTGTATGCCTTTTGTTGTAATTTCTTGCCTTATTGCACTAATTAGGATCTGCAGTACCATGCCAAGTAGAAGTTTTGACATCATTTTCCAGTTCACAGATCTTATCTGTTGCTATGCCTGCTGATGTTAACTCATGTAATTAATTTCAGATATTGTTTTTTATTCCTGGAACTTCTACTTGATTATTTTTAGATTCCAATTACTTGATGAAATTTTCTTTTCATCTACTTTTCCATCTTTTCCTCTATTTTGTTGAGCATACTTATTATACTTAAAAATCTTTATCCACTAACTTTAATATCTAGATACTTCTGAGTCTCCTTCCTTTCTCTCTGTCCTATGGTCCTGTCTCTTAACATGTCTAGTAATTTTAAAATATGGACTGATAGACATTTTGTGTGAAATAACTAAAGTGGCTACAAATGATATTGCCTTTTTTCAAAGAGAAATAAGTTTCCCTTTCTCAGCCGGTGGGGTTAGGGAGCTAACCACCTCATCCAATTAGGAAGCAGGTAAACTGGTTTGTAGCTTTGGCAATTTTAGGTTTATCTCTTGTTCCTCTTGTTCCTGCCTCACAGCCTTCTAGGGCTCTCACCTCAGAGCCTGGGGCATTTTTTAATTGAGATCTTTCTCCCTGACCTGTTCTGAACGCTAATCTTTGTCTTCTCAAAATCACAAGAGTAAAAAATTCCACTCTGCCTCTGAGAGGTCAGTGCTTAGCTTTTTGTACTCCCACTCTGGGTCCCTTCAGAAGTCAGCGAATGCTTGAAGGGAAAACCTGCCAGGAGTGGACGGCCAGCCAACGCTCCGTTTTTATCACCCAGCCCCTCGAGCCCTGGGAGCCCTGATGGTTCCTGTGTCCCCAGCAATAGCTCCCACCCAGACAGAGCTCGAGACTCAGCTGCTGCCCCTCACTCAAATGGCAAGTCCTCCAGGGCCAGAGGAACTACTGGTTGCAGTTCTATATGGAACATCGACTCCCCTCATCCTCCTTGCTTAGGAAATTCTGTGGCACCTTTCAAAATATGACTTCAGGTTTTTTTGTTTTACTATTATTATTATTTTATTTTTTTCCATCACTATTGATCCCCTCCTATACCCTCTTCCACTTTCACCCTCCCATCCCCACCCCACTATATAGCTTTTCTAGTCAATCTCAGTGTGTGGATTGGTCTGCAAAAGAGAGAGAGAAAAAGAGAGAGAGAGAGAGAGAGAGAGAGAGAGATGCTTCAGGCAAGATACAGCCTATGGAAGTGACAGAAGTGAAATAACTCCAAGGATAAAGAGGACTGGTCTCACATGAAGGCTGGCCTCTGGGTATGATCCCTCTAGAACTGTCGCCAGCTGATTTCACGTGATGTTTCATTTTTAGTGACGAATTCATTGCCCACGGAAAAAAGTTCTGTGGGGATTAGGCTAACATCTACACCATTTCCTCCCTTCTCTGGTTCTCTCTTAGGAAACATGTGTCCCATTGCAATTTAAAATGGCGAATTAACATAGAACGAAACCATTTCACCTGGGCCACAGCCCTTACGTTTATCTAACTTACTAATTAAAATTTTCTAATGCACTTGATCCCACACCATTTTTTTTTCTAGAAGTCAAAATTATAGATTTTAACCCATTTTATCACATCCCCCCAAATTCTTCTCTGGGCCAGATTTTGAAGTTCTCAGACAACATAAAAACATATTATGCCATCTTTCCCAATCACAGTCAACTGAGGTAATGTTTTTATGTATCAGCTTTCTCTGACCTTTGGTTCGTTTCTATTATATTTTCCCCTGTGTCCTTTGTCCCGCCTTTGAGTTACCAAATTCTGACAGGGAGGGTCATTGAGAGGTGCTGACTGCACACATGGACGGACTGTCCAAAGCAATCCCCATGTAATCCGTCCACAGAGCCTTACACCTCGGCATGGTGTTCGCAAGGAAAAGGCGGATTTATAGCTCCTATGAAAGTCTTTCGGGAGAGAAGTGAGTGTCCATGCAAATGAGGGATTGACAGGACTCCCTAAATGAAGTGTCGGTGCCCCAAACGCTGCGACAGGGTTGCCTTGCCATCAGGACGTGATGAATTCCCCCAGGTGGGCCACAATTTTAGGGTTATCTCTTGTGGCCTCACTAAAGCGGGAGGGCCATTCATCCCCACAGACAGAGCCCTTTGGGAACCTGAAGCGTTTCCACAGGCTTCTGAGAGAAAGCCACCCCACTGTGTGCATCTTACAAGGAGGGGCTCGGCGTGCTCTCTTCCTCAGGAGCAGGCCCTCGCCTTCCAGGCCCCTGTGCCCATCTCTCTCCTAAGCTCCAAGGACCCTGCTTTTGCTCCCGGGACATGTTCCAGCAGGCTGACTTCTACCACCTTGGTAGGTATCTTTCCAAATAAACTTTCTCCTATCATTTGGAAGGAAAAAAGTTTGGCTTCTATCACCAGCAGTGAGATAGTGTGTAGCTTCCACGTACAGGTGACTTTGGCAATGACCAAAGGCACTGTTAACACTTAACCATACATCTTTCCCGTAAGTCCCACCGGCCAACACATGGTTTAGGGAGTGTTCCATTCCCATAGACGCACGGGTCAATGTGCTTGGCCCCATCCAAGTGGCCAGCCTCATTTTGCATTCATTTTTGTGATAGATTGTGATACTTTAGAAGCAAAAGCATTAGACTCATCACTTGAAAGTGTCAAAGTAATTATCATTTAGCGATTTTTCACTTCTAAGGGTCATAGGGAATAGTGAGGGCCTGGAATGATTTGTTCTCATCACTGTTGGCCTTTTGCTTTGAGACCGCTGTGTGTTTGTGACCAAATAAAAGGTAACAAGTTAATCCCTCCTATCCTATTTCCCACCCTCTGCCTCCTCCAGGCGTGCCAGAGAGCCTCTTCACAGTCATTTTACGTAATCCGAGGCAAATACAGATCTAAGACCTTGTCTCAATCGAGCCTCTAATTATGATGATGTTTTCGGAGCTCATAGGCTGTCTATAGAACACAAATCAGAAACACAAAGATGTTGCTAAATGATCTATCTTTCATCTACGTCTCTGAATTTACGTATTTTACTTCCAGTCTGTGAAGCAGTTATCTGCTATTATACTTTAAATAGAAATTAATTCAGCCAGAGACCTGCTTGGTCTCTGACAAAGCGCTGTGGCTTAATGAGTAAATATGTATTAGCATGTCTTAAAACTGCACATTATTGACCTGAGAGGCAACGGGGAACTATAATGACTGATTATGCAAATCCTCAGTTGCAGATCATCACTGTACTCCATAATGTCATTGATTTACACTAATGTGGGTCTTCCCTTCCCAGGCACTTATTAATTAGCTGTTCTTTGACACGTACTCTGATGCAGCCTTTTTGTGAGTCATTAAGGTCCTTTGTGAGAAGACCTCCGAGGACCTTCCCGTTTGTGGGTAATTGACAAGCCAGATGACAGCTTTTACTGTTGACCATAAACCTGCAGCCAATTCACCTGGGCACTGGATTTATGTTTAGAAACCTTTCATTTTAATGTGGGTTTTTTGTGGGGTTTCTTTGGTAGGAAAAAAGTTTAAATTCAGGTACATTTTATTTATTAGATGGTCTAAAGTGCATCTTTTTCTGGAAGGTTATGTTCAGACAAGTTTTCTAGCCAAATGCATAATTGCTATTGGAGATTTTATCATCACAAAACCTCCTCAGAAGCACCCACTATATATGAAAAGCCATGCATTTTCAGATGGTTTTCTAAACCAGCATTTAAAAGTACATATTTTCATGTGTTTAATACATGGCGGAACTGAATTCGGCCTCCTGAGCATCCGATGAGTGACAGCACCTCCCTCCTGGAAAAACCCATCATTTAAACTCAAGGCTGTGTTTACCAGCCCAGGGTACTCAGGGGCAGATTGTCTAATAACTAATTGGACTAATCACTATATTAGTAATCACTGCAATCCCTTCATTCATTTCCTTATCCATTCAAACATCTATGAAGCACTAACTCTACACGCAGTACTGCTCACTCTGCAGTGAACAAAGGAGACAAAAATATCTGTCTACATGCAGCTGACTTTCTAAGGGAGAGAAGAGATAGAGACAATTAGCAAGAAAATTAAAACCACTCAGAAACCGTATTTTCTTTAATCTGGCCTTTTATTTTGACTTTTTTCTTTAGACTCAAACTGACCCATCCACCTCCCTCTCGCTTGTTTAACCCTGAAGCCTCGGGACAATGAGGTCTTGTCAGCACCCAGAGGCGTAGAAGCAAGGTCCTGGATCTATTGACTCTTGAGACAGAGTTTTCAATCCAACTAAACGTGACATCTTGGCCCGGGTCCAGGTTTTTAGCTCTGGACCCAGGAGAGCACAATGGTCCCATAGCACAAACCCTTGCGAAATTGGACAGAACAACTCCATGGCTAGCATCAGGACCAGATGCAATGATGAAGTACCCCCTACCCTAGCACCAACCAATCAGTGGGATCCCAACCCTAACTCTGTGAGTCCCATGATTAATGACTTTTTTCTTTTTCTTTTTTTTTTCCAAAATATTTTATTGATTTTTTACAGAGAGGAAGGGAGAGGGATAGAGAGTTAGAAACATCAATGAGAGAGAAACATCGATCAGCTGCCTCCTGCACACCCCCACTGGGGATGCGCCCACAACCAAGGCACATGCCCTTAACCGGAATCGAACCCGGGACCTTTCAGTCCGCAGGCCGACGCTCCATCCACTGAGCCACACCGGTTTCGGCTAATGACTTTTTTCTTGACTTGTTGAGGAGCGCTGGGGTCAGAAGGAGCTCTATCATAGATATGACCTTCCTAGTTTCTTCCTCTGCCCCAAAAGTACAGCCTTTGGACATTCTAGAAGCCAGAGTGAGAGCTCACCGTCACCTTAGGTATGACTGTCAATGAACAATGGTTTAAAACTCCAGGGCCTACATTTTGGTTGGATCATTGATTCATCAGGTGATCTTAGGTACCCTCTCAGGGTTTAATTGTCGCAAATTGAAATAAATGACCCAACTAGAAGGTGTCTGTGATCCATGCAGGGCCAAGATTCTTTGACATCGGATGTTAATAGCATTGCAGACTCCTGAACAGGTGAATAAGCTGCATTTTTACAGAAGCTAATGCTGTTTTTCTATTCAAGTTAGAGCCTTAAAATAATCTTGAAATTGTGGCAGCTGGAAAATTGATATTTGAGAGGTGTTAAGGAATTTCTATATTACAGAGCTAAGCTGGAATTGGTTCTTGAGGCAAGCCCTCGATTTATTCTAGGAGGGTCCTATTTAGTTCTATTCATAAATTTCAAGGTAAAAATATTCATTTGCTCTCCCCCCTCACCCCCCACAAATTACTCCTGGGAAAGCCATGGATGGGGAAAGTGATCTAAATGTAGATGTTAAGACTAAGTTTCAGAGAATCAGCTTTAAAATGTACTTCATAGTTTTCTAGTATCAGGGCATCCATGCCTAGATTCTTATAATGATCACTGCTTTAACCTTCTTTTAAGTAGGTTAGAAAAGGTAAAGGGTTTTCTAGACTTAAGGAGAAGAGATTATGAGCACAAAGCTTTTATGATAAGAAATGAGCTAACCTCTGCAATGGAGTTGGAAGAGAGGTAGCTAGTGAATGAACACTGCTGGGTTCCAGAAGTGATGTCTGCTATCTCACATAAGGTGTCCATTTCTGAGCTTAAGTCTCTTATGCTAAGTCAAGAATCAATTTAAAAACAAACAAACAAACAAACAAACAAAAAACAGCAAAGATTAAAACTATAAGCTTGCATTAACTGTGCTTTGGAGAATCAATGTGTGCATGTCTGAAAAAGCCACTATGAACTACCTAGAAGTGACAAAAAGAGAAAAGGGAGTCTATGGCAGGAGACAAACCAAAAATAATTTGTGAAAAAGATAAGTGATCTTTTTGGATTCTCAAAAATAATAATGGAAGACAAATTCCCTGTAAATAATTTAGAGTTCCTAAAGTCATTATGAGATTTGAAGGTTTTAGTTGCACATTAAAGAGCAAGATAACTCCTGTGGCCTACGTAAGTTAGGGCATTCAAGCTTATTTCCATTTGAATCTCTGAATCTATTACTCACAAAATTATATGACTTGTGAAATAATTTTAAAATACTGCTTATTGAAAAAAAATGTTGAGAAAAAATAATTTTTGATAGACACTGTTCATTGCCTCTCTAGAATAGTTTCTCTCCTTCCCTTTCCTCACCAGCCCATAATATGTTCTAGACGCGTTCCTCCTTACTGGAAAACTCAGCTTCCCAAGATACCAGGCCAGGAAGCCACACAGCACGTAAGTGAAAGTCACTGAATGGTCTTGTGGGAAAACTTGTTGAGGAGAAATACTCAAATGACATATCTTTTTGCATTTGCCCTTTGACTTTGTCCTCCTCCTTTTGTCATATCCGGAGGGACAGATCCCTGGAGGTGGAGCAGACAACTTGCAACCATGAGGATGGAAGCTGGAGAAGCAGGATGGGAGGAGGCGTTTGATTCCCTGGGGCTTTGTAGAGTCCTTGTGTGAAACATGGGCTTCCTACTTCTGGCCATCTCCTGTGTGAGGAAACTAAAGGTCTATTCAGTGAAGATATACTACTTGCGCTTCTGTTACACAGAACTAAACAAAACCCTAATTGTTATAATGCTTTACTTATTTCATTTTCTTCCATTTCATAGGTAACAATCCTGGTCTGGCATCTCTGAGGACTGTAAGTAAAATTTGTGTGTGTTTTTTCTAAATCACAGTAGACTTTCGTACCTGTATTTATTATCCATACTAGGGGCCCAGCATGCGAAATCGCACGAGACCCAGATTTGGCACACCGCGGGACACAGTGTCAAGGCACCTCCTGGTGACCGGTCTTTGGTCATCACAGCGTTGCAACCACTGGGTTTTTATTATATAGATAAATCCAGATGACCATTTGCTTTTGGGCAGAGCCCTGGGATAAAATCAAGGTGACTTACTTACCTGAGGATTATGTCCTACTTGTTAATTTCATTAGCTTAGGCTCTTGAGTTTGTGAAATGATTGGCCTGAGGCATGATTACCATAATTTATTCTTCCTAGAGTCACTATATTTATATGATGGTTGTTTTGCCTTCCATGTGAAGTTGCAAGAAGATAACTCTCTAATATGATTTCAAGGGCCAGAATCCAGTTACATTCAAGTAGTTGTAATATCACAAGTGTGTTATTTCCTATAGATGCTATGAATCTTTGAATTCAGTTTCAGATGTTGTTATTTTTATAAGGCAAGACATATATTAATGAGAAGAAATGAAGGTAAAAATAAGATTGAACCTCTGATAGACGGAACTTGGGTTAACCCCTACAATTTAAATTTGGCGACCACTTGGATTCTCAAACAGCACTGTCAATCCAGTTTTGTCCTCTGTCATCACCAGAGATTCCCCAGGAAACTGAATGAGCTTGGAGTTCCTGAGGATTCTGACCTCTCTGACATAAAATCCTTAAGGGCACTGTCCATTGCAATCATCTTCATAGTCCCGGTGATGAAACACAGCTTGGCATCCTGTTCGAATATGTTATCACTGAAGCATCTGACAATTATCAGTGGGCTGGATATCAATTTCTCTCATGGATTATTTTCTGGAACATTATGTTCCAAATTCATTTTTAAAGTACTTCATAATTGAATGCAATGGGGTCATTTAAATATTAAGTGGAACTTTGTGTGGGTGGGCGTTATGATCTGTGTTTATCACTTAATTCTTATTTTTATTTTCTATGGGTAATCAATACTGGCTCAAATATAGATTCATCTCTCCTTTTCTTTCCCTAGCTTCCCCCTTCTAATTAGCTTCACAATTTTGCAATAACCCACCATCTGCTTTTAGGTTTGGTCTCTTCCTAAAAATAAGTTGAAAATAAAACCTGATTTCTCATATATTTATTGTTGATAATAAATGGTTATACCACCTTTTCTGGGGGCAGAAGGCATTGTTCTGAGCCTGAGTTTGTAAAGAGGTATGATGTGGTCTCTCTATGGGAGTGATGTCGACGTAAGAAACATCCAAACCTGTAGAGAATTTTTATGAGTTCATTTGAGCCAAACTGACGGCAATTGCTGGAAAGCAAAATCTCAAAGGACTGAGAAAATGGTCTGGAGAATGGCAGTTTTACAGGTTACTTTACACATTAGAATCAAAAAAGGAGACATACTAGCGAGAGGGGTTATATGAAATTCATTGGTGATAGATCCGAGAGGCAGGAGAAAGCAAAGTGGGGGAAGTCTCTGAGACTGAATAAAGACTAAAATGGAAAGACATGTACTTCTTTTGTATTGATGGATACAGGATAGTTCACGTGTGCAGCACAGAGAGATGGTATGCGGGAACAAGATAACCACGAGGGTTTCTGAGGTCTCCTGGTGTGGTGTGAGGTGGTCCCCTGAGGGGTCTGAAGAAACCCTGACGTCCCAAGGGCATGTTATCTTCCATGCAAAAAGAGAGCGGACAGGCTCTGTTAGGGTAAAGGCTGACCTTTGTCAAGGAAGCTACAGGCCTAGAATGTGACTACCGCCAGGACTCACTTTTAATTGGAAGTTATTGTGTTCAGATCGTCCTATGTGGTTACTTTCCACTTCCGAGTTTGTAAGGCCCACCGTGCAGGCCTCTGAGCTTGTCAGGGTTAGTATGTTCATACACAGTGACAAAAAAGTTGTGCAAAGCCAATCTCTCAAGATGACATTCTCCATCTAATTTTGAGTTCTCAGCTAAGGTGGGATTTAAATGTGTTTTGCAGTTAGGATATAAATACACCACCCATAGCTGCAATGATGATAACCATGGCCAGCAATGATTACTTACCATGTGCCAGATATTATATTGTGCGTTCTACAAGGATTATTGCATTAAGTCCTCATCACAAAACTATGTTTTGTAGTGAACTTTTATTTCTTACTCCCATTTTATAGAAGAGAATATTGAGGGTTAGAGAGCTAGATGCCCAAGATTACCTGGCTAATAAATAGTGAAGGTGAGACACAGATCCAAGGTGGTGTGACCCCAGCTCTGTCTCATTCCTAAGCAGGAGGACCTGAAAAGACAAATCACATCTACTTTTGATTCAGTTAGCATCGTTTGGAATTGTGAGCTCTTAAATTATGCTCAAATTAGTGAACCAATACCCCCGGATGTCAGTGTGATGGCTTTCACATCAAGCCGCTCTGCCCTCAGGTTTACTTAATGGGCTGATAAACTGCGGGGATTGCGGGCTCATTGTTGAACATCCGCCTGGAAGTGCAAGATAAGGACGCACATGCTTTGTCTACAGATGCAGCTCGTTGTCACTCAAAGCTGCAAAATACAGCTCAGGAGTTTAAGGACTGAAAGGAGCGTAAGTTCAAGACCCAGGAGGAGAACGTGAGACCAGACAATATGCCAATTAAAGGAATTAAACGGAAAAGATTTAAATTGAGGTCCCCTCCGGAGCCAAGGTTAAAAGAAAAGGCAGTTAATTCAATAAGGACAAAAGGCTAAGGGAGCTAACTGTGAGAGGATCAGCATCTTTAAAGTGATAGTGTCTTAAAAATGAAAGAACACGGGCTTGTGATTGCTGTGAACTTATGATGCCCCGGTGGCTCGGTCTAATTTGCCCCCCTTCATTCTCTGAACAAATGCGCTCATCCTGAGATTTCAGGACAAAAGAAACCATCCTTTTGTTGCAGGCAGGCTACAGAAGCGATTGTGATCAGCAGCCACTCACAGAGGGCAGCAGAAAGGACCCGTCCGTCATGCTAGTGAAGTTCTCTGTCCATCTGTCACATTGCATCTCAAAGACTGTTTCCCCACATTCTGGTTGTTTTAAAAATAAATGTTATACATGGACACTCCTCGGGGCCCTGAGAGTTTGAATGTATAGACGTAATTCCTCTTTGGCGAAGCAGGTTGGAGGGTGGCACAGGCATGGCAGGGCGCCGCTAATAGAGCAATAAAGTGAATCTACATGTCTCTGTAGCAAATAATTGAGGATGTGAATTTAAGGAATTCTGTTATGGGCTCCGTTCTCTAGAAAAGCAGTTGTTCGGTGTCATTACTCAATCGTGTATCAACAAACTGCGCCTCAGTGGACCACAGCAGGGAGCAGGTTAAAATGCTCCACAAATCGCTAAGGCACCAGCACCCTGCACCTGAGCTTGGCAGTGCCCAGGCGGAGGGCGGCCTTGCCGAGGGCACCCGATTGGTGGAGGCAAATGGTGCCATCTGAGGACGCAGGGGTAGCATCTTAGAAACACCATTTGTGGGAAAGAAATGTAATCAATGGTGTTGATGTAAGAAAAGCCCAAACCTCTAAGAATGTGTCTGAGCTTATTTGAGTAAAACTGATGACAATTGTCAGGAAGCAAAATTTCAACAGTTTGAGAGAATGCTCCAGAGAATGCAGTTTTGCGCCTTATTTTACACGTTGCAGTCAAGGAAGGAGCCCTAAGGAAGGTTCCATGAAATCTTTTACTAATACACGAGTAGGTTCAGGATAGGTGACAAGTTACAGCACAGAGAGGCAGCATGGGGTGGGGGACAAGATAACAATGAGGGGTTCTGAGGTCTCCTGCTCTGGGGGTTGTGCCCTGAGGGGCTGGGAGAAGGGGCTACTCTGACCTTCCAGAGGTCTCTCATCAGAGATGCAGAGGGAACAGGCTCAGGTAAGGTAAAGACGGACCTTTGTCAAGGAAGAGACTAGCCTTGGAGGCCCGTGACAGACCCTTGGTTCCAAAGCTTTAATCTCAAACAGAAACTTTAGACACTGGCCTTTGTTTGGCCTCGAAAAAGACAAGATTGTGTTTTGTTTTTTGTTTTTTCCATTGTGGGATGGACAAAGATGGGACATTGGAAACCCAGGGGCTGCCTTCTATTCTCACTGGAATAAATCCTACAACACCACAAAAAAAAAAGAAAGAAATTAGGAGAAAGATACTGGCCTGGGACATGACTGCCCGACACGGCTCCCTTTCAGGGAGGAAGTTTTCGTTTTAGACCATCCTACATGGTTACTTCAGGTCCGAGTGTGTAAGGCTGCCACGCATGCCTCCCCTGAGCTAGTCAGCTCTAGTACGTGGCCCCTTTCCATCCACAGTGGGCATCAATAAGCTAAAACAGTGCAATTAGATTCAGGGACTTCCCCATCTTATGTTTATACCTGGACACTACCAAGCTTTATAATTGTCCTGACGCTGATAAATTGCACCCTTTAGTTTTTTCTGAAGCCCTGATCGACACAGATTTCATCATCCAAAATTTTCAGGAGTCAGACCAATATTTTTTATGCTTTCCCCCCTCCTTTGATTTGCTGTGAATGATTTAGATTTTCTGGCAAATCAACTATACACCTGCATACTTTTATTTTGCTCTACTTCGCTAAGCTTATGTGTACTTGCAACTAATACCAGTTTCACAACTAGTGACAACAAAAGGTGTCCACAATGAACAACAACAGTGCCCTAAAGTCCATGAGTTTATTCGCTCTAAAACATTTCTTTAATATTTAATTCAGCCCTGACTGGTTTGGCTCAGTAGATAGAGCATCAGCCTGCGGACTGAAGGGTCCCAGGTTCAATTCCGGTCAAGGGCATGTACCTTGGTTGCGGGCACATCCCCAGTAGGAGGTGTGCAGGAGGCAGCTGATCAATGTTTCTCTCTCATCGATGTTTCTAACTATCTCTCTCCCTTCCACTCTGTAAAAAAAAATCAATAAAATATATTAAAAAAATAAAATATTTAATTCAAACTGGGGATAAAAGATAGAGATTCTATCCCATTAAACAGATAGCCCCACCTCCCTGCTTCTTGTTTGCCATACAGTTTAGGGGACTCTCCAGCTCCTGGGAGAAACCTGACAGGACAGAATTTCATTCATTCTCTTCAATGAACCTGAGCCATCAACTAAGAACAAAGGAGGGCCCTGTTGGGGCTCCCAGGACCCTAAGAGGTTGCTCCCAGGACAGAGCAAGTCTAACACTGACATAGACCTGTTTTCCTAGAAATTTGAATACACTTTTCAAGGGTCATGAATTTATACCCAAAGGTCCAATGATGAGAACTTAGAGATAAACTTGAATGAAATGTCTGCTCAGGACGCCCTCCAAACTCAAACGTGATAACCTGAAGACACATCTACACATGACTTATGGTCTTGTGTGTTAAAAATACACCTTCCGTGGAGAACAAGATCTGCTACGTGCTCAGAGCAACGCTCAGACCCTTTCTACGAATTCATTACCCGTTCCCCTCATCTGCAAATCTGTATCCCTTACATTAAAATAAGAATGTGTTCCCAGCTATTTCCTCAATTGATGCCCAAGTAATTTACAATAGTGATCTGCAAAAATAAAGGGGCCCTTTTAAATGAAAAAGAATAGATTTCATTATATTCTGTTCTTAACAGTGGATAGATGAGGAGGCAATTAGGTCTGCAGAATGAGAAACATTCATCAAAGACATTCCTGCAAATTTCATAGGAATAGTAGGCCATTCATTTTCTGGAAGATTATATTTTAAACACCTCTGTTATACATATTCATGAAGCACTTTTTTAAAGCCGTTTTACCTTCTCTCCTAAAGTGCCTGACCTAGAAAACAAAGTAAAATATGTATTTGGAAAAGGGCAAAAAAATTCAATTTTCTGTGTTATTATTGCCGATAACATTGTTACTGATTCTTTTCTAACTTTATTGTCTTCTAACTGTATTTGTTCCATTCAGTGGTGAGCGCCATAAAACTTCACACATGGGCATCCTGACAAGGAAATGGTGTTATTTTGGTGATCCTGGGAGTAAGAAATCTTTTCTCTCTCTTTTTTTATAGCTGACCTTTTCAGAAATGAACCTCTCTTGAGTAGCCTCCCTTTCATTTGTTATATACTTTTTTCAAACTAGACTGTCACATGTTCTTGAATGACACAGTATTTCTTAACACCTAGAAATAAAACGAACACAATTTCTTTGTTTCCTAACACTCAGGTATTCTTACACGTTGAATGCAATCTTCATTAGTAACATACTATTTTATGTCTGGTTTTCTTTTAAGGGGTTTATATGCGTTAGAATAGATCTCCTGCTAAACAGAATTCAATAAAAAAGCACAAAACCTTGGAAATGCTTTGGTAGATGTCACTGAGCTGGAGAAGCTGCCCTTGGCCAGGAGGGTCCGTGCAGGTCACACGGAGTTTTCCTGGGGTGTCAGGAAAGGCGTCAGGGGGCCACCCGCTGCTGTGACTTCAGGGTCACGGCGGAATGCAGGACAGTGCTGAGCGGAAGGAAAGGAATGAGAACGTTGGGAGGGACGCTGCTTTATTTCTTTTGGTTTTGCTTTTTTAAAATGGCCTCGCCATTTCACACCTAGCAGTCGGGAGATCTTGACCTAGTTCTTTTTCTGTCCCAAATCAACCGTTACATAGATCTTCTATGTGAATCCACCTCTGTGCATTGATGCTGTTCTGTGGACAGTGTGGTAACAGCTGCTCCTAACAAAAAATACCTTGGGATGGTCTTGTCTGAAACTCCATGGTCTTTTTCCCTGTGCACTTACGTGTGTGTGTGTGTGTGTGTGTGTCTGTAGTTCAATGCAAGCTTATCACATGTCCAGATCTGTGTGGCCAGCACCACAGCCAAAGTTCAGAACAGTTCTATCTGAAGTATTCGGTGAATTTTCCAACTTAAAAATACCGGGAAAGAGAGGTAAATAAATGTTTTACAGCCACAGGCCCCTCCTCTTGACCCCTTTCCTCGTCCCTGGCAACTACTAATCTGTTCTTCATCTCTGCCTTTGGCATTTCAAGAATACTAGATAATAAGACTCATGCCGTAGTAACCTTTCGAAATTGGCTTATTCCCCCCCGCTCATTCCCATTCCTTGAGACTCATCCAAGTTGTATATTTCAATACCCTGTGCCTTTTTTGGCCGAGGAGTGTTGTGCGGTATGGATGTACCACAGTTTGTTTAACCATTCACCCCTGAAAGACACTGGGTTTGTTTCCACGTTGACGCTAAATAAAGCTGCTGTGAACATTCAAGAATATGTTTTGTGTGAACACACGTTTCCATTTTTTCTGGGATAAATGCCCAAGAGTGCAACTGCTAGACGGTGGCAACCACCCTAAGCATATGCTAGCTTTGTGAAGAACTCGCAGCTTTTCCCGGAGTCACTGTATCCCTTTGCGTTCCCATAGCAGCGCACAGGTGGTCCGGCTGCTCTGCATCCTCCCCAGGGGCGGGGTTATTGCCTTTTTTGTTGTGTTTGAGCCTCTCTGGTCGCTGTGTACTGATACCTCACTGTGAGGTCCTCACGCTGTGGGTGACCAGGAGCATTTCTATAGTTAAACGCACTGTTACTAATCTTAGCTTTATTCACTTTCTACAACTCTCACCGAACCATCCTCCCTGTCCGCGTCAGCCTGGTGATCAGTTAAGTGTTGAGGGTCTCACTCCTGGTCAGTGACCGCTCCCTGGGCAGGGCTTATGGGTTTGATGTCTCAGCTCTGGTGTTCTAGGTTTTCCTGTTCCATGGGCTTGCTCTATTATTTGTTGCAGAAAATTGGCAAACTCTCTTCGCAGTTCGGTCAGCTAATCCCACGTGCACCCATTTCCCCGGTGCACGCCTCCGCGTGTTTTGTGTGCTCTGTTGCCCGCGGTGTCCACACTCGGCTCCCTGCTTCCTCTGATGCTCGCTCTCTGCTCTGGGTCCCATCTTCGGGGGGTCCTCTGCCCCTGGCCCTCTCTGTGCCCTTCCCGTCGGATCACTGGCTTTGCCCCTGACGCCGCCGTTCACACTCGTGTTGCTCACTCAGGGTCACGGCGTTCCCTTTGTCTGTCGCTGCTGGTTAGCTCACGCTCAGGGAGAGGCTGTTTCCCCACGTGAAGAAGCCCCTGCTCCCTGAGGAACAGTCTAACTGCTGGTCAGTGTTACCGAGAGCAACCCAGCAAAACATCTATTTCCTGCTTCCATTCCTGTAAGCCCTCTGAGAGCAGCAACTGTCATATGCTTCACGGGCATCTGCTCTCTCTCCAGGTTCCTGTGTGTGTGTGTGCACACGTGTGTGTGAGCATGCGTGTGTGTGTGTGCATGCATGCATGTGTGTATATGTGGATTTTTATTCTAATGTGTTAGGCACTGTGTACGCTCCTGGAGACAGAAGTCACGTGTCATGGTCTCTTGCCCTCAAAGGCCTTACGGTCTAACTGGAGAGTGATCTTTGCCTTTGACTGTGACTGCTCGCGGCACTTGGAATACATTTGCATTTTCCAGCGCCAGCGAGTGACCGTTTTCAGTGTGACACTGTTTATATTAGGGTGCCAAGAATTACCAGGCATGAGAATGACTGTCCACAAGCTCTGGAAGCACTTGCTTTGTCTCCTATGCCACGTTTTTTATAGCGACGACCTTTGACCCCATTTCTATTCTCAGGCCCTCCCCAGACCCTTCCTCTGAGGCTCTCACTTTCCGATCCTGAAAGGCCTTGCTCAGTCCTGCTCCCCTTCCATCGCCTCAGGCAGAGCCCCCCGCTTCAGAGCTTCAGAGCCCCCCACTTGCATTTACAGCCAGGACTGATGCGGCCTCAGAGAAAGGGGCCCGCTGAGAGCCCCGACTGCGCTGCCTGCCTCTCAGCTCCCTCTGCTCCCTCATGTGCATCTCCTGGGGAGAAGGGGGGCCCAGCTCTCTGCAGCTCCCTCCGAATCTTCCTGTAAATGCCCGGAGCAAGCTGCCTTCAGGGATGCATGTTCATCTCTGGGCCCTGGAGAGCACACTCAGAATCTGCCTAGACTCCACTCTACTTCTTTTCCTTGAGACTCTATTATCCTGTAGAAATGACAGCCTGAGTTACTGATTCTTATTCCAGGTGTCTGCCCTCTTTAGATACCAAGTAGACAAAAACTCTTTCCTCGAATATTCTAGAAACATTTATTTACCTATCTTTCCTGGTGTTTTTAGTTGGAAAATTCACCGAATGCATTCAATCATGAAACATGCTATGCAACAGCCCTGTGCCTGGACATGTGCCAGATGCTGAGATGCAGACTGCCTTTGCCTTCCGGAGCCACACAAGAAAGATGGGGAGACAAGACACCGAGAGGGAATTACGGCAAATTATTAATGTCACCTAGGACATCATTCTTTTTAACATCCCCCCCCCACCCAAAGATATTGATTTTGAGAGAAAGATGTGAGAGGGCACATCTATTTGTTGCCTCCCATACACTCCCACTCCTTGACCAGGGATCAAACCCACAACCTAGGTATATGCCCTGACCGGGAATTGAGCCCACAACCTTTTGGTGCACAAGATGATGCTCCAACCAACTGAGCCACCCATCCAGGCTCTAGTACATGATCCTATGGGAAAACAAAAGAAGTTCCCCAGCATATCTTTCTCCTTAATATTCTCCAAGTACAAAAAGGAACATGATGTAATGAAAAGCTTTGATATAAAGATAAGCTGTGAAGTAAAACAGATCCGGGCTTGAGCTGGTCCATGCCTTTTACTAGCCATAGACTGCTGTAAGTCACACCCTCTTAGCCAATTTCTTATCTGTAAAATGAGGATAGTAAAAAGTAGTTCTCCTGGTTGCTCTGAGGGCTAAATGAGCTATAGGATAGAATGAAAAGCACTTGAGTATGTAGTAGGTACTCAAGTATTTGTGGAGTGAACAAATGAATGTATATCATTGACAACAGTCTCTGGTAAGCATCTTACCTAATAATAGACAAACATGTAAATTGACCATACCTCTGCTATGCCATCAGCCAATCAGGAGTGATATGCAAATTAACCCAAAAAAGATGGTGGTTAATTTGCACACACAGGCGCCGAGTGACTGGACTCTTGTGTCATCACCATGGCAACAACACAGGCATTCTGCCCCACCCCCAGTTTCTCAGGGCCTCTGGGCAGCTTGGGAAGGTGGGGTCAGAGTGGAAAGAGGCAGCTCCTGGAGCAGAAAGAGGCAGCTCTGGGGCCTGAGCAGAAAGGGGCTGGGCAGGAGTGGAATGGTGGTGCCGGCAGCCAGGGAAAGGAAAGCTCATTCTAGCACAAATCTTCATGCATCGGGCTTCTAGTCAAATATAATAAGAGAGGAATATGCTAATTATCTGTTACGCCCTGAGGCGTAACGACAACCACGTAATGACCAGATCACTAATCAGCAGGAGGGTAGGGCAGCAAGCTACAAGCAGGGGGCAGAGAGCTACAGGAGGGGGCAGGGCAGCCAGCTATGAGGGGGGGAGAGCTCCAGGAGGGTGGGGCAGAGGGCGGAGAGCTCCAGGAAGGCGGGGCAGGGAGCTACCAGCAGTGGAGAGCTGCCATTGGCGGTGGGCGGGTGGCCAGCTGAGGCAAGCGGCAGCAAGCTACTCGCACACAGATTCGTGCGCAGGGCCACTAGTGTAAATGTAACATGCCATAGTGTTTCACCGTCACAGGATCTGGGTGTGAATCACAGCTCTTTCATTTCCAAGCTTTGCCTCCATGGGTAAACAAATTTTTTGATTCTTAGTTTCTTTATCTCTAAAGTGAGGACAATAAAACTTACTCCATAAGATATGTCAGAAAAATGGAAAAAGATGATGTGCATAAATCAGTTATAGTGCCTAGAATATGGTGAGTTCTCAACAAATATTAATAACTTTGTTACCATATATATTTTTCCAAGTCTTAAAACAATTTTTTTAAGTAGTAAAAACTTTCAGATGGAAAACTGATCACCCACTTATCAGCATTTGTTTTACATTGTGACCGTTGTCCAGAATACATGAGGCTGTCAGCTGGTCACACAAATAAATTTCCAATATTTTCAAGAAAATTGATTATTCCTGGAATTCACCATTCAGTGTGATTGTTTGTTTTTTTTCCTAGATGGTCTTTAGCAGATTAACAGATTCACATCCAATCTTAGCTTACCATCTTTTAGGAATAAACCTTGAATTTTGTCAAATGCTTTTCCTGTGTCGATTATACTAATTATAAGGGTTTCTCTCTCTTTTCTTTTTTTTTTTTGAGGACATGCTGAAATAGAGTAAATGGTTTTTTGAGTAACAAGCCAGTTTTATTTCCTGTGACTGGAACATAATGAAAATTTTGTTCTTAGATATTTTAGAATTCAACTTAAGAATCTATACAAATAAAAGGGTAATATGCTAATTAGATTGGATGTCTTCCTGACAACCTTCCAGATGTCCTTCCTAACAAAGCCAGGCCTGGGACAAGCCACTTGACCCATGGTCCCGGGCACCAGCACCTGCAGCTGCGGCCCAGGATGCGGCCCAGGTGAAGCTGCCCACCCACGGTCTGACCTGAGCAAAGCCAGCCCGGGTCCCAGGTGCCTGTGGCCAACTGGAGGAGGGAATCCTGGGTCCCGGGTGTGGGGCTGAGGCAGAGGCAGTTAGGGGCAATCAGGCTGGCAGGGGAGCAGTTAGGGGTGATCAGGCAGGCAGGCAGGCAGGCAAGCAGTTAGGAATCAGCAGTCCTGGATTGCGAGAGGCATGTCTGACTCCTGATTTAGGCCCGATCCCTGTGGGTGGACATCCCCTAGGGGTCCCGGATTGGAGAGAGTGCAGGCCAGGCTGAAGGACCCCCATCCCCATGCACGAATTTTGTGCACCAGGCCTCTAGTACTTCAATAATATTGTATCTGTGCTTATGAGTAATACTGGTCTGAACTCATGCTACCCCATAAAAGGAGTTGGAATGCTGTTCCAGCTCCTGGACAGAGGAGAGCCTGGGCCCCCCCAGCGTTGGGGACACCAGTGCTGGGGACCTGGGCTGGAAGAAAGGTTACCCAAGAGGAGATTCCAGAGAAGAGGGTCCAGTTTCCGTTTCCTGGACGTCCTTTTTCAGGAGGTGCATTTATGAGACAGCGTGCTATAGTGGATAATAGTCTCATCACGAAGAAGGTTGCATTTTATTTCCAGCTCTCTCAGGAGCTAAATGACTGCCTTTTAGCTTGCCTTTCCTCATTGCAGAAAGAGAGAATTGGGTATAGATATGCACATTTTCTTCTTCCATCTAGAGTCTAAGAACCACAAAGCAAGCTATCTAATGATTTCCGTGACCAAGTGACACATGGGAAGGTATAAAAAGCCAAGTTCCTATTATACATATTTTAAAAAATCTTCATGAACTCATGTGCCTCTAAGAAAATAATAAGATATAAGCTACAGCTTCTTGTAAGAGGCAATGGGGTTTTTACAGATTGTCAAGAACTGCTGAATTTCAAGGGTTTCTGAAGTAAGACACCAACTGAATCCCAAGTAATGGAGATGAGCAGATGTTTAACAGGCCTACTTTCTACTCTAATCGTGCTTTGCTGCTAAGAGGGCAGGGGCCCCATTTTTACCTGACTAGCCAAGTGGAAGCAGGGCCAATGAAGAACAGGAGGATGTGCAAACTTATTTTTCAACCTTGAACAAATTAATGAATTTAAAAGCATAGTGTGGGAGAAGACAGACCATTTAGTCTGAACTCATCACATCCACATGCTTTCTTAACAAGTATGCATTCTGAAATAATAATTTTTTCTCATTCAGATTTCTATTTGTCAAGTAACTGAAGGGCTCATCATTGAATTCCTTCCTTTTTTCTTGGGCTGAGCTTCCTGAGAATTGTAATCTACTAAGGACAAAATATATTGAAAATCACAGCTAGGTAAAAGTTTTGGTAGAGTTGGAAAAACAAGACGTATTTCTCTTTTAAGGAATATCTTTGATGACAAGACTAGGATTGTAACAGGACATTTAAGTGTGGGGTTCTGTGCATTCTTGCCCCTTAAAAGTCCTGATTCTCAGCCTTCCTTCTAACAATTACATACGTTAATTCTGATTACGTGCGGTTTCACTTCCTGCAGTTCCAGTTATCCACAATCAACCACTGTCTGAAAATACTAAATTTCCCCAGCTATCAACATGGTCTGTCCTGGACATTCTGACATCCAACCATCGACGTGGTCACAGCTCCATAATCCAGGGTCACCTGGAGTGGATGACCTTCTTCTGACCTATCAGTGGAAGGTCAACAGCAGCCTAATGCTGTCACAATGCCTCCATCATTCGCCTCGCTCCATCTCATCACATAAGCATTTTGTCATCACAAGAAGAAGGGTGAATACAGTGCAATGAGATATTTTGAGAGAGAGACAACTTTCACATAATTTTATTATAATATACTAGAGGCCTGGTGCATGAAATTCGTGCATGCGTGGGGGTCCCTCAGCCCAGCCTGCATCCTCTCCAATCTGGGACCCCTCGGGGGATGTCCGACTGCCGGTTTAGGCCCGATCCCTAAACTGGCAGTCAGACATCCCTCTCACAATCTGGGACTGCTGACTCCTAACTGCTTCCCTGCCTGCCTGCCTGCCTGATTGCCCCTAACCCCTCTGCCTGCCTGCCTGGTTGCCCCTAGCTGCCTCTGCCTGCCAGCCAGATCACCCCTAACTTGCCCTCCTGACGGCCTGATCACCTCTACCTTGCCCCCCCTGCTGGCCTAATCACCCCTAACTTGCTCCCCTGCTGGCCTTATCACCCCTAACCACCTCTGCCTCGGCCCCAGCCTAAGCCACAGTCTGGCCTCCCTCTGCAGGAGGTGACCTGGAAGATCAGGGGAAGGCACCACCTCCATTACCCCGCTGCTGCTGCCACTGCCGGCCTGAGCCTGGGCCCTTCACAGCTGCTGCGGCTTTGTCCGGAAGGACATCCGGAAGGTCATCCAGAAGATGTCCATCCTAATTAGCATATTACCCTTTTATTAGTATAGATAGATTGTTATAATTGTTTTATTTTGTAATTAGTTCTTGTTAATCTCTTCCTGAGCCTAATTTGAACATTAGACTCTTTCATAGGAATGTGTGTAAGGATAGGAAAAAACACAGTGTGTATAGGGCTTGGTACTATGCATGGTTTCAGACATCCACTGAGAGTCTTGGGAATGTATCCCCCACAGGTAAGGGGGAGTACTGTGCTTCCCCACTAATTCTGACCTTCTGAAACTCTATGACTTTGCCTTTGCTCAGATTATATCCCAGTATCAGTAAGAAACTCACTCATAATGATCCACACACATTCAGCTGGGTTTTCCTGTCTTTCAAGAATAAAAACAAGCAACACAAAGAGAAATATTTATGGAAATTCAGATGAGATTCATCTTAGTCTGCCCTTAGAGAGATCGATTTATGCTGAGGTAAGGTGAAGGGGGCTGAGCTGGGGCATAACCTTGGTAAATTAAGACACTTTTTAAGAAAGGTGTAGGTGTTAGGGTTAATGACAATTCCTAATCAATATCTGTCAACATACTATTTACAGTAATAATATATCATGAGAACTTGTAGTTTCATTACAAGAAATGAAAATTGATGTCAGAAGCATATAGGAGCAAATTATACTCTAATGATTTCCTAATAAAGTAATTTGCTCCTAGATCACAGGGGATATAAGCAAAAATTTGCTAATACTGTAGCCAAAGTAATTATTTTCCAGCCTTTAAATATGAAGCAGTGTGCCTAAGGCTTCTCATTGCATGCTCACGGATGGTTTTCTGTCCCACAAGTTCTTGGCGAGTCTGAAAAGGTCAAGGGCAGACCTTCTCAGATAATGGAATGTACTTAAAATGCAAATGTTGACCAAGGAGCAGGTTGGTCTGTTTTGTCCCTGTAGCTAACGCGGTTTTTCACCTGTGGCCCACGGGAGAGATGAGGAGATGTGTGCGGGTTCCTGCAGTCCCAGTGCTTAACCAAAGGGAAAGGATCACTTGGCGGAATCCATAGAAATTTTCCCAAATCCTGTGCAAGCCACCATCACACCCTCAACTACAACCCAGTCTAATCCCGGAGTAGGAAGATATGAGGATTAAATCAAATGAGATAGATGAAAGTGCTTTGACAATTACAAAGTAGTATATAAATAAAAGTTATTAAGACATTTCTCTGGAAAAGACAAACTGTTTTCATTGTATAATTACATTTCCCTTTGGGTTTGTAAAATTAAGCCATCTTGCAAATTTGTATTAAGAAATAGTGAATAATTGTATTTGCATACAGGCATCATCATCAAAATTATGTTCTCATTTGGTGGACTTTCAATCAAGCAAAACAAACTGACAAATTAAAAGCACCAGGGATGGACGTTGGTAGCAGCGGTCCTTTGCACGTTTTTATCTTCATTAGTTTTCTTTGCCTTACCGTGGGCTGCTTCTAGGGTTTAGTTTTAAGGGTAAAAAGGAAAATTGAAAAAGGAAGCAAAACTAACAAGGCAGATGGCTTGTCAAGTCAGAAACAGAAAACCTTTCCAAAAAAAAAAAACACAGAATAAAAAACAGGAGAATTATGAGAGCTAAATGTTCATCATGGGTCTACGGCAGTTCCTTTGGATGTAAAAATAGGATATTGCTACAGTTCAGTCTTCAATTGCTCTTTCTTCCCTGGGGATGGGGTAGGGTGGGGGTGACATGTGCTCATTGTCTATCATGTTGTGCCCATAAGGAATGCTGGGCTCTAGCTCATAGCATGTCTTCCATTTTTCTGGAACACGGACTCCTTGGCAGGCACAGCATGTCCCATGTGCTAACTGGCTATGCCAAGGACATACGTTGTGCCCAGCTCCGGAGAGCATGGCCGCAGGACTGGCTCACAGCTACGCCAAGAGCATGAACTTGGAAATCAGGTGGATCTGGGTTTGAAAACCACCAATTTTGACACTAAGTTGGTATACCCATTGGAAAATTAATCACTTTCAGTCATAGGTTTCTAATCACTTAAAAAAAAAAAAGACAGCCATAACCTACCTTCCACTGTTTTATTCAGAATTGATTATCAGTAGATGCTACATTGATGCACTTTCACAGCTACCTCTACTGAGCCCCACATGCTTCCCCTTCCAGAAAGTGTTTTGCATGTATTTCTCATTTTGTGCCCCCAACAGCCCATCCCATAGGAAATGCTCTCTCTCTTCAAAAATGGAAGCGCGAGGCTCTGCCAAGTTCATGCGTAAGGTCGTGTGGCTGGTGCGTGGAAGAGGGGGCTTGTGTGGCTCAGAGCCCGCGTGATCACTACCCTCGCAGGAGGCTAGTTCACGCCACGGAAATAGTGCCAGAGAAGAGACTCGCTGTTTTCACGGCTTCATTGACTCTACCCAGTTTATCCTTTGAACCAATGAAGTGCCTTTTGGCTAGGGGGCAGGAATGGCTGATAGAGGACTTTCAACCCCTTTACAAAGGGTTTGCACGGCTTCGAACCCTTGTCTGATGGAGGAGAAGGAAGAAGGTGCTCTCCCTGGTCTTTGGAAATGCTAAAGTTTGCCACCTGTTAAAGAACAACCGTGATTCCTTTTAGCAGCAAGAAATAAAAGGATAAAGAAAAGGAAAAAGATTAAACAAAACAACTGTTAGCTTATAAAGTATGAAATAAATAGTGACTTTCATTGACAGACATGGTCTACAGGCAAACAGTTACTTCTCAGATTGTCTGCATCAGCCCTAAGGTATGGATACGCACCGCACTTCAATAATGCTGGCATTTATTACGAGGAGGAGGACAGTGTGCTGAGTTTAACAACCCTGCATTTTTCACGGGACCAGTCTTGCGGATATTCAAACCAGGAAGTTTGCCAGATGTTTATAGGACTCCCCAACAGGCTACCGGTTTTGCCCATTTGGAATCTGAAATTGCAGACCCTGGTGCTGCCAGAGCAATTGTTCGGTTCGGGGTGAGAGGGTGAACCACGTAAGAATGCCTGGAGAGGAAGGACTCGTGCTGGCGGGGTTTCTGTTCTCTTCCGTGCCCTCCCCTCCCCTCTGCTCCCATGTCCCAGCACCCGGGGTGAAGGGTCACCACGGAGGGAGCTGGAACCATTGCCGCGTTTGGGACCAGAGTGGGAGTCAGATTGACTTTCCAAGACATTCACCACCGGATGGCCCCCCTTTTTCCCTGTCTGCCTCCGTCTCCCTTTTCGGGGTCCTCTAGTTTTCACCTCTTCCAGCCTTCTCCTCTTGTTGATATTCTGTTCTGTATAGATGTGGATTTAAAAACAACCTGCATCTCAAGAAACTTGCTCAAGAATAAAATATTCCTAACTCTCTATGTGTTAGTATTGGTCCTTTGAGAATCAGATATTAAAAACAAGATGTCAAGAATTAAACAGAACCAGTAGGCCTCAGGATACAAAAAGAAACTTCCTATGAAGAATTGGCTCACATAGTGATGGAGGCTGGCAAGTTTGAAGTCTGCCAGGGGGACTGACCTAGCACCAGACGGGAGACCCGCAGAGCTGATGTTCCCGCTCGGACGGAGAGCTGTCTGCTGCACAGCCAGGGAGGCCCCGTTTTGCAGATGAAGTTTGCAGGCAGGGCCGTCTGCTCAGAATGTCCTCCTGCCTGCAGGAGGGCTCTTTGTTCTCCCCAGGCCCTCGGCTAATTGTGCGAGGCCCACCCACATGCAGGGGAGCAATCTGCTCTGCTCCTAGTCCCACGGTATAGATGTAAGTCCCATCCCCAAACACGCTCACAGATGCACCCAGAAGAGCATTGGAGCAGGTATGTGGGCACCTCCCAACCCAGCGTCTTACACCTGAATCAACCATCAGAGGAACCGCCCCGGTCCCCTCGCTGTGGCAGCAGGAACAGTTAGTGAGCCCAGCCCCCCTGGTTCTGTGTAACCGTGAGAACAGGCCTAGGAAGCGGGCCACGTACCCCGTGAAAGTGTCTAGGAAATGCACACCTCTTCTTAGACACACTTCCTAGCTGTGGAAAAGCGAAGTGCACTTTGTGGTTGGTCTGTCCTTCGTGCAGCATTTTTCTGATGTAAGCATATACGCAGCAAATTGCACAAAGGTTAGGTGATAGCTGAATATCCATTTCTGCCTCTATATCTCCATGTACCCGCCATCCAATGGCGATTACTTTCAACATTCCAGAAGATGCCCTCATTTTCCTTCTCAGTTAGGAGGCCCCAGAGGCAAACGCCACGCGGACTCCCACCACTGAGACCCCTCCCGCCTCTCATTGAAGGCCCTGTAAGTGGAGTCACACAAGTCTCCTCTATGACTCGTTGGCTCCTTGCATGTTGAGTCTGAAACTGTGAGGGGACTGGGCTCACCACATGTGTGAGACAACCAGTTAGCTTGTCAACGGGCCATAGGATGTGTGCATGTGTGAAACAACACCCTGGCCCATAGACACAGCGGAGAGCAGCCAGAACCGCATCGCGGCACCTGCTCCCCTGCCCCAGCCCCGGAAGCTGACACAGAGGCCAGATGTTGACCTGCGTGCATGGGGCGTGCCTCGCAGGAGAAGAGCCTGGAACGATGAGACCTGGGATTTCTAAAGGGCGGTGGCCTATCTGCCATCTCCTGCCAAGAGAAGCAGACTTTTGCTCTGCAGTGTCAACACTCTTCTCCCAGGAACAGGGGGGAGGCGGGGGAGACAGGTAAGAGCACCACCCGGGCGGGCAGCAGGTGTCTCTGTATTAAGGGTAAGGGGACACTTCTTATTTAAACGTCTTCGAAGTTCAATCTTTTGCAAAATGTTCCTTCAGTGCAGAATGCCTACATCATACAGAAACACTGAGGAATTCAGGGGAAATCGCCTACTGACATCAACTTTTCCTTGATATTAATACATGGTTTTGCACAAATCAGTAGTTTATGGTTTCCTTGCTGGTATATTACTATTACTGTGGTTTCTTTATTTAGAGACTAGAGGCCCAATGCACGAAGATTCGTGCAAGAATAGGCCTTCCTTCCCCTGGCTGCCGGCACCGCCTTCGCTCTGGCCCGGAGCCGCCTTTGCTCAAGCCAGAGCTGCCTTCTGCCTCTCACCTTGTCACGTCAGTTTGCATATTCCCTCCTTATTGGCTGTGGGCACTGCCATATTTGTAGCAGAGTTACGGTCAATTTGCATATTCCTTCTTTATTAGATAGGATTAGTTGTTGAGGACCTGCCATTGGTGCAGGCATGCCTGGCACCAGGGCTACCATCATACTAGAGCTGATGTGCCTGCGAGTATGCATCATGGAATCTAGTGCAGGAGTTTTTCCCGGGCATTCCGTAAGTCTTTTAGCAGTTTACATCTGGTATCCATGTAGCTCACGGTCCTTCAAAATTCTCCTTAAAACTGTGTCATGGTATATGCATTTGTGTAGGGAGAGGAGCCATTGTTTTTATTAGATATAGAAATATGTCTATGACTCAAGAGATTAAGAATTCCTGGCCTGGTAATTCCATCTCAGCCACATTCCAACAGAATATCTTGGGTCTTGTTTCATCCAGGCCAATCCAGACCCCGAGCCTCTAATTTTCTTAAACTGCCCCTGTTGTCCACCTTTTCACTGGAACCATAGAATTTCCAAAAAAAAGAAAAAATGAGAGAAAAAAGTGGTGGGTAATAGTGGTCTGACAACGCGAAAACATAGGCACCACAGATGAATAACTTCACAAATTTTCTAGTGTCTTCACTAATGAAATACAAATTAAAATCCTCAAGACCAAGGTCTGAGATGCGCATATTCATGCTGTACTTTTCCCTGGACTTAATCTGAAAAATTCCAGCTGTCCAAAATGCTCAGGCCTGCCTGCACTGCCACGACATTTTTAGCAAATTTTTCTAAACTTAATAGTCACCTGCATGCTTTCAATTTCTCCTCACCCAGCACTGAAAGTAAATTTAACAAATGGGCTTGCTTCATCATTTGAATTTTTGCCTTTTGGGAATATTTGCATTTTAACAGGGCCATGACTGAAAAATAAGTCTTTGCTCGGGGGAAGGTATTACGAATGTGAAAATGTGAGGCATTTGTTATAATCTAGTTGAAGAGGGCTTTAAAGATGAGTGAGCTTTTCTGTCACACTGTCACACAGCAGTGCCCCAGCCACATGCTGTCATCATCCCCTCACACAGGCAGGCTTCATAAAACCCTCTACCTTTCTTGTTGAAAAAGTTGCTCGTTGGAAAAAAGTGGCTGCACAGTTGTATCATGACATGGTGGCAAAGACGCCTAACTAGGCCTCTGAGACAGTGACCCAAGTTGTGAACTGCCCACTCAGTCCAGCGTGACCTGGACCAGTTCATCTACCAGAGACCCAGCTGATGACTGGAAATACTGAGATAATAAGGCCTGGGATGACACTTTATGACCTGAAAGATTATTTGCCAACTTATGAAATATCATGTCACAATCATTCCACAGCCACCCCCATATGACCTAACCTGGACCTTCTTTGTTGGTTATGAAAACGTGTTTTAAAAGTTCCAAACCTACACTACCAAGATGAAAGTTTTGAAATGCAGTCCTCTTGGACTTTGGGGATGGTTGGGGGATGGAAGGAAAGAGGGAAGGAAGGAGGAAGTTGAAGAAAAGAGATTCTGCTGTTTGGTGAACATGCAATATTCATTACCTTGGGGGTCACGTGATAGTCAAGTGCCTCTGCAGCGTAGACTTCACAAGCAGAAGGGTTCGGGGCTCGGCTGTAAATCCACAGCGCACCCCCCCTTTGGTACCCCTCCCCCCGCCCCCCCCCCCCCCTCTGCCCCGGGTGCTCATGGCTTCAGATGTCTCCTCATCAGTCAGGGGGAAAGAGCAACCATTCAGTCTGGAAGAGAGATGACACCTCCATCCTAACACTGTTCATCTTGCAGGCAGGTGGGTGATAGCAACTTTGCGGCCTGCCAGTGCGTTTCTCATGGTAATCTCTCTCCTAATAAACCGGGCAGCACGGAAAGGAAGCAGCAAATTTACTGCTGATGGCGAGCAGAACACAGCACCCCGCAGGCAGCTGGCATTGACCAGGCCTGAGTTATTGGAGCCCCGCTGATTCCGAATGTGTAGTATTGTCTCGGAAACGTGAAGAACAATAAGGAAAAGTAACTAATTTCATCCTCTGGCTTAGGACAGCAGCAGTTATGTTCATTGTTGTAGTCACCTCTTTGTCTAGAAGAGCTGCAATCCTAGCCGACGACCTCATCACTTTTCTCCTGAAAATGCTTCTCAGTCATTTAAGAAAATGTCCCCTGTGTTTCTGGATGAGGATGAGGACAGTAGCATAATGTCAGTTACTTCTTAGAAACAATACACCGGTGAGGGAGGGGGTGGGAAAGACAGGGTTCTTGCATATAGTCAGAAAGAAAAGTAAACTTAGGGATAGGCGAGAACTTCACTAACATTCTTTTCTTTAACCTCCCATTCCAACCAAATCTTGTGCAATTGTGGGGGAAAAATGAAAAAGAGATGTCTCATTGTTTACAGCTAATGCTCCCTCATAAATGAGCAAAGAACTATGAGAGAATGCAGTGAATTGACGTCTTTGGGTACTTGAGGAACACAAATGGGAGGGTGGAGTTCAATGTTTTCAAAAGAATTAACTCTGTAACTTCAACTTTCTCTTCTTGGCTACCAGGATCACATTATGTTTTGCCCCAATGGTGATCTAGCCGACTGTCCCACCAAACGCTGACATTCTTATAGTTAGGCTTGAAGTCCTCACATGTCCCCATCATGAGGAAAGGTTGGGAGCCCTAGTATTAAAGCATGAAGTCTTTACTAGATAGTACAAAGGTCAACCGAAGACCATTCCTTGGTGATTTATACTCTGAAAGGAAGTCAGATATCAGTTTGCTCTTAGATATGGCCCAAGAAGTGTCTGCCTGAGAAACTGGTGGGCTTACTAACCTTCTCTTCAGCCCTGCAACCCCCAAAGGTGACTCAGAGAGTTTGAAGTAATGTTGATACACACGTGGCTTTTTCGTGGCTCTAAGAGGTAGTTGTTCTAGGAGAAGTAAAAAGTACCATGGTCCATACGATGTTTTACTCTAATTCCTCAAAAATGTAATAGTACTACTCTATTCCGTAGACGGTAACTTCATTTTGTTTGTGGGGGAAATTAAAAAGATTAGCCTGACATTCAAATTAAGTTTACTCTCCTACCCTCTAGGCAGGTGGGTGATAACAACTTTGTGGACTGACAAGTGTGTGGACTGCCTTTCATTTGAACATACAATGTCATGAGTGAAAGAACGTGTGCACTGACAAGTGTGTGGACTGCCTTTCATTTGAACATACAATGTCATGAGTGAAAGAACGTTTGCAGTGACCCAGGGACGGTTGTGCTTTTGTGATGTTTGAGTCATCTCACAGAACAAGCCATGTTCTGAGCCTTCTTGTTGGAGGAACCTAGTATGTTCAGTTTGTAAACCTTACAGAATGAGTCTCTATTTCTTATGTTAGTGTATTGTATTGAAAAGTCTCCTTTGAGCCCATAATTTTATGAGGTGTCATTTCCAAAAATTAATATTTAATGTAGGTATATGTTTTTTATTATTTGTCCCAAGTATCATTGAGATAAAACACTGCTAGGGCATTTGTTCTTAATCTCTGGGTTCTCTCTTCAATAAATCATGTCTATAGAAATGTAGAAATTTCATAGGCCCCAGAAACTTATTCAAAGACCAAAAGATCCCCGGTCTCCATGTTAAGAACCACTGTTGTGCAGAAATTGGAATTTTATCAGCTTAAAGAGATTAATATCACACCCTAGATGGGGACAGGGACTCAGTAAGCACTTCATAAAGCCTTTTGGAGGAGATAGCAAATAGAATATTTTTTCATTTTCTGCTCTGAAATTACATTTCCTGGGCCACCTAGAGACCTAATAAGGTCATCAGTTGTCATTTTCAACATTCCTGGCTTTCATTGCTCAACTTCAGGGACTGAGAGGCAGGAGAATAAAGTCCATATTTCAGCATTTTATGAATTTGATCATCCTAGGGTCTCAAAAGGTTACATTTCGTTTTCTCTCTTCTCTTTTATTTGTGTCGCTGTATATGCTAATGGAGAGGACTGAATGAGCTTTAAATAGTTTTGAAAACGGAAACAAATATTTTATTTGTTTTCTTTTTTATTTTTATTTAATTGCCCCTCTCTCTTCACAAGAAAGGTTGTTGGGTATTGCTACAGTTCTATAATATAGTAATGAAATACTTTGCTCATGAAAAACAAACAAATGCTTAGTAATTCAACCAAAACAAATAGAATCATCTGAGTTTTATAATGTAGTTTTATCTACAGATACCACATCAATATCCACCTGTCTATTCACTCTCAGCCATCATAATTTTACTTCCCTTTTACAGTGTCATTGAGCTATTTTGGTTTAAATCAAATGAAAAATAATTTTGAAAAATGAGAACAATAAAGTTTGTACAATGCAGCATTCTCTGCTTTAAAAAATACATACACAAATTTACCTCTGCAGTTGAAAAGCTATACAAATTATATATTTCATTCTTGTTTGACTCTAATATATTTGTCATTAATATGGGAAACAGTCAATTAAGATAGGAGAAAAGGACATTTTATTTTCATGTGAAGCTGTAGCACAATATTATGGGGTTCTGAGATTACACATATGCCTAAAGTTTGATCTTTAATTAAATAACTTATAAACTGTGTCTTATAAATTTTGTATTGAAGAAAATTTCAAACATATACAAAAGTAGATGAAATAGTATGAATAGACAAAATAGTATGAATTTGTGAGCAATCTTCACACTGATTTTGAAGATACTAGCTGATTTATGGTATTCTAGAAAAAGTCTAAGCAGTTATTGCTTTATTCATTCCCTTTCTCATTTCCTCTACCATCTTGTTAGAACTAAAGCTAAGTAGATGCCCTTTTTTGTAAAATTAATAAATGCTCATTAAGAAAAAGTCAAGCCATTTACAAAGTACAAGGAAAAAACATTTTTGAAAAGTTACCGATTTCCACTGCCTCCAAAGTACTCTCATCCCTGTTGGGAGTTCTCTTCCTGTTCAAAGGGGGTGGGGGGGAGGCTTTGCCAGAGTTTTCGCCAACAACAGGAATAAAGTTTAGCTGGAACTACTGACTAGATTATTGGTTTCTCAAGGGACTACACCCTCTTTAACTTTATATTTTCAGCACTTTGCACAGGGTCTGGAAAACAGTAGGTGCTCACTATTAACAACAACAGTCATAAATGATATCTGGGTACATACTGGTGTCAGATACTCTGCCAATCACTTGCTATGAATTACCACATCTAACTCTCACTCAAAAAGAACCACGTATTACCCTTCCCGATTAGGGCAGCCAGGAAGGTACATGCCAACGATTAGACAAGTATTAAATAGATGGAGCCAAGATCTGAAGCCAGGCCCACTTACCCCAGAGCACATGAACTTGGCCACCATGAGAGGGATCATGGAGGCGGGAAATCAAGGAAAGAAGAAAGCCATGGGGAGAAGAATGATCGCTATCACAACCATTTTAAGGTCGTGAACTGTGATACAGGAAGGAACGGGACAGCCTTTGAGCGGCCAGTGGGAAGCAGGCATTTGCTGTGGAGACTCTGGTAGGAGGGACACAGGGAGCATAACGTGTACCCACCTCAAGGCTCACACACACAAAAGTCTGTTAGAAAACAAAGCTGGCCTCCTGGCGGGAAAAAGATGATGCTGGATGTGGGGATAGAAAGCATGATGTGGAGAAACGATAGTTGCCTTTGCAAGGTTCCATGCTGTTCTTAATCTCTGTCTTCCTGACCACATTTATTTTCTTGAACATCTGGGGAAAGTGTAAACCTTGGAACAACATATAACTCTAGAGAAGGCAGTCGTCTTGGCTGACCAAAAATAGTTAGTTGCAGCAGACTCCAACTCTGGTAGGCCAAAATTAGTGGGATGCAGGTTTGATGGGATGAAAGATCAAAGGTCCTCTTAGTTCTTTCCACAGTCATTTTTCTTCATGTATTTAAATGGGGATACTAGGTACAAGTGTTTGTACATGTGTGGTGCTGAAAAGCTATAACAAACTCAGTATAGACTAGGAAGACATAAACCAACAATAGTCGTCATCCCCCATCTAACCTTTGTGCTAATATTACTTAGAGAAAGAAGCATTCTATGGGTCTAGACAGTATGACCCCAGCTAAGGGAAAATCAATTCAGTGAGTCAGAGGAGGAGTTACAGCCCGGCTCTCCCTCTGTGTAGCTGAGTTTAATTTATTCCCAAGGATCTTCCTTGGCGTCAGCTGCTCACTATTGGAGGATAATTCTGATTGCCCCACTTATATTTGCTTCACTGGTCCCAACACTTATACAAAAATGAACAAGTTGCAAACATTCGTCATAGTCCAGAGGGGTCGGAATAAGCGCTAAGCAACTTAAGGGTCTTTTGAGTTCAGATTTTCTTTGTCTCCTGATATGAGGCTGGACCTGCTCAGACCTTGCTCATGATGGCTTTCGACTATACTTGTTCCCATGTGGGATCGTTTGGTTCTTGGGAGGCAAGGCCCAAGGTAGCACTTTGACAGCCCTAAACAGTGACCATCTGTGTGTTGTCTACAGAGGAGAGCTCTCCTTTTACCTTCCAATTGTTCGGAATCATCTTCAGAGACAAATGCTTTATCTGCCTCCTGCCTGCATTTCTTCTTATTGCAACAGCCTCATTTCAGCTACCATCATACCAAGGTGCCAGTCAAAAATATCCCTCCTCCACAAACCCACCCTCTACATCTTTCACAAGCATCTGTATTTGTATTAAACGTACATAAGATAGATTTTATTTGACAATCAAAGCCCAAGAGGCACATTCCCCAGGTGATTTGTCAATGTAACATAAACCATGACTACTAATTAGCATTACGTCTTGGCAGAGCCAAGAATTCCCAGCTTACAGTTTAAAGTTTTTTCTCTCTTTTACCACATCTCCTCCCCTATGTCATATACTATCAGCAACAGCACAGAACTCTTAATTTATTCCCAAATGCAGCCAACTCAGAGATGAAAGAATAAAAGACATGGTAGGTCCCTAAATAAATGAGCACGTTAAAGAAAAAGAAAAAACAGAGCATGACTTATTGCAAGTAGAAGAAAATGGAGGAAGTTTTGGAAATAGGCATTCCAAAAGGTATTGACATGAAAATCCACAAAACCTTTCACCTGTCAACTCTGTCTCTAGTAATAAACACTATGAAAACCTGTGCAAGTGTGCAAGCATGTGTCAGGAGGAGTGGCAATTGCAACTTTATCTTGGTGACAATCAGAAGTACAAATACCCATCCATTTGGGAATAATTAAGTAAGCTAGAATACACTTAAAGGGCAATTCCATTAAATAATATGACATAAATCTTCATGTATGATGGTTAAAGAGGTCCATGAGGCAGTATTGGGATTTTAAAAAATATATATATATATTTTTAATGATTTCAGAGAGGAAGGGAGAGAGAGAGACAGAAACATCAATGATGAGAGAGAATCATTGATCGGCTGCCTCCTGCCCACCCCACACTGAGGATGGAGCCCACAACCTGGGCATGTGCCCTGACCAGAAATCGAACTGTGACCTCTTATTTCATAGGTCGATGCTCAACCACTGAGCCACACTGGCCAGGCAGTATTGGAATTTTTTTAAAGCAAGTTGCAAGCATTACGTAGAGACAATCTCACTTTTTTATAATTCGTACTTCATACTCAGGAAGGTGCCTATGGTTTTAAATTATTCAAGAAGGATGAAGATGCTTCATAAATGTACATGATTCTTAAAATTCATTGTGGGTTTAATGGTTTGAGCATTTTTTTAACTGTTGATGTACACGCACAGATTCTAAAGGTTACACTTGAAAATGTGGTTGAAAGGGTGGTTGTTCTAGAGAAGTGGGATTTTGGGGAATGGAGGTAAGGAGACATAATTTTTACTTTTTTTTTTTTTTAATATGTATTTTATTGATTTTTTACAGAGAGGAAGGGAGAGGGATAGAGAGTTAGAAACATCAATGAGAGAGAAACATCGATCATCTGCCTCCTGCACACCCCCTACTGGGGATGTGCCTGCAACCAAGGTACATGCCCTTGACCGGAATCGAACCCAGGACCCTTCAGTCCGCAGGCCGATGCTCTATCCACTGAGCCAAACCGGTTTCAGCTGATTTTTACTTTTAAAACCCTAGCCATCAGCCCTAGATGGTTTGGCTGAGTGAATAGAGCATCAGCCCTCAGACTGAAGAGTCTCAAGTTCGATTCTGGTCAAGAGCATGTACCTCGGTTGCAGGCTCGATTCCCAGGCTGGTTGGGGCAGGCAACCAATCAATGTATCTCTCTCACATCAATGTTTCTCTCTGTCTTTCCCTATCTCTTCCACTCTCTCTAAAAATCAATGAAAAAAAATATCCTCAGGTGAAGATTAAAACAACAACAACAACCCTAGCCATGAAATGCAATAATCTCTGACCAGAGCTTGCCTTCGTCTCCATTGAAGATCCATGCACTATATTTTCCCTTATCTCTTTCCCCCTCACAGGACTTTGTCCTTCCCTGACTTATGAAAACATAAGGAATGATGTAGATGGTGTTATTGGACTGCAATTGGACTTCTATAATTGAACTTACACATTGGACAATTTATAGGAGAAATCATGTATTTGAGTTCTTTGCAGCAGCCTTCCATATGGTAGATGAGATGTGAGAGAGCCATACTTAGGGCAGCAATGACTTAGACCCAAGCTTTGTTTATTCCCAGAAGAGGTGATGTTATCCACATCAGTTAGAGTCCATCAACATGGTTTAACAGCCCTGTGTGAAGCCATTTCCATAAAGAGCAGCTGTTTCTTCCAATCTGTCTCTCTTGTGTTGTCCCTAAATATATGTTCATGCTCACATTTGTCCTTGTGCTTTGATAGTATTTAAAATAGACTAAGTTGTTTGTAAATAGAAAAGATTATTTTCAAAGGTGGTTTTAAGGCTTAATATTTTAAACATGATTTAAACTGCAGAAGCTTAGTGTTTTCAGTGGCTTAATGCAATAAAGCCCACCTGTTATTTTTGGATGCTTTATTTAGACCATCTGCTCCACAAAGAATGAAAAACTCAATAGTGGATAGAGAATTGTCTACTCCTCATGTGTCAATAATTTATTTATTCTCTCTAGCCAAGCCTCCGGGTCATTGCAAAAGTGTTTATCTATTCATTTTCTAACACATGGGGAGCCAATATTTGATGGTTGGCTTTATTAAAAATCATCACAGGGAATTGTATTTTATTGATTCATAGTTTCCTACTTTCTCCTATGTTAAAAATAGCTTGCCAGTTGCATTTATTTTAAGAGCCCCTATCCTCTCTTTGGTAGCAGGTGGAGTATCTGTTGAAGAGGTATTTTTGGTGATGGTGAACAAATCACGTCAGTCACAGTTCAGGTAGCTAAGTTACCATCACATAGTCTTGCTCCTAAATTACAAAGGTGTTGGAGACAAGAATTCCAAGGACCAGGCACTTTAGTCTCTAATTGCCCCCACTTGAATGGAATGGTCTTGCCGTCCTTCCCCTCACATCTTCCTCTTTTTGCAGTACAGGTACCTGGAGATCTCCCCACTTTAACCTTCCTACTTCACTTAATTCTCTCTAGGATTCGCTCTCAAATCTTGGACCATCTCTAATATTTACACTAACAATAGCAACAACAATAATAACAGCTTGCACTTATTGAGTCACAATAGGTTCTAAACACTATTCTAAACATACCTCATATCTACTGTTCATCTTCATTTAGTTTCTCCTTTCTCATATTAGGCTTTCTCCAAAAGTTAGTCATTTCCTCAATGACATCATTTCTCATATGGTTCAAAATACCACTTCTTTGTGCATATTGTCTCACTGCATTTCCTGCCTGTCTTCGTTTATTTGGACAGTTATAGCAAAATACCATAAGTAAGTTGGGTTATAAAGAACAGAAATATATTTCTCACAGTTCTGGAGGCTGGGAAGTCCAAGATCCTGGTGCAGACAGATTCAGTGTCTGCAGAGAGCCAGCTTCCTCGGTGATGACGGTCTTCTCACTGTAACATCCCGTGGCCAAGGGTCGAGGGAGCTCATTCCATCCACGAGGACTTTGCTTTCACCACCTAATCATCTTTTAAAGGCCTCACCTCAAAGTACCATCACATTGAAAGTCAGGATCTCAACATATGAATTTGGGGGGCATACAAACATTCAGACCATAACACAGGCACTGAATTTGAAGCTGAGTTCCTGTTTCTAGCTCCCTATCTGATGTTTTAGGGTGACTTAAGTGGAACTCTTACCAAACCCAAGTTCATATATCTGATGCTTCAAAAGGGTTTATTGATCAGGAAGGCTGAAACCGAGAAGGTGGAAGACCTAATGGTGCTTCACTGGACTAGGCTAAGGGTTTTAAAGGGCATGGGGTGGGGGGGCGGTGGGCAGGTGTGCAGAAGCACTCACTGGTGGGCAAGTTTTAATTGGAGGACCTGGAACTTGCCATTTATAGTAAAGGATCCACCTGGACAATGGACCCTTTACTTCTGACAGGGTTCTGGTGTTCAAGGTCCGGTTATGTCCCAGTCCTTTGGTTCCATGGAATGGGGGGGACATAGATGGGGAGAATTTGGTTCCAGGTGCAGCTGGAAGTCAAAGTTCTCTCCTCGGTACGTGCTTCAGCTGCAGGACGGTCTTAGGAGACACCTGAGAACAAAGGTCCTCTGTGCTATTTTTTTGGAGTTTGGCACATAAACTTGGCACACAGTGTGTGCTCAGTAACAACTCTCAGATTAGTGGCCTGGCCTACGCTGTGTACTTAGAAGTGACAATTACTCTGCCATACGGAGCGCTTAGCATCCCTGGAAACCCTTTTAGCAGCTGTTTGTCCTAAAGGTGTTTGGAATTCCCCCACCTTTGATATTATATTTGCCTGATAGGAAACAACAAACAATATTTCTTTAGCTCTCACTCATGTTTCATATCCAAATACAGTCTCTCATGCAGAAATACAGCCATGCATAGTACCATCCTTCAGAACCTGCCTCTGGTAACTTTAAAAAGGTAATGCCATTCATTTAGAGAGAGAGGAAGAGGGAGTAAACCGTAGCATATGACTGGGTTTCTTATCTATAGTTAGAATTCTCCTTTCTTTCCAAAAGGCATTCTTACAAAGCATTAGATGAAGAATTTTAAAAGCTCCCTCTGTCCCTAAAATGCAATCTCTTATGAAAGGTTCTGGAGAGCAAAGGGTCTGATTTACTTTGAGTTCTTTTGGGGCTGAAACTAATCGTTGAACTCTCTCCAGGAGGGTGACCCCTCCCGCATATGCATTGCCCCTGGATGAAGAAGGATGGGGTGGTGTGGCTGGGAATTCAGGACTCAGATACCTGATGACTCTGGCAATGCAAACCAGGAACCTCAGCTCACTGTAACGTGAGAACGAAGGGCAGCTCCTCAGAGGAGAGTTCCCTCCCCAGCAAGAGCGCACTGTGTGTAGGAAGTACACCTTTCCAGTGCTAATTAGCAATGCATCGCATCAGCAGTGCAGGCCTCTGGAAGGGCTATAGAATTCCGAGGGAAAAAATCAATGGCCAGGATAGGATAACGCTAAGGCCACATAACAAGGTGGCATGAGACGGTCGGCTCATTTGCCAAGATTTGCTGTATGACTCCCGACGGGGCAGCTAATAAAACAATGATGAAGTCAAATTAAAAATTACCAGCTACAACTCTTCTTTGTTTGGGCATTAAAATTGAATCTACCTTGTTGGCATGACAAAGCCATAATCCAAATTGCATGACGAGGTAGAAATGTAATAATGCAAATTACACCCCAAAACAAATAGCAAATGCTACGGCTTTAGGTCTTTTATTTTGTTTAATCCACTGACCAATTAATTGTGTGGTGTGGGTGTTTATCTTAATTTTTACAGATGAGTGTATTAAATCTTGGAACGATTAAGTAACTTGCTCAAGGTCAAACTTAGAAAGAAATGGAGTGAAGACTCACATAAGCTTCCAGTGACTGCACTTCTCTCACTCCCCTCTCCGGGGTTCTGAGAAAGCCTGGGTAATCAATCCACTCCCCATTGTTCAGAGCAGGTCCTGCTGTAGTTATTTGACTGGGAAAGCTGCTTTCATGGAATGACGTCTAAAACCCGAGACGCTGGGGTCCTGCGGCACATGCTTTGGGGAATGCTGCACGGGGCAGACGAGTGGTTTGGCAAGGACATCAGATCTGAACTGCAAACAACTGCCAAGGTCATTGGTTACAATCCAGTGTGGCGCTAGTGCATGCCATGGTGTTGTAGCCTGGAAAAGGGGGAATCTGTGGTAACTTCTAAAGTCAGAAGCATGCCAGAACCGGTTTGGCTCAGTGGATAGAGTATCGGACTGCGGACTGAAAGGTCCCAGGTTCGATTCTGGTCAAGGGCATGTACTTTGGTTGCGTGCACATCCCCAGTGGGGGGTGTGCAGGAGGCAGCTGGTCGATGTTTCTCTCTCATCGATGTTTCTGACTTTCTGTCCCTCTCCCTTCCTCTCTGTGAAAATCAATAAAATATATTTTTAAAAAAATTAAAGTCAGAAGCACACAGCCATCTGGCCACATAGTAGCCCGGAAAGAATGACCAACCAAGGCAACAAGTCAGCGTTGGTCTCCTCAGGATTCTGCCCAAGTCAAGCTAGAGAAGTCGGGGCGACGCCTTCTTCTCCAAGGTCAGGTCGCCTCAAATCTAATGGAGATTCTCCCATTATGTTTCCCAACACGAAGTATCTGCAAAGGTGGGTGATGGCACTGCCCCTCCACTGGCTGGCACCCGCAGCCCTGGTTAACGGAGGTACTAACCTGTCCCCTCTGCTGGGTCACTTGGTAGAGAGAACCAGAGAGAAGGCTGTGGGTGCACTCTGGTCCACCCCTCCACCCCCTTCCATCTCACGCCCTTCCTTTCCTCTCCGTGTTGTATTTGAAAACGAAGACTCCAGTGAAACCAGACTTGTGAGCAGTTACAAGGCAGCTCTACCAGTAAAGCCCACCGTCGGCTCCGGCCTCCTTCGCTGTTCTCTCGCTCGGGTTGTTGGGTGGGGACGTTCCTTCCTGGGCTACAGCTTCGGGGCTGCTTACTCGCAGGTCACCTTTCCTATCGGCTGAGCCTGCAGGCAGCACAGACAGCTGCAGGGTGGGGCAGACCTTCCCCCGCCGCCAGCAGCCCACTCTCTGGCCCTGCGCCTCCCGGAGGCCTTGAGAAGCTTTGCCTGGACATTTCCCTTCTGGGGTCCGGTCCCCGAGGCCAGACTCCGGGGAGTCCTCCCTGTTTAAATGGGCCTCCCATGCTGAAGAGGATTGTGAACGAAAGAAGCCACCTGCTAGCCTGACAAGCTCAGGGGAGGCCTGTGTGGCAGTCTTGAAAACTCAGAGACCTAAAATAACCACAAAAGATGGTCTGAAAATTAAATATTTAACTACAAACAGGTTATAGTGGGCAGTCATTCCTAAGCTGATATCTTCCCTGACAAAGATCAACTTAGATCTTTCCTGAGCCCATTTGCCTTTTTGCCTCTAAGATAACATATCTGTGAGATGTCTGGGTAACTTGTAACTTCCTTCTTTTGCTGGAGCCCCTGGGGCACAACCAAATGTGGTGGGCGCCAGGACAGATGCCTCAAATTCCTTCATTATCATGTTAATTGTTCCTGTACCCACCTAAGTATGTGTCCATCATTTTACTTTTTATCCAATCCCAGGGGTTTCCCACCATTTGACTTTATCCCACCTCCTTAATCCGTCACCAATGAATTTCATGTAGCCCACCTATGTCCCTCCTTTGATGGCAATGTATAAACACAGATGTAACCCTGCATTCTCCGGAGCATTATCTCAATCCATTGAGGTTCTGCTTCTCGGCATATGTCGACAGTTTGGCTCAAATAAACTCACTAAAATTCTTTACAGGTTTCAATGGTTTTTTTTTTGTTAACAGTATAAATCAGGCATTTCCTTGGAAGTTGCTTCTGATTCCCTAGCAGACGGCCAGGATCCCCATGTTCCTGGGGGGTCGGAGAAGAGGGAGGCTGAGTGCAAAGGAGTGGCTGATTCATGTGCGAGGACCAGTGATTGATGGAGCAGGAGAGTGGATACTGGCTGTGCGTCTCTCCTTGGTAATTCCTAAGAAATATGTGTGTCCCAAGCAGCTTAGTGTCTGGCCAGGTCATATTTCAGGGATAACCGACGGGTAATGATCAGCCTCTTTTGAGGACGTCAGTCTTTTTAATCACTGGCTTCACAGGCTGCTCTTTCATCGCTGGTTCTGCCTGGTTTTCTCTGAGTCGGTATCCAGGCTTGTTTTTGCAGAGAGGACAGGTTCCTGACGTGACAGAGTCTTGCCCTTCACAGTCATCTCCTGTGTGTGTGTGTGTGTGTGTGTGTGTGTGTGTGCCCTCTGTTTAGTTAAGAAATCTTCATTTCCCTCCAAGACTATTCTCAGTGGTGGTCTAAGGTCATAAAGGACACTGGGTGTCACCGCTAGTGATGCTGTTTGCAGGCTGACCCCTGCCAGGGAGAACCATCACAGCATGGTCTCACAACAGTCCACTTCCCACTCTGCTGACACATTTTCGTGTGACCTTCATTTAAGTAAAGGCATTTTCTCCACTTGAAAACGTCACATTGGCCACTAGACATTGGTGGTGATAGAACTGTACCCAGTAACTCTGGGTATTATGAGTTCAAGTCCTGTGCCTGCTTAGAAACTAGGACCTTTGTCCTATGAACAGCCTGCCCCTGGAAAGCAGTGTTATACATCCATTTTGTAACTGTGCTTTCTTAGCTTTTCATCACCCATCAAATATAACTCTGTTTATGTGGATCACCAAAGAGCTGACAGCTTGTAAGGAGAGTAACAAAAAGAAAAAAAAAATCAAATTCTTTCTATGGATGGATCACAGAAAGATTGACCTTTTGTGCAAGAAACACCAAAGAAAACATATACAGTGGGGAGTTTTTTCATCACACATGTACACAGAGAAATGGAGAGTGATCGATAGGCTATGTAGTTATTGACCTGTGAACACTTGTCTGAAGAGAATGCTCCTCTGATAAATCTAGAAAAGGAGCCAAACACCACAAATGAGAGGTCTAACCAAATAACACCACTGAACTCCATCCGCGGGGCTGAGGGGCTCCGAAGCGGGCTGGGAGGTGGGTGTCCTGGCAGCCTGCCCTGCCCACTGATGTCTGCCTGCTTGCTCAGACTTCAGGTTATGCATTCTGCTGGCAACAGAGAATCCATCCTCAGCTCTGGACACCTGCTCTATTTCAGAAACAGCTGAGGAGTTTTTCTACCACCAGGAGTAGGGAAAACTGAGTCTGGGGAGGCGGTGGGGGTGTGCTGGGGGTGATCCCATGGGTAGCCAAGACCTGAGTTCATTCATAGCTGGCAGTTCACCCACCAACCCCCTGAGCTCTTTCTTTCTCAGAAAGGGTTAAAAGGCTTCCCTCCCTGATAACCAGAGTATTTCTCCTCCCTGACTTCCCCACTAACACCTCTCCTGACCACCCAGCTCAGGGTCACCTTGAACTTGGTGGAGGACATGAAAAGTGTATAAAATGTTTCCTCTTTAAGTTCTGTAGTGGTCTTCACATCATTGACAGGATATTTTTACCCGGAAGGAATTTGAACCTATTAAATCACCCTGTTTATCTTAGCTCTTGTCCCCCAGCGTTATTGGTGAGGCTATCTTCTGTGCATTTGCATTTGTGTGGTAGGGGGAGGGGTGATCTTAAAGCTGGTGAACCCATGCTATTGCTGCTGGTTTCCGCTAAGTTACTGTGGAAGAAGAGCACAGATTGGCTGAATCCTGAGGTGGCCCTCAGTAGCACCAAAAATCAATCCTCCAAGTTTTCCTAGAAGCATTAAGTTCTCAATCAGGTTTTAGAAAAAGATTAATTATGCTTTTGCTTAAAGGGATAGCCCACTAAAACACACAGAAGACCAATTCAAACACAATTACAAAGAAATGGAATAGAAATAGATAAACAAGTCTTTTCAATCTTAGTCTTAAAAATGGGTTTCAAATGTTTTAAAATCATTAATTATATTAGCATAGAACTGAATGAGCTATTGGGAATGTGCAAGTTGAAAATTAAAAGACAAGAAAGATCTGAAATTCGTAATGTCTTCTTTGTGATTAAATACCTGCTTTATGTTTTTAGAAGAATACAATATTTGATTTAATGCAAATGATTTCTTTGAAATGTAACTAGCATTTGATGGAATACACATTTGCAATGAGAGAAAACATGATGTGTTAGTTCAGAACAAGTAAAAGTAATTTCTATCAAACTGTCTTGTCTTTTAATCTAACAAATCTATACAAAGTCTTCAGCACAGGAGAAGAATGGCAGGCCTTGGGACAGCATGAAATGTCTGTTCCAGGTAATAATGCCGTGCAAATTAAAAATGCAGACCCAGTCTCCTAGAAACACGCTAAGTGTTAAAAAAACAAAACACGGCATCAATGAATAACTGACATGTGATGAAGTTTGCTTTTCAATCAAGTACCTGCATATACCAAGGCTGGCTCATGCTACAATGCCTGGCCCCCATCCAATCTTTAAACATCCCAATGAAGTGTGATCTCAGATTTGTTATGCAATGTTCCAGTGACCATTACCACATTCACCCACTGCTTATCCTGCCCTTCCAAAGTCTTCCCAATGCATGTCTTACAGCACAGTAAACGTTCAGCTTAATCTTCCCTTAGAACCCAGTGAGTCCATTAGACAAGCTGGCTCTACCTTCTAGAACCTGACCTGTGTGCTCCACATCCAGGCCTGGTCTGGTGGGTTTGGTCTCCTTGGCCAGCTTGACAGTGTCTGTCTCTCAAAAGTGTCCCTTTATTCCGGCCAAATTCGGTTTCCGTCTGGTCTAAACAGGCAAACTTCTTAGTCAAGAGAAATTTCCCCTTCTCTCCTCTCCCCCGAGCAGATTGTTAGCTATTCTGTTTGACAACGGGCACATCCAATCAAACGCCAAGTGCTATGGATTTTCCCTCGGAGGCAGAGAACACTTGTTCTCACGTAGCAGACCATTCCTTAACATTTGTTGGCTGACTGGCCTCAATACTTTTCAACTTATGCTTTTCTTCCCCAAAACTGCCACCAATGACCTAGTCAATCCCCAATCCTCTTTGATCTAATCACAAACCGAGTTGCCTAACAGGTCACTCTGCCTCCATTCCTGTCCTCCTCCACACTGCTACCATCCAGGTCTCTCTACAACAGAAACTTAACTTATTCTGTTTTAAAAATTGCAGTCATATTACTCTCACTCAATGGCCGAATTCCACAGCCTTTATATGACACTCTAAGCCCCAGGATCTGTCCCTCTTTCTCCAGCTAATGGTCTAAAACTTCCTCCATGTACTATGTTTGAGCAACATTGGAGAGTTGCATCTGACACAAGTGATAGCTTCCTGAATATCTGTGTAGTTGAAAATTTGCAGTATTATTTAGTAAAATTTCCCAGGTGAAGAAACGTAAGCTTGGGGAGCATGTTAGAGCAGGTATCTTTTAACCATTATGAGGTATTTTTCTTTCCCTATCTTTCTTCCCAGCATGGCCTCTATTATTTTACAACGTACCATCTTTTAAATTTACATGAGAACACATAATCATGGATTCTGGAGTTCTCCATGACATTTTATTGCATTTAAATCCTCTTTCAAAATTATGGATTTTCAGGCATTATTTCTGGCCTGAATTTTAGTCTTAGCCCTGGCAGCATTATTTAATGAGGATTTCAATTATATTATTATGGGTATCGGGATCTAATTGGAATCATAAAGCAGTAAATGCTAAAATCACAGAACGAAAGTCACCAAGAGCCTTCCCAGAAGTTTGCATGCAGGTGAGCGATAGTGGACACGGGTAGGACGGCATATCTGCTCCTCTGCTCACGTGGCCGCATGGCAGCCACACAAGCTGTGCTCTCCGGATGCCGGCCATTTCACCTTCTCCCTGTGCCTTGCAGAGCTGCGCCTACCGTAGTCAAGCAATAGTGCACAGTTTTGTGGAATCCGTGTACAAGGGCACATCCTAAACCACCCCTTCCTTACATCGTGAGCAAATGCCTCTAAATAACTGATTTCCTTTTCCTTTCCTGGACTCAACTGCCAGGCCCTGAACTTGCTCTTGGCTCTTTATCTTTCTTTAATGACGTTTAGATAAGCCTTTGGATTACACACTCAAATCCCCATCCAGTCCAATCCTAGACGGCTTCTTCATCTTCCTTAGAGCTGGCACTTCTGAACCTCTAGGCTTTATAAAATCTGGGGCTCTATCTCTAGACTTAAGGGAACATAAGAATCATAAGAGGGAAAGTGATCCGATGTGCACCCCACCCATGTTCCGATTTAGAAGGTGTAGGGTAGGGTTCCAGACTTTTCATTTTAACCAACGTGGCAGGAGGTTCTGGCGCTGGTTTCTGGGGTCTGAAGACCTCACTCAGACACTCCACAGTGCTTTGCGGTAGGCTTCACCTTGGCTCTGCTCCTTCATTCATTTTAAATGGAATGTATAGGGTGACATTGGGTAATAAAATCAAGTAGGTTTCAGGTGTTCAATTCTACAATACATCGTCTGAAGATCATAAGGTGTGTTCACCACCCCTAGTCAAGTCTCCTCCCATCACCATTCATGCCCCCTTTACCCACTCCAACGTCCCCCCAAACCTCTTTCCCTCTGGCCATCGCCACACTGTTGTCTATGTCTATGAGTTTTTTGTTGTTGTTGAATCCCTTCCCTTTTCCCATCCAGCCTCACAACCCCCACCCCCTGTGACGGCTGTCAGTCCATTCACTCTATCTATGAGTCTGTTTCTATTCTGTTTGTCAGTTTATTTTGTTCATTAGATTCCACATCTGAGTGAAATCACATGGTATTTGTCTTTCTCTGACTGGTTTAATGGACTCTACATAAAATGTCCTCCTCTGATTTGTGATGTATATTGTTTCTCTTTCATTTTTTCTCGCATTGGATCTCAGTTATGTCTGGAGTGGGAATGTCTCTCAAAATATGTAAGTGTGCTCTTCTGCCTGGGATTATCTCCGCATTATTGTTTGATGGCCACCCAGGGATATTTTGAAAGTGACTTAATATTTTTATTATGTTTTCCATGCCATCCACTGAATAAATAAACCGGTCCTAGCACAGTCTCATCTACTAGCTTTCAAAAATGTTTTTGAGCCCTAGCCGGTTTGGCTTGGTAGATAGAGCGTTGGCCTGCGGACTGAAGGGTCCCAGGTTCGATTCCGGTCAAGGGCACATGCCCAGGTTGCGGGCTCAATCCCCAGTGGGGGGCATGCAGGAGGCAGCTGATCCATGATTCTCTCTTATCATTGATGTTTCTATCTCTCTCTCCCACTTCCTTCCTCTCTGAAATCAATAAAGATATATTTTTAAAAAATGAATTGGAGATAACCTCCTGAGTGGAAAAGAAGGTAACTTTCCGGTTACATGTCACACATGTGAAGTCTTCCTGCACGTAAACTGCCTGGTTTGTCCAGGGCCGCTTCTCTTTCCTAACCGTGTACTCAACCATCAGCACCCCACGCGCAGCAGGGCCCTCTGATCCTGACAATTTGCTGGCTGGCTGTAAATATTTGTCCCCAGAGAGCACACTGCCCCTGCTTGGCCGCTCCCATGGAAAACCCTGTCTGTTCAGCACCTTTCCTGCTGTACAGAGAAAAGCAGCCCATTTCCTAACTTAGTTTATTGGCGGGAATGGAGCAAAGAAGAGCGGGATGCGCCACGTGCTCTGAATCCTTATCCCTGATCTCATCACCCAGCAGATCTCAACCTCACCTTCCTTTTCTCCCAGAGAAACCATTGGAATGTGGGCGTATTTGAAGACGGTTGTCATGGTTTCCAAATGAATTCCTCATTCCAGTGGTCTTTCTGGCCTCAGTTTTATGACATCATCCCGAATTTTTAGCACTTTTGCATTACAAGTGTTGTGAATAATTCTAATTGTGCGGGAAGCACCATTTTAATGTCCTTTCTCTCTAAATGGTAACGCCTGTTTTTTAATTATTTCATCACGACTTGTCCTAACTGAAAGCACAGCTGGAGAGGACGGAGAGACGCACACTGCAGGGAGCGGCCCAGGCCCGCTCTCTCTCTATCGTTCAGTGTTGGCAGACACAGGCTCCCTATGTCTGAAAACCATTTGATTTCAATCGGTGACATTTAAGCCACCATTTGTGTTGCCCCAAGTAGCACCCACATCTCAAAACGAATCCACCCAGTCCCAAAAACGCATTTCACTGTCTTAGATCAAATGCATATAAGTAGGCATCTGGGTACTTCTCTACAGTTGCAAATTACTTGACCCCCATATCAACCTTGCCCGAATGCCTGAATAAGGGTGCTACCAGGATTTTCTTAAATGTAAAACTCGGTCTAAATATTATGTATCATGTTTCAAAATGAAAATAAAAAGCTACAGAGCTTTGTATTAAAGCTGACAAATATTATATGATCTTAATCTAAGTCCAAAGGAGCATAATCATAAGTAAGTGGGCGTCTAGAGCATGATGCTTTGCATGGATATGTGAATGGGTTATGCAGGTTTTGACTCTGTCACTTCAGAGTTCCCAGACAATTCCAACCCTCCGTTTCCTCTTCTGTCGAAGAAGAGAATTGACCTACTGACCAGTGGTTCTCACAGGTGGCCGTGGTGAAATCAGCTAAATGCCCCTCAGCACATTTGTTATGGGTTCAACTGTGTGCCTCCCTTAAGGGATACCCAGGTCCTAACCCCCAGGACCCACAATGGAAGTAGGGCCACGGCAGGTGTAGTGAGGCCTTTCTGAATCAGGTGGGGCCTAATCCGATAGAACTGGTGTCTTTGTAAGAAGCGGAGAGCCAGGAGGCTGCACCTGGAGGGGAGAAGCCACGTGACGATGGAGGCAGAGAAGCTCCTGCAGCCACAGTCAGCTCGCCAACAACCCCAGAAGCTATCAAGAGCCACCAAAGGACCCCCTTCAGGTGTCAGAGGGAACGGGGCACTGCTGACCCCTGGGTTTCGGACTTCAGAGCTCCAAAACTGTGAGACCATCTACGTTTGTTGTTTTAAACCACCCAGTTTGTGATATTTTCTTATGGCAGCCCGAGGAAACAAACATAGCCACTAAGAATCTTTAGGCAGCAGAGGAATGTGTATTTTGAAAGCCCCACTCATTCTTGTGGTCATTCTGATATGACCAAGGTTTGGAACCACTGGATAGGTAATCTCTGAGTTTCGGTCTAGATCTCTAATTCTATGATTTGTGTTGCACACAGTGCTTAAAAAACAGGATTAAAAAGGGATAAGGATACACACACACACACACACACACACACACACACATACATATTCAATGATGAAATAAGGTTGAGAACTACTAGCATTTCATGACAATGTCAAAAGTTTCACCCCTACTTATGGTAATGAAGTCCTAAATGATGCTATTCTCTAGTTGCTATGCTAGACGTAGAAGGCACTTGAAGGTCAATCCAATTTCATCTTGACAAACTCATCTATTTGAACTTATTTGCTCTTGGAGATATGATGCTTGTTCAGTTTTCAGCCAGTGAGTGTGGGGTACTGTTTGTGATAGATTTGCCTTATAATGGGTAATATATCTTCTATGAATGAACATCCAGTTCTTTCACAATTGTCTGTGATGATTGATATTAAACTATCATTTCTTGATCTGTGGCATCGAGTACAAACTAATCTCTCATACTGCCAACTCCCGACGCTTCTCCTTCCTGCCGGGCCTGTCCTTGAGACACCACAATACCCAGCGCACAGCACTGCGACGGCATCAGGGATTCCTGCCGTGCCGGAGCTGACAGAGCGCTCTGAGTGATGGCTGCAGACTCCCAACGCACACGGGTGGGGCTTCCGTCTAGAGCTGCACCAGACAGCAATGACCCCTAACTCCACAATGCATCTTGCCCGCCATTCATGTAAGCTGCTCTTCTACAGTTTCTCTTTCTTTCCTGTCTTCACCATGGACTACCAATGAGAACTGTAGGAAATGAGATTCTTTGAGGAAAACGAAATTCAGAGGGAGAAGAGAAATACACATCAGCATTGTTCTCTCCTATTGTACATTATTGAGCAGAACAGGATTGGAAATAGTCGTCAAAAGTCATCAGGCAATTGGGAAAGGGCGGGAAGCTGTCTTTCACTGCCCTGTCTATTGAAGGGGGTTCCACACCCTTGGTGGGTGCCCCTGGCTCCTGTAATTTGTATGTATATTCATATATGTGTATATATATATATATATATATATATATATATATATATATATATCCTACCTAATAAAAGGGTGATATGCAAATTCACTGTCACTCCATCACAAAGATGGTGGCGCCCATAGCCACAAGATGGCAGTGCCCAGTCCTCTCAGCCCCACCGGAGTCCCCCAGTCCTGGGGAGGCTGCCTCTGAGAGCAAGCAGCATGAGCAGCCTGGCAGAATGCTTGCTTCATCACCACGGTGACGAGGCAAGCATTCCACGCCCAGCCACGGATGGGCCTCTGGGCCGCAGAGAGCCTCTGGGACGTGGACGCGGAGTGGCCAGGCCCCACAGAGAGCTATTGGCACACAGATTCGTGTGTAGGACTACTAGTATGTGTGTGTGTATATATATATGTATATATATATATATATATATATATATATATTTTTTTTTTTTTTTTCTAGCCAAATAGGAATGCTTAACTGAGAGTTAAACACCAGGGATTCTGTAAGAACTGTTTTTAATCCATTGCCTCACAAATGAAGATGATTGCTTATGTTTAGATCATTGCAGCAAATATATTACTTTTAATCTCTTCTACTGGAATTGATAAGATTAGTCTATGGGAAATATTCATCATAATATTAAAATCATCAGTTAATAAGTAGTTGATTCCCTGAATGCTGTAAGGTCTGTAAGATGAGGGCCCCTGTCTAAACCCACATTTGTACCCCCATTCCTTAGCTTTATACCTGACACATAATAGGAATTCAGTGAATTTCTTTCACCTCAACAGTGATAGCTACTCTGGCTTCTAACAACAGAGTGAAGGGCAGGCCATACAAAAGCCTGCACCATGGTGGTGCTCGCTCTAAAATAGCTGGAGTTTAAGATGGAGACCGAGACATGACATAATGCATCATGCTGGGGTACTGGACGGCAGACAGAGATATAGCATGAAAATTCTGGAGAGGCGAGGCTAAGAAGAATGGAGAAATTGTCATTCCAAATTTATTTAGAGGCATTTGATTAGCAGAGCCTAAAGCAGAAGGGAATGGCAGGAAGCTAAAGGCAGGGCAGATCCAAGAGCCACTAGGCAAGGTGAAAGCCTGAGCAGCGATCCCAAAGATCAGCGTGGGTCCAGTGAATGGCCTGGGCAATGGGAGAATAGAGCCCCATTCCTTTTCCTTTCCCAGACAGGCAAACTGAAAGTCGGGAAGGGGATATGTCACTTTGGGTAACAACAGGTAAATGGCTTAGTTAAAAAGAACAAAGTAAACCATAGAAAGCTTAGATATATTGTGAATTATTCATTTTTTTAAAAGCACCAATAAGTTCCCTGAAAGAATTTTATCCAAACTTTTGATATCAGGTTTCATATATTTAACAAAATGGCTAATCACCTAGTTCATAGAAAAAGTCTGAAAGCAATGACTTATATTTAGTAGTTGGGCTGGCAGACTATCTTGAAACCAAATTATTCAGGATTGCATTTATACTTGAGCTTTAAGAGAACTCACATACATAATTGAGCTTAAGCAGTGGCTTTGTAGTATGCTGATATTTACGCTTTAAAAAAATTAAAGGACACAATTTATAGCAACTCTTAGTCAATAATATACATGTTCACATCCACCAAATCTGTTTATACTCAAAAGGTCAGTTACTGCAATCAACAATATGGTTCCATATCAATGTGAAAGTCACCAACATGGTGCCTTAAATATTAAAAATTCTTATTGAGTGGTGAGCATTCCCAAGATCTGGGAATTAGCCCTATTACATATTTTTAAGCATGCAAAAATCAGATGGATGTAGCATTCATTTGACTAAGTACTTGCAAATGATATGTAGAATAATTACTTAATCATGGAATATCTGCTTACAAAAGCAGAAGCTATTAAAAGCAACATTAAGATGAATAATTATGATTTTTACTAGTGATTTATGGGAGTATAATTTTTTAACAGTAAAATGTCAAATCCCACCTGAGGGTAATGACTTTTTTGTTGTTGTTAATCCTCACCTGAGGATTCTTTTTTCCATTGAGCTTTTTAGAGAGAGTGGAAGGAAGAGAAAGAAGAAAAGAGAAAGAGAGAGAGAGAGAGAGAGAGAGAGAGAGAGAGAGAGAGAGAGAGAGGTGATCTTGCCACCTGAAAGCACCCAGACATATACCTTTGACCTGGAATCGAACCTGTGACCCTTCAGCGCATGGACTGACATTCTAAGCATTGAACCACACCGGCCAGGGCCAGCTCAATGACGTTTTTCCACAGAATCACCACCTACTTAAAAATAACACGTCCACCGCCTCAAAAATGACTTTCATTTAAAAATAATGCTAAACTGTGATATGGGGAGAGGTGGGATTACTTGTCTAAAATTGTAAAAATCAGTGGGAAAGCATAATTCAGTTTACACATATTTGATTCACACACAATTTTCAGGTACCGTTCTAATATATATATATAAAATGATGGTCTCCCGCATATCTCAAAGTTACTTTACTATTTTTACTATAACCCCTTAAAATAATTTAAAAAGACATTTGTCTGGATATAAACAAATACTATTTGCTGAAGGAACAGTTGCCCGTTGTTTTTCAGAATGCCTGTATTTCTCCATCAGTCCGGCTTCACTCAGCACCGAATTCTCTGAAGGGGGAGATAATTGCAGTTGAGAGTCTACTAGTGACACCTAGTGCTCATCCGCTATAATGCCTGCACTTCAGAGAACATCTGTGTCCTCTATGTCCTCGGGGTTAGCTACTGTTCATCAAGGTCCTGTTTATGTGCAGAAAGTGGCACTGATAACGTAAGTGCTATTCATCCTGTTAAAGACGAAGCGGACAACCTCCCAACTTAACCTCTTCCCGTCGTTAAAGCAGACAGATGTGACATTAACATTGTGCGTTAAGAACGAGAGCAGAGAAGGAGGGATCACAGAATGAGACGGCATATGCTTGAATTGCATTTTCATTGGTCATCGGAAGACACGCATGCCAGAAGGTTGTGGCCTATTGGCTTAGCCCACTCATTAGGAGCCAGTAGGTGACATGGGGACAGAGGTGGGGCCCCTGAGCACAATTGTTTTAAAGACATAGATAAGACCCCTTGTTATTAATAAGTTGGTTCTGAGAAGATTTTGCCCGACTTTCGGTCAGATCCTGAAATGCAAGGAGCCAGGAAGCGAACGTAAGGCTTGTGCTGTGGGGCTGTCCTCAGGACCGCCTCCCTGCTCCAGCCTCGGAAGAGAATCTCAGCTTAGCCCCATCTACACAGACCGCCCTACGGAACAGAGGGCACCTGCCACGCAGGAGCTGCGTGCGGAACAATGTGGAGGGAGAGGAGGAGCGGTCAGGTCCGAGGGGAAGACTGGAATGAGATCTGGTAGATTGTTACGGGCTCCCACAACTCACACATTGAGGCCCTAGCCCCCAGTTTAATGGTACTAGAGGTGGAGCCTTTGGGGTGTAATCAGATTTGCATGAGATTCTCAGGTGGGACGCTCAGGGTAGCATTAGTGCTCTTACAGGAGGAGGAGGAGAGAGAGAAATCTTTACCAGCCAGCACCAAGAAAAGCCGTGTGGGGATCCAGCAAACACGTGGCAGGTTCTCACCAGTCCTGACTCTGCCAGCACCTTGATCTTGGACTTCCAAGCACCCAAGTCTGTGAGAGATGAATACCTGTTACTTAAGCCGTGAGTCTACGGTATTTTGATATAGCTGCCCACGCAGACTAAGAGACAAGTGATGGCAGGGGATTTGGAATCCAAGGATAATGGGAAAGCCACTGGATAGGGTTAGCCAGAGAGAGCATATATTCATTTCCCTTAGGAACACTGTGGTTATCATGTAAATAACAGATAAATGAGGTAAATTTGGGGAGCAAGATGACCTCATGGAATGTATAATCTATTGGGGAAGGTAGGGCACATACACAACAAAAGCTAAAATCATAAAGAATACAGTCTAATATGAATATACACGACGGTACAGCCTTGATACTAATAAAATTTCTCCCAGTGGGTACATGTATTGCATGTGCAAAATGCCTTTAAAAAGTGAACTATGCTAAGTTAGTGAACTTGGAAAGCCTGTATTGTGCAATTCTGCTGTCTTTGGGGACTTTACACTATTACACTCCTGCTAGTCTCATACATCACGTCACGTGAGATGTCACCTTATACGATTTGAAATTGCAAACGATAAACCCTCGGTGTCTCTGGGCACCACATATTGGGTGTTTGATGGGCAGGCCAGTAATTGCTTATTTCCCTGAAACCCTCCCCGGCTGAAGGCACACTGAGAAATTCCTCTAGAAACTTTGTTGAAAAGCTAACAAAACCCCATGCGACAGCAAAACTGGTTTTTTTCCTATGTTTTTCTTGCATGACTCAAGTGTAGCTTTGCTTTAGAACACAAAGTCTAGTTTCGTTTTTACACTTCCTTTTGTTTTTATGTGATATTTCCCTTTGAAATGTTTGAAGCAAAACTGCACCTTCCGCTCATTGCTCAGTTTGCATTTAGTGTTTCAACAATTGCTACTGCTTTCTCAATACACACGCAGTTAGAGTTGTGCAAGTTCCAACAACACCTCTCCATCCTCTCATTTACTAGCTCATTTTTCTGATTCTGCTATCTAATTAAAGGGGATCCCCCCAGGCTCAACTCTCCACCTATGAAAATGCTAACTATATCTCCAGCAAGATTAAACAACCTCCAAAAAGTCAGTGCTCTGCCTCCCAGCCACTGTGACCCTCCGTCTCTCTCTCCTGTGCTTCTGTAATTGCCTGCCTCCTACACCTCTTCGTGGTACCCAGGTAATCCCTCAGAGCGGTTGGGAACACAGACTCTGCCATCAGCCTGCAGGACTCAGGGCCCAGCTTTGCAACTTACTTGCTCGGCAAACTCCAGGAAATGATGGTCTTATTAATAAAATGGGGGTAATAAGAGCAATCTCATGAAACAAATACCAGGGTGATTAAATTAACTAATAGCCTTAATAGCTTAAGGTCAAAATTAGGATTAGATACTGCCTGGCACCTGGAATTCAGCACATGTTCACTACTGTTACTGCTTCATTATATTGTAACATCTCTGGTGGTGATATTTACCTCCCAAGGTGTTTTCTACCCATTATCACTCCCCGTCTCACTCCCCCTACCGTGTACTGTCACCTTGCTCTCATTAACTTTGTCCCTGTATTGTGCTTCCCGATCCGATACCTGGAACCGGAGCTAAAATTGCACTCAAGGGACCAGCCTTTCTGTCTTTCCCAAGGCTTTCATTTGCCCTGGATTCCAACCACGTTCTCCCCTTGTTGTCTTTCTCAGAACTTTCCCATGGACAACTGATGCTTTCTCATTACCCATAATGCCTTGCACCTCCTGCCCCAAGTCCCTCTCTATGATCCCCTGGAATTATTCAACCAGATTTTAAAAACATTAAAAAGGACAACTGTACATCTTCCTTCTTTGTATTTCTCACAGAGCTAGGTTTATACTGGATGCTCCAAGTTGTTTAGGAAATGAAGTAATGACAGAAATAAAGATGTTCATGGCTTATAATTATTTTTCCGTTTTCAAGGAAAGACCATTTATGTTGATGAAAGTTGACAGGCATTGGTGGCAGCCATTTTTTAAGGGGGTTCAAAGACATAACCAGGACATTTCATTTAGTTTGGCAACTCTGCCCTCCTCCTAGCAGTAACACTTAGGAAACTTGATTTCATCAGCGGGGGGAAAACTGTATTTGCTTATGGCTTCTGGAGGACAGGAATTTGATATTTATCCTCAGGCAATTGGAAAATTGACTGGATCCATTTGAGAGCCGAACAATGGACTCATAATCACTCTTCTCAAAGAGAACAAAAGAACGAGCATAGCAACTGATCAATAGTTCACTTAAGAAGGACGGGGGCTCAAGAACAGGGGACTTAAGGAGACTGCCGAAGAACACTCTCTTCGGGGCATTAAATTATGAAGCACCGAAGAAGGTTAGAAGGTGCACAACAAATTCAGAAATGTTTCTTTAACTTGGGGACACCAGTTTCAGGGACGGGCCTGAACACCCCTTCCTATCAGGTAAAATCAACATAACGATCCTACTCACAACGTCCGTGTCAACTGAACATTTACTTAATTTAGTCCCGGGTCAACCTCTGGGATCTGTTTAGAGAAACACTGGGTTCCTACAAAGGACATGCTCTAAGGCTTCTCCTGGGGCCAACGTGATTCATAGACAGAAAGCAAACCTTAGCGAGGCCCGATGGAGAGGATTATGAATGGAAAAGGATGGGGGGATGCTTTCCACTCTGGGAGAGGATCTTTCCCATCGGTCATTATCTGGACTTAGCTCTGAACACCCAGGAAATTTCAATACTAACAGGTCCTACTTTTCTCCAGCTCCATCCCCGTGTCCCCCTGGTGAGATGGGTGACCTTAGTCTTCCAGCAGGGTCGTTACCCAATGAGATCTCAGGTAATCAGTGTGCACTTGAAAAAAATAAGTGAGCAAACTAGGCTCCTCAGACAATCACCCAATTATTTTTCTGGGAGATCAGAAGCGTTGAGATACAATGAGAACCGAAAAATAAATAGGTTAAATTTTCAAATCTATGTAGAGACTAAAGAAATGCACCATCATTAAAAGGTAAGGTACCTCCCCAAGGCTTACTTGTTAACAGAAACATAGGGGAAATAGACAATTAAAGAGAGCTATTTGGGAACACACACATTCTTTGCTGGAGTTATAGGTGCCTACTCTAAAGCGTTTAAATGACACGAATAGCTGAAATAGCTACTTTAGAAGTTCATGCAAATGTAATGATAATTGTCAAGCTTTAGAAATACAATATAGAAAAAAACTCCTCCTCTCTTTTAAAAGAAATGATTTAGGTATAAATCCAGTAAAGCTATACTTAATTGGAAACTGATTTTGGAAGATTTCTTCTCCTAAAGTTAATAAGACTATAATCGCTAACCCATAAAACAGAATGTTAGATTAAGGATAATAGGATTATTAAGCATGAAGTTCACTAATAAAAAAATTTCTAAATATAGAGTCCTTACAAAATGACTTCAATCTTTGCATGCCACCTTTCACCCACTATTATCATCCACTCATTTACTCCATAATGTTTGTTTTCATCTATTCTGGAGAAATGAGGCAGAGACTCCTCCTTTCTGCTCTAGTTTTTTAATAGACCTTTTTTTTAACCATAGTGTTAGAGGCACAGCAAACTGGAACTGAAAATAATGAGGGTTCCCATACCCCACCCCCCAACACACACACAACCGCCTTCATCACAGACATTCCCACCACAGGGCGGCATACGCTCCAGTTGGTGAACCTTCCCTGGAACATCACTGTCACCCGACTTAACCTCTATGGTCCTCTGCCTTTTTCCCAGAGTCATACACTATTTGGCGATAAATTAGCCACCGATTGTAAAGATCGTCTTTTTCAGCCTTTTTTGCAACAAGGTGTGGCCATGGACCCAACTCTGGCCAACAACATAAAAGAGAATGTGACTCGCAGTGGCTCCCAGGAGCCTTCCCTCAGAGCCAGAGCCAGTGGGCCTGCAGCTCTTCCTTCTCAGCCCACCTTCCTTCTCACGTGCGGGGGGCAGAAACCATCCTGGGTCCTGAGGTCAAAGCCATGGAAGAAAGACATAAAAAGGATCTTTGAGGACTTTGTGGAGCCGAGCGACACTGCCAGCCCTGAGTTATTTAGGTAAGAGAAAAGTGAGTTTTATTTTATGGAAACCACTATTATTTAGGGTATTCTGATGCCCACAGCAACACCCACTACAAACTCACACAACAAAACGAAGTGCCAGGCCCTGCAGGTGAATATTTATAATCTAGCCCTTGCTTTTGGGACTCCTCCTGTCTATTAAGGAAAATGAGGTACAAAATGAATAAATGGGCTATAAAGGTCACACAGGCCGAGTGTTATAGAGTACACAAGAGGAAATCAGTAATTTCTTGGAGTGAAAAAGGAACTTTGTAGAGAAGATAATGTGAAATTTGGGTCAATAGTGGATATTAGAAAGGAAAAGAACCTAATATTTTTGGAGCAGAATGAACTAAGATAAGCCCTAAGAAGGGCATTTGAGAAAACCAAAAGGGATCCAGTTTGGCTGGAGAGATGAGAAACAAAAGAAGAGAAGTAGGTCGGGGCTGTTTACAGAAAACCATGTCAGGCAGAGACTAGGATTCACTTAAACCCTGCATTGGGAAGACCGATTTGGCTGTAAAGTCAGAGAATGTCGGGACAGGAGGCAGGGAAAAGCGGGGAAAGTTGGTGCTCCTGTCCCTGCAATTAGGGTGATGGCATCTGAAGGGAAAGAGAAGGATGGATGGGCAAATGTTGAAAGGGGACAATCTTTCAGACTTGGCAAGTGATTATGAAATGTGAAGAGGTGAAGAAGTAAATTTCCAAAGCTCAGGCTTTAAGCCAGAGGATGGCTGGAGGTAGAGTCCAGGTACTGAAGAAAGGCAGTGAGAAGCTGAAAGCTGTTTGATGGAGTGGACGTGATGAGAGCTGTGGGAGGCATTGTGTGCTTCGGGTGCTGGAAGGCTGTCCATCAAACCGCTGGAAATAAGGACCTGAAGACAGGAGAGAGTTTCAGCCTGAAGGTACTGAGTCCAGACCCAGTCCAAAAGAGATGAAAGTTAAAGCATATCAAATGGGTGACATAAAATGAGAGCGAGGGGGAAAGAAAGAGATAACAGACAAAAGTGCGGGGCAGTCCCCCTTCATAGGAAGAAAGAGAAAGGGAGCTAGTAGGGGACCCAGAAACTTAAGAAACCTTTGACTCAGCAGTGCCGGTGACTTACGTAAAGAAAGATGAATGTTAAGAAAAGCCGCTCAGCGTGATGAGAAGCTCATCAATAAGTGGTGAGAGCATTTTTCATCGCGATGGGAACAAAAGCAGTATTTCCGGGGCCAGCTAGAGTGATCCAGGAGGAGAAGGTGGTATTATCACTTAGGGCAGTGGTCGGCAAACTCATTAGTCAACAGAGCCAAATATCAACAGTACAACGACTGAAATTTCTTTGGAGAGCCACATTTTTTTAAACTTAAACTTCTTCTAACGCCACTTCTTCAAAATAGACTCGCCCAGGCCGTGGTATTTTGTGGAAGAGCCACACTCAAGGGGCCAAAGAGCCGCATGTGGCTCGTGAGCCGCAGTTTGCCGACCACGGACTTAGGAGTAATGGATGGCAACATGTGAGGAGATAGTGTGGATAGACAGGGATGGAACTGTGATGGATGAAAGCAAGAAAGAAAAAGATGAGCTGTGGCTCAAATTCTTATTTATCTTTTGACCTTGGAGTTTCAGACACCTCTTCGCAGCATCATTCGGGGATGGTGCGCGGGAACTTGAAGCCCTCAAAGCACCCTTTTAGTGACGGCCTAAGGGTGGAGGTAAGCACGCAGGGGGAGGGACTGCCCAGGGTTAGGGAGTTTCTTTGGGAGCGATGTGTTCTAAAATTAGATAGTGAAGAAGGTTACAAAACGTGGCGAATATACTAAAAACCACTCGATTGCACACTTTCAAAGGGTGAATGTCATCATCGGTGAATTATGTCCCATAAAGCTTTTTTAAAAAAATATATGTTGGCCTTACAATGACTTTAACTAAATTACATGACATGTATATTGCCTTTTGCAATTCCAGCACAACTGCCGCTACCACCCCGACCCCCCCCCCCGTTAGACGTGCCTCGAGGTGACATCACAGGATTCCTCTGAACTTCTGCCCGGCCTCCCGGAGCCTTGATTCCACTCCCAGGAACTGACTGCTTTTAGCTCCCACCCCCAGGGACACTTATTTTCCTTTTACGGGTTTGCTGAATATCAATTTAACAATTTCAACAAAAAGTAACAAAAACTAATTTAATGTTTTTAATCCAAAAGGATCCCTGTTATGAAAAACACGGTGAAAAAAAGTTGATGATGATGGTTCCCACCTGGGGGTGATTTGGGCAGGTCTTCAGCACCTTGGGGACCCTCCTCTGTTCATCGGAGAACTACGACAGCAGGTCAGCATGCGGCCCTGAAGCTGAGCGAGAGCGAGGCCAGAGTGAGAGAGAGAGAGAGAGAGAGAGAGTTTAGGACCAATAAGCCGCTGGAGAGGTAAGAAGAGGGCGTTTGTTTGCTGACGTCAGCTTTTTAATTTTGTAGAATGAGAAAGCTACACCTTAAAAAGACTCACGATAAGGAGGCAGTAAGATTACCCCTCCAGGTGACACAGCACATAGGGAGGGATGGAGAATGTGTCCATTGTCTACATTTACTGCAAAATCCTGGGGTGAGATAGAAGTTAGCAAAACACTGACAGTCTGTTCAGGCCACCAGGAGCCTCAAAGGTTAGACTGAACATGGCTAAGACGGTCTGGAACACGCTTTGGGCCTGAGAACTACAGTCAGCTCCGGAAGGAAAGAGCGGCGTGAATGTGCCGTCCCAGTGGCTCAGGGTGTGTGTGTGTGTGTGTGTGTGTGTGTGTGTGTGTGTGTCTGTGTGTGTGTGTGTGTGCGCGCGCCTGTGCACATGGGGCAGCTAGGTGTTTGAAATGGTTCCAGAGTGAATATATCAGGAGTCACTCCTAAGTCCTCTTCTTAATCTCCTCTCTCTCCTGAACCATCACTTTTACTCCGCAGGGCTCCGATGATGATCTAAGAACCAGCACCCCAGACTCCTCTCTCCAGTCCTGACCACTCGTCCAAAGGGGAGATATAGATGCCCACTCAGCTCTTCCACTTAGATTTCTCCAAGACCCAGAGACTCCACACATCCAACCAAAACAACTGCTCTCCTGGATCCTCCTGTGCTTAGACCTACTCTTATTCCACTTTCCCCACTTCAGCACATGGCTACATACTAGGAATTGTTATTAATTCCTCCTTCTTCCCCCCAAAAATCCTATTAGTCTACTTCCCAAATCTCTCTCTCTCCATCTCCCTCCAGCCATCCATGGGTTCCAGCCACCATCGTCTCTCACCACGAATAATCAAGGTCTCTGAAACGGTTTACTTGTGCCCATGATCACCTTCTCCCAGGTCATTCTCCATGAAGCAGCCTGGGCATTCATTTTGGAAAACAAGATGGTGTCCCTCTTCCTTGCTAAATACCTTCCAGTGGTTTCCCATTCCTCTCACGGTAGAAAAGATACCGTCCATAAACCTGAGCATGTCCTTGGAGGTACCGCACGGCCGGGCTGCCTCCGGTCTTTCCTGCCTTAGCTCGCGCTACTCGCCACATCCCAGCATTATTGGTCTTTAAAAAGTAAAAACTCCTCCGATGGGCCATTCTCCTTTTGGCCCCAGGACCGGCATATATGCTGTCACATAATTTCTCTCCCTCCTATGGACTCTGCCTTCACTTACCCAGTGCCTCCGTTATGAGCAACACAAATTTCATGTCCTCAGGGATGTATTTCTGGACCCTCCGGTACAACTTCCTCTCAGATGATGCCACAGAACATCTCTCCTACGTAGAACCCAATAAAATTGTTTGATGACTCTCTTCCCTACCGGCTTCAATCTGTCTTGCTCACGCTGTGCATCTGGCAACCCACACATTTTCCAGGAAGGAGAAGTGAATGAACAAATACATGTTTTTAGAGAAACTACTGCAGGCTCAAATTTCAAGTCCATCTTTTCTTCTGGCAGAATAACGATTGTCATCAAATAATAGCTCAGCTCAAATTTGCTTATCAAAGTAGCAGAAAGCATGGATTCAAGAAGAGTAACACAGTAGACAAGTGTGTGTGTGTGTGTGTGTGTGTGTGTGTGTGTGTGTGTGTGTGATAGCAGAAGGTAGATGACAGAAATGTAAGATACTATGCTGAAAGATGCCCGTGGGTGGGGGCCTGAGAGATGCCCGTGGGTGGGAGCCTGCAGGACTAGGTGAAGCAGAGAGAACACTAAAAGGAGAAAGAAGAAACACGGCAGTGAACTTGATGACATCTTGGCAATACCTCAGGCTTTAAAAGTCGGAAAGACCTGGAGCTGATCCCAGTTCTGCCATCACAAGCCGAGCCTGTTTGTTGGCTGTGATTTGAGGGTAATAACACCTGCTGCAGATCAGGGGGGGAGGGGGTTCTTTTCAAAGCGCAGAGTTCCAATTGTGAGCCCCTCCTGCTTCCCCAGCTCCAGGGACATGCCTCCCACCTGTGTTTATTTTATATGCAGTTTGTCAAGCAGTAAAATCGGTGGCGTATAAATCTAATGTAAGTTGTGTATAAGTCAGGGTCCCACGAGAATACTTAAACTGTGCCATGTAATTCAAGAGCGTACTTTATCCAGGTAAGATTACAAATAACAGTAATTTCACTCTTCATGCTTAAAAAAAATCATTTTCAAAGGATAATAATGGTGCAATGGAAAGAAAACAAGCTTGGAAGGAGACAGTGTTTGTGTGTAAACAATTTGAACATTAAGGAGATATAAATAGAGAAAGCAAGCCCCTCTTATTCTTCCTCCCTCGGGATACATAACCACTGTTACCAAACTGGTGAGAATTTTCTAGAAAGTGTTACTATATAGGCTATATATATATATATATATATATGCCTAAGTGACCAAACGACCGAACAACCGAACAACTGACCAGTCGACCGGTTGCTATGACATGCACTGACCACAAGGGGGGGCAGACACTCAATGCAGGAGCTGCCCCCTTGGTGGTCAGTGCACTCCCACAGCCAAACTCCCGCAGTCCCTCCCCCCACCTGCAACCAACCCTCCGCAGTCCCTCCTCCCGGCCAGCCAACTTCCTGCAGTCTCTCCTCCCCAGCTGTCTGGACCCTCAATCGGCCCTGATCACGGGCCAGGCTGAGAGACCCCACCTGTGCATGAATTCATGCACCGGGCTTCTAAGGGGGAAGACATTCAACACAGGAGCTGCCCCCTGGTGGTCAGTGCACTCCCACATGGGAGCACCGCTCAGCTGACCGACCTGCCCCAGCGGCTCACCAGCCCGGCAGCAGCCACTTCCTCCCTCAGTAGTCCTGCAGGTCCAATCTCCAGAGAATGGGCCAGGCACCAATGGACCAGAGCCGCTGGCCTCCTGGAAGTCAGCCTCGGGCGCCGCGACCACTTCCCCTCCCTAGACACCCTACAAGGAAGAAACAATATAAAAGCAGCTGCCAGGTGACTTCTGACAACTGGCGCAAACGTCAGCGGGACAGATCCGGATCCCAGTCCAGCAAGGGTATCCCAACACCTGCCTGGAGGGCCAATCACATCCTGGCCCCCCCACCCCCTTGGAACAGGCACCAGACTCAGGGCTCACGGCAGGCAAGTGCCGCTGCAGACCTCTCCTCATCAGGACTGACTGGGCACCAGCCCTTGGCAAGCACAGCGGGGCCAGGATGAGCAGGAGCAGCAGGCAGGAGTGGCAGGCAGCATTGGACTGTGGGTTTCAGCCCCATCCCCATGGGCCATCCTGAAAGACCCCACCCATGCACGAATTCGTGCACTGGGCCTTTAGTATCCTATCTAATAATAGAGTAGTATGCAAATTAACCGTACCTCCGCGACAAAAATGGCGGCCCCCATAGCCACAAGATGGCGGCGACCAGTACGCTCATCCCCGCCGGAGTTCCCCAGTTCCAGGGAGGACTGCTGCTGAGAGCCGGGCAGCTCGGGGTGTCCAGCTGGGAGGCGTCCGCGCCCCCACGCCGCCCGGAGGCCGCCCGGGGTGTCCGGATGGGAGGCGTCCGCACCCCCACGCCGCCCGGAGGCTGCCCAGGGTGTCGGGATGGGAGGCGTCCGCGCCCCGACGCCGCCAACCCCTCCCAGAGGCCGCCCTGGGTGTCCGGCTGGGAGGCGTCCGCGCCCCCACGCCGCCATCGCCACCCGGAGGCAGCCCGGGGTGTCCGGATGGGAGGCGTCCGCGCCCCCACGCCGCCAACCCCTCTGGGAGGCCGCCCGGGTGTCCGGATGGGAGGCGTCCGCGCCCCCACGCCGCCAACCCCTCCGGGAGGCCGCCAGGGGTGTCCGGATGGGAGGCGTCCGCGCCCCCACGCCGCCCGGAGGCCGTCCGGGTGTCCGGATGGGAGGCGTCCGCGCCCCCACGCCGCCATCGCCGCCCGGAGGCCGCCGGGGTGTCCGGATGGGAGGCGTCCGCGCCCCCACGCCGCCCGGAGGCCGCCCGGGTGTCCGGATGGGAGGCGTCCGCGCCCCCACGCCGCCAACCCCTCCGGGAGGCCGCCAGGGGTGTCCGGATGGGAGGCGTCCGCGCCCACAAGCCGCCAACCCCTCCGGGAGGCCGCCCGGGGTGTCCGGATGGGAGGCGTCCGCGCCCACAAGCCGCCAACCCCTCCGGGAGGCCGCCCGGGGTGTCCGGATGGGAGGCTTCCGCGCCCCCACGCCGCCATCGCCGCCCGGAGGCCGCCGGGGTGTCCGGATGGGAGGCGTCCGCGCCCCCACGCCGCCATCGCCGCCCGGAGGCCGCCCGGGGTGTCCGGATGGGAGGCGTCCGCGCCCCCACGCCGCCCGGAGACCGCCCAGGGTGTCTGGATGGGAGGCGTCCGCGCCCCCACGCCGCCCGGAGGCCGCCCAGGGTGTTTGGATGGGAGGCGTCCGTGCCCCCACGTTGCCCGGAGGCCGGCCGGGGTGTCTGGCTGGGAGGCGTCCGCGCCCCCACGCCGCCCGGAGGCCGCCCGAGGTGTCCGGATGGGAGGCGTCCGCGCCCCCACGCAGCCATCGCCGCCCGGAGGCCGCCTGGGGTGTCCGGATGGGAGGCGTCCGCGCCCCCACGCCGCCCGGAGGCCGCCGGGGTGTCCGGATGGGAGGCGTCCGCGCCCCCACGCCGCCCGGAGGCCGCCGGGGTGTCCGGATGGGAGGCGTCCGCGCCCCCACGCAGCCATCGCCGCCCGGAGGCCGCCTGGGGTGTCCGGATGGGAGGCGTCCGCGCCCCCACGCCGCCAACCCCTCTGGGAGGCCGCCCGGGTGTCCGGATGGGAGGCGTCCGCGCCCCCACGCCGCCATCGCCGCCCGGAGGCCGCCCGGGGTGTCCGGATGGGAGGCCTCGGCGCCCCCACGCCGCCAACCCCTCTGGGAGGCCGCCAGGGGTGTCCGGATGGGAGGCGTCCGCGCCCCCACGCCGCCCGGAGGCCGTCCGGGTGTCCGGATGGGAGGCGTCCGCGCCCCCACGCCGCCATCGCCGCCCGGAGGCCGCCCGGGGTGTCCGGATGGGAGGCGTCCGCGCCCCCACACCGCCATCGCCGCCCGGAGGCCGTCCGGGGTGTCCGGATGGGAGGCGTCCGCGCCCCCAAGCCGCCAACCCCTCCGGGAGGCCGCCCGGGGTGTCCGGATGGGAGGCGTCCGCGCCCCCACGCCGCCATCGCCGCCCGGGGTGTCCGGATGGGAGGCGTCCGCGCCCCCAAGCCGCCAACCCCTCCGGGAGGCCGCCCGGGGTGTCCGGATGGGAGGCGTCCGCGCCCCCACGCCGCCATCGCCGCCCGGAGGCCGCCCGGGTGTCCGGATGGGAGGCGTCCGCGCCCCCAAGCCGCCAACCCCTCCGGGAGGCCGCCTGGGGTGTCCGGATGGGAGGCGTCCGCGCCCCCACGCCGCCCGGAGGCCGCCCGGGTGTCCGGATGGGAGGCGTCCGCGACCCCACGCCGCCATCGCCGCCGGAGGCCGCCCGGGGTGTCCGGATGGTAGGCATCCAAGCCCCCACGCCGCCAACCCTTCCGGGAGGCCGCCCGGGGTGTCCGGCTGGGAGGCGCCCAGGACCCCACGCCGCCATCCCCTCCCATAGGCAGCCCGGGGTGTCCTGATAGGAGGCGCCCAGGACCCCACACTGCCATCCCCTCCTGGAGGCAGCCCGGGGTGTCTGGCTGGGAGGCGTCCTGACCCCACACCGCCAACGCCTCCCAGAGGCAGCACGGGGTGTCTGGATAGGAGGCGCCCAGGACCCCACGCTGCCATCCCCTCCCAGAGGCAGCCCGAGGTGTCTGGATAGGAGGCGCCCAGGACCCCACACTGCCATCCCCTCCTGGAGGCAACCCGGGGTGTCTGGCTGGGAGGCGTCCGTGACCCCACACCACCAACGCCTCCCAGAGGCAGCCTGGGGTGTCTGGATAGGAGGTGCCCAGGACCCCACACTGCCATCCCCTCCTGGAGGCAACCCGGGGTGTCTGGATGGGAGGCACCCACGATCCCACACTGCCATCCCCTCCCAGAGGCAGCACGGGGTGTCTGGATAGGAGGCGCCCAGGACCCCACACTGCCATCCCCTCCCAGAGGCAGCCCAGAACCCCCACACTGCCATCCCCTCCCAGAGGCACCCCTCAACCCCACCCCGCCAACCCCTCCCAGAGGCAGCTCTAGGTATCTGGCTGGGAGGCACCCGCGCCCCCCAGGGAGCGAGTCAAGTACTGATGATTCTTCCAAAGGAAAAGTTTAGAGAAAGAGAGGATAGAAAAGGAATAGAAGGAGAAAAGTAAGAAAGGACAAAAGATGAAACATCAAGAAAAAGAAAGAGAAGAAAAAAAGGAAGAAACAACCACAGGATATCACCTTTCCAAGTCTCATGAAATTCCTGTTTAAGGAGTTTATTTTATGATTCTTTTAGTTTGGGTTTACATTTTTACTGTTTTGTCAAGACCACAGCAGGTACACTGTCCGAGGATGAAACATTTGCTATTCATGAGGATGAAACATTTGCGACTAGAATCTTGGAGTTAGTTTTTTTCCTCAAAGTGACACACTACCCGAGTTATGCTCAGTTTTTTTTGGCCAAGTTTGACACACCAAGCTCTAAAGGTTGCCCATCACTGGGTTAGGGGGTGATCAGGCTGGCAGGCAGAAGTGGTTAGGGGCAATCAGGCAGGCAGGCGAGTAGTTGGGAGCCAGCAGTCCCGGATTGTGAAAGGGATGTCTGACTGCCTCTTTAGGCCCGATCCCTGTCGGGCCTAAAGAGGCAGTCAGACATCCCCCGAGGGGTCCCAGATTGGAGACTGTGCAGGTTGGGCTGAGGGACACCCTCCCCCAGTGCACGAATTTCGTGCACCGGGCCTCTAGTATCCTATATAATAAAGATGTAATATGCAAATGGTCGTTAGGCCATGAAGCGTAACGACCAACCATGTAACGACCAGATCACAGATCAGCAGGAGGGTGGGGCAGCGAGCTACAAGTGGGCAGTGGAGAGCTACAGGAGGGGGCAGGGCAGCAAGCTATGAGGGGGGGGCAGGGCGGCAGAGGGAGCTATAGGAGGGTGGGGCAGCTGGCAAAGAGCTACAGGAGGCGACAGCGAGCTACTGGCTACAAGCAGGCAGCAGAGAGCTACAGGAGGGGGCAGGGCAGCAAGCTATGAGGGGGGTCGGGGGGAGCTACTGGAGGGCAGCAGCGAGCTACTGGCATATGGATTCATGTGCAGGGCTACTATATATATATATATATATATATAGAGAGAGAGAGAGAGAGAGAGAGAGAGAGAGAGATCCATCTTATAAAAAAAAATGATAATGGCACTTTTTCCACTTCAAAATATATCTTTTTCCATATATAATTTTGTCTTAATACTATTAATGAGTGCATAGTATTCTACTGTACATTCAGATCATAATTCACTTAACAAATTCCATATTTGGAATCACTTATAGTGTTTCTAGTTTTTCTCTACTGAAAATAACATTGGAAAGAATATATTTGTAGAAATACCTGCAGGGTGAAGTTCTAAAAATAAAATCTCTGGGTCAAAGGATAAGATGTCATAAATTTTAATATGCATTACTACGGTATAAGGCACTACAAAATTTGTTTGCATTTACATTATCATCAAGAGTGAATTGCCCAGCTGGCATGGCTCAGTGGTTGAGCGTTGACCTATGAACCAGGAGGTCACGGTTTTATCCCCGGTCAGGGCACATGCCCAGAGTGCAGGCTGGATCCCCAGTAAGGGGGTGTGCAGGAGGCATCCGATCAATGATTCTCTCTCATCATTAACATTTCTATCTCTCTCTCCCTCTCCCTTCCTCTATCTGAAATCAATAAAAATATATTAATAAAAAAAGAGTGAATGAAGAGCCTTCCTCCTACCCCTGACAACACATGGGTGTTTTCCTTTCTGACTACATGTAATATTCACACATGCACAAACCCAAAAACATTTCATTATTGTATTAATATGCATGTCTCTAATTATCGGTTAAGTTTGACTTCTAAGAGTACTTCAGCACTTTTTTTTATTTTTCTGTAAACTGCTAACTCATATTCTATGCTAAGTTTTCTACTAAGTGATTTTTTTTAAAACCTGCTTACTGGTTTGTAAAATATCATAAACTTTATCCCCAATGGTCAGGTGTTTTTCCTCACTTGCCTTCAGTCTTTTGAATTTTTATATCGGTTGCCATGTAGAAATCTGCCACTTACAAACTGCAGAGCCCTGAACTAGCAAATTAAACTTAGCTCGCCTCTAATGAATGTATTCTTCTGAAGACGAACAATACCAACAGCTCTTCCCGTGTTCGTTTGGAGGATCTGTGAGGTTGTTTAAATGTTCTGTGCCCAGAACAGAGATGGCCACTTCCCTGGTTACATAGTCTTTCATGTTACAGAATCTCATTGGAAACACACAGCGCCTTTCTGACGTGGGGAGAGCAGATCTTAACATCCTCGTTTCACAGATAAAGAAGCTGGAAGTTCAGAAAGTGTTTCTGGTTTATGACACTCAGACACCTCTAAAGATCTAGATAGAGAGTCATGTCTCGGTCAGTGATGTAAAAGCCCAGCACACTTATCACCCGCCCTCTGCTTTCTAGTAGTTGCAAGCTGACGCCCAAAGGAGAGCTTCTCTGCTACGTAGAGAGGAAAATGCCTCGCAGGACTGTCCGAATAGGCGGTTGAGATGGAAGTGAAATCGACTTTCGGGGGCCTCCAGGTTTGTTTCAAATGAGCATGCTAACTGAGGGGCAGAGACCGAAAGGGACTGTGGCCATGCGTGTGGGGTAAGGGGGGAGGGAATGGTTGAGAGCTCTTTTTAAATGCATTTTATAGTATCATCTTCCATTCGGCACCTGAATGCTGCCTGAAAAAACAGCCCAGTCTTCCTACAAACAACAAGACAATTTTTTATTGTGCACAGATCTACTCAGCCGAACTTTGTACACATATATAACTCTGAGAAACAGGATATTTGAATACAAAGGAGGAAATATATTTTCCAAAAGTGTCATGTTGGAATATGCAACAGTATTCGCATAGCTTCTCATCTGCTATTCTGGAAAAGTTACCTGTGACATGAAAGAGAATTTAGCAATGAAAGCTGATGGTGTAGAAAACTCGAACGGGTAAATGAACATGGAAATGCGCATCCTCGAGGCCCTCCTCAGTCAGCCTGATGAGAGCGGGAGCATTTGCAATGAGCCAGGGACCTCGGTTACTCTAATACAATGACGGTGCTTGAGGCACCCGGGCTTAGATTGTTCCGAGGTTCATACAGATGCAAATCCTTTCCGTTTTAGAGGCCAGAACGGGAGCCTGAATCAGATGAGTCTAACAGCGAGTTCATCCCTCCTGAAACCCCCCACAGACACGGAGGATTTCTCCCAATAATTTTAGCAGGAGGTCAGCTGTGGCCCTGCCCTGGAGTACTTGGAAGAGGGGTGGCAATAGAGGGGGAGAAGCCATTGAAAAGAGGGGCCGCTGCCGGCAGGCACTCTCGTGGCTCTGAGAACGGCTCTGGAGCCCAGAACACAGCTCCGTTCTGGTCCATGCGCTCTTTCAGAGAGGAGCCGCCTGGAAGACAGACTGCTCGCTAGATTTTGCAACGACAGCTGGAGATTTCAAAAATTCAAAATGGTATGGAAGTAGATTTTTAAAAATATATATTTTATTGATTTTTTACAGAGAAGAAGGGAGAGGGATAGAGAGTTAGAAACATCGATCAGAGAGAAACATCGATCAGCCGCCTCTTGCACACCCCCTACTGGGGATGTGCCCGCAACCAAGGTACATGCCCTTGACCGGAATCGAACCTGGGACCCTTCAGTCTGCAGGCTGATGCTCTATCCACTGAGCCCAACCAGTGAGGGCGGACGTAGATTTCAAACCATAAAAAGCTTGAGGTCCATCAGGCAAAGCATATGTTCATACATTTTACAAATCTATGTGTTTGGCCCAACACCAGCCTGAGTCTGCCAAGAGGCAGGAACCTCTGTAAGCAGGGTGAGTGGGCTCTTCCAACACGGACTTGGCTAGGGAGCTCTCGAACTGCTTCTAGCCGGCCTGCACGAGTACCCGGTGCCTTCCCTTCGGCCTCGCTGCTGCCCCTCGAGGTGTCCGGGGCCTCTGTCTGCAGGATCCTCAGATCCCGGCTGCTGAGAGGAGGGCTGTGCACATGAGTTAAGTGTGAGGCAACGTCTCTGGGCGCAGATGGGAAACACTCTCATTGGGCGACACGCTGTCAAGGATGGGGCGCCCTTTATGGAGGCCGCTGTCAAGGATGGGGCGCCCTTTATGGAGGTCGCTGTCAAGGATGGGGCGCCCTTTATGGAGGCCGCTGTCAAGGATGGGGCGCCCTTTATGGAGGCCGCTGTCAAGGATGGGGGTGCCCTTTATGGAGGCCGCTGTCAAGGATGGGGTGCCCTTTATGGAGGCCGCTGTCAAGGATGTGGCGCCCTTTATGGAGGCCGCGGGAACGATGCTTCCGTTGCCAGCTTCATGCAAGCCATGCCCCGACCTCCCTGGAAAAGAAACACAATGGTCCGTGGCTGATCCCCGGCTCCCGCATGACTTTTAGGAACTATGGGCACCGGATGCTTCCTCGGCCGCGGGTGAGACGGGCCTGCCCGCGATGCCCTCCTGTTGGCAGCGCTCACGTCTGATTCTCTAGCCCCGGCCCCGGCCTCTGCCCACCGACGCTCTTCTGTCTTCTTCCTCCCACCTCCACACGCCACTGCGACTGTGGGAAGCTAGCCAGCGCCTTCAGCTTCTCTTCACGATCCCTTTCTGTCCTGACCTGGGGCCTGGAGCTGGTGGTTGCATTTGTTAAAACATTCCCCCATGCTCTTTCCCTAAGGCAGTCGTTCTAGGATATGGAATTTATGGGGTGAAATGGGGCCATGGTCAACACAAGAAACAGAAAAAATACAAGAACTGGAAGCACAATGGCTAATCCATAAAAAACATATTTTTCTGCCCCATATCATTGTAAAATTTTGATAGTATTTTTGCAATTAAAACTTCGAGAAAACAGTGGATTGTGGACCCTGCCAGTCCAGCTTTGAGCTTCTCATTGGTGCTGCTTCAAAGGCAGCCTGGACTAACAGGGTCGCTTCAAACCGAGAAGCATCTTCAGGTGGTCATTATGGCAGAGATAGTTGGCTGGGGCTGGTGCTGTCCCGGGGTTCCTGTTACAATGAAGCAGCGAGAGAGGAGAGCGTGAGGCAGGCTGGATGACAGGAGACAGGAAGGCTGCCTGTGATGGGCGTTCCCCGGAGCAATCACAGTGCCCAGTGGGTTCTCATGCTTTTGACGGCTCTTGTCGGCCTAACTCTCCCGCTGAGCTCCCGTCTCTGGCTCAGAGAGGAATATTAACTCAGGCGGCCATGAGGCAGGTTTCTCTGGCTGAGGAGAGCTATTGTGGTCTGTGTATTTTATCATTAAAACATTTCCCGAAAGCTTATCTTGCAGCATTTCCCAGATCATGCTCGGTAGAACCCCAGTATCCAGGGAGATGTAAAAGGTGTTGCACAGATGAGAGAAATCCGTAGTCAAACTACTCAGTGATACCCTGCAAACTTTCCCTCTTATCATAAAGATTCAGAATTCAATTAACATCAAAAAGGTGCAGGGAAAATCTACATGAAAGAAATCTGTCTAACTTTGATAAATCCAGTATTTCCCAAACTTTGCAAATACAATTGTGGTTTTATTCATCTGGCATCAATGAATACCAACTGTATTGTTCACATTTTGAAAAAGGCTGCCACATACACAGGGCATAATTTATTCAGATATTTGATTCCCCACACCCACTCCAATAGAGATGAACTTATTTCCCTTCAGGACAAAAACCATTCAATATTCCAAACAATAAAAATAATTTTTTGATTGGGAAAACTTTTTTATATACTACATTCAGAACTTGGAGGAGTCCTTGAGCCACCTGCGGCACTGAAGTATGAAGATGATGGCAGCATTAAAATTAATTTGTATGGACATCACTGATATCGTATATGCCACCAGCCCTCTTTAAGGTAAAAGACCCAGAAAATGGTAGATCCAGGTAAGTCAGGAGCAGATGCACCACAAAAAAATTGGGCTGCACAGTTCCTTATACTCAGAGCAAGAGTGTGAAAGGTTGACCCGTGAAGCCCAAGGACAAGGCAGGCCAATGGGCAAATCCATCAGGCAGTCGGGAGCCAGAATGCAGTGTCTGGAGAGCAAGGCAAGGCAATAGATGAAGTCCAGGGTCCCGGAAGAGTACAGACAGCAGTGCGGGGGAAGGACCACGGAAGCGGGCGTGCAGGGCCGTAGGCAAACAGGCTGGAGGGGAGGCCTGAAGGTCTGATAAGAAGGCCTTGCAGCAAACGTCTGCTGTAATCAATAACTTCCCAGAGAAACCCTTCCTCTTGGGACAGGTGACAGTCACCGGCAGAGGCTATTCCAGAGTCAAGAGGCTGTGGCTGCTTAGAGGTGAATCTGGGCACAGAAGGGAAAAATGGAAGGAAGACAAGAGCAACACTGAAGTAAGGCATGGGTCATCCAAATCTCCTCCCGAGTTTGGAGGAAGAAGAATTTGACCAGACTTTTAATTTAATCATCAATTTTGTAGACATCTTCTGAGATAGTTTATGATCATAATTCCAGTTTGACCTTTTTTCATTTACAAAATAATAGTGGCTTACATGATAGAAACACCCTGATCAATGAACTGACTAAGCTTGCCTCTCATATAGATGTCCTTTTATGAGAGATGACAAACGAAGAATTAACATATAAATAAATGCCATATGCCAATACACACAAATTCCAATAAATACGAAGAGCCAAAATGTGAGTTGACATATTGTGTAAAAAAAACTGAATATAGAATATTAAGAATTGATCATATATTTATAAATGTAGTACAAGTGATTGCAATGAATTGAGTAATGCTTTGTAGTTTTTAAACTTTCAAGCTGGTAAAGTTTATTTTTACTTTAATGAAGACGTTCAGGTTTGAGTACACATGTATCTATTAACACAAATGAAGCAAGTGTGGTACTGATGGGGTTCCTCTTTCTGGGGATTTGGAAGCTGGGCGCGACAGGTCATTTCAATGGCTTTGCATTCGCCTGATGGAATCTATTGAGTAGTATTTGGCAGGAATTGGTCTCAGGGTCTGTCCTAATCAATAACCTTATTGATGACCTGATCAAGAAGTTTACAGCAGGTTAACCATATTACTAAAGTGCTTATGGTAGCTGGGTTACTAAGATTTTTGAATTAGGCAAAGAAGCCCAGTATGATTCTGATTAAAAGAATATATCACTTTGCAAAACCACAATGAAATTTACAAAAAAACATATGCAGCCTGATTTAGGTGTGGAAATAGTAATTTTTCATATGTATAGAAAAATCATATATGTCAACATAATATCAGATATATTAATATGACTAATTTGTAAAAATATTCATAAAAGACTCTGAATATTATCAGCAGACTCTGAAGAGATTGTGGTCAAACATAAGGAACCACATAAAAGTGACAACTTTAAGGGGTGTATACTAAAGCCAGTTTGAGAGTCTACTGATTGGCACATAGTATGTCCCCAATTGGTGTCTATAGATATTGTACAAACAGAAGCCCTCCATGCATCCCAGGCATGAAGGGTTTTGACATAGGAAAGGTGGGCTTCAATAACTGACAGAATACTGGGAAAAGGCAAGGTCACGGAAACCACCACCAGTGACCTCAGCCTGAATCACTGATGAGGTTGGGTCTCAATACTGACTGGGCAGATGCAGTAAACCTCTTGTCCACCCACCACTTTGCTGCAACTGCCTGTAGAGATTAGTGGCCATTCCTTCTCTTCTACTGTAGACCTGGAGAGCATTATGCTGAGCGAAATAAGCCAGTCAGAGAAAGACAAGTATCACATGATCTCACTCATATGTGGAATCTAATGAACAAAATAAACTGATGAACAACATAGATCCGGAGACATGGAAGCATGGAACAGAGTGTGGAATCTCAGAGGGAAGTTGGGAAGGTTGGATAGGAAGAGATTAACCAAAGAACTTACATGCATACTAGTAGCCCTGCGCACGAATCCGTGTACCAGTAGGTCACTGCCGCCCTCCTGTAGTTCTCCCCGCTCCCCTCTCCCCTCCCCACTCATAACTTGCTGCCCTGCCCCCTCCTGTAGCTCTCCAGCTGGCTTGTAGTTCACTGCCCCACCCTCCTGCAGATCCGTGACCCAGTCATTATGCCGTTGGTCGTTATGCCTTAGGGCATAACGGATAATTAGCATATTCCTCTCTTATTATATAGGATATGTACAACCCATGGACACACACGATAGTGGTAGGCCTGGGGGCGGGGAAGAGGTCAAAGGGGAGAAATGGGGGACCTATGTAATACTTTGAACAATAAAGATAATTTTTCAATTAAACAAAGAAAAGAAAAAAGTGCATGTAATTTAAAAAACTATAGTTTACAGAGCCTCTTTCATCATAACAACCTTGAAATATGCAATCTCCATATTGCAGTCGTGCTCTCATCAGCTGGAAGGTTAAACTGTAAGCCGCTGAAGAGGCTGCCCCTTCAGGCCTAGTCAGAGTGGAGAATTTATTACAGAGTCATGATCTCATTTAGTATGCAGGGCACATAGCCTCATTCAGAATATAATGTGAAGGAGAATTACAACTTTTCCAGCGAGGTCAGAGAGGTCAACTACGGAAGCAGGGAGGCCAGTCCATGGAAATAGGTCTCTGACGTGCTGTGTTCTTGTCCTGTGCTGAGTCATCTTAAGAAAATGCCATCAGCCAGGGAAGGAGAAAAGGCCTTTTTAGAAGGTTGAAACCCCAAATACCCCTCCAGCATCTTGTCCCGGGGTCATGGGTATAGAATCCAGTGACAGACAGCGTGTATAGGAGGCCTGGAGGCTGAGAGTGAAAAAGTGTAGCTGAAGGGACAAGCTCTTCAATGACCAACAGCGTCTCCCTGGCCCCGAGCTGGCCCTCAGCGAGGTGGGAAGCAAGGGAAGCTTGTTTTCGTTGCCCACACTCCCGGGTCTTCATCTCACAAGAAATCTCTTCCTTCACTCGTGGCACAACTCGCTGCTACTCCGAAGGCCTAACTTCCAGGGCAGGGATCTGTAGGACACGCCTCCACTGACCTATGCTCCCATTTGGCCATGATCTTGACTTTCCCATCTTTCCTAAGGTGGGGTGTTGCCTCCAGAGCAGTCATGGCTCATCTTTTCTTGCCCTCCCCTCCTCCCAGCTTTGTGGGTTTTTCTTGACAGGGTGACATTGGATAACCAGGGGGCTGAGCTCTGCAGATGCTGAAGGGAGAGCCCAGGGAGCCACAGCCCACAGGCCACCCGTCCTTCCCCTGAAGGTCGGAAACGCATCCAGCAGTGGTTCCCCGAGGCTGCCCCCCACAAAATAACCCTCTAGGGGGTAGTGCAGAGCAGGTGTCATTTAGGTAGAGAGCAGAGAAATCATATTTGGCATTACATGAAAACAATGGATGGGGGGAAAAATAGTCCTACTTAATGGGGAGGAAAGAAGGACCTATGTAATACTTTCAACAATGAAGATTTTAAAAAATGTCCTTCTAGGCTAGAACTATCCTTCTAAAGCATGGAGAAGACACAGTTTTAAAGGTCTTAAGGTTACAGTAAATATTAAAGAGAGTAATACCTTCCCCATAATCATACTTTGGGAACAGACCGAGTTCCCCTCAGAAAGAGGTATCTAATGATGCAGGAGGTTACTCTCTAAGGAGCCAATATTGGGAAGATGTTATGAACTTTCCTGGGCAATCGCATGATATTGCTATTTAAAGATTGTGGGGATGCCCTAACTGATCTGGCTCAGTGGATAGAGCATCGGCCTGCGGACTGAAGGGTCCCAGGTTCGATTCCGGTCAAGGGCATGTACCTTGGTTGCCGGCACATCCCCAGTAGGGGGTGTGCAGGAGGCAGCTGATCGATGTTTCTCTCTCCTCAGATGTTTCTAACTCTCTATCCCTCTCCCTTCCTCTCTGTAAAAAAATCAATAAAATATATTTTAAAAATAAATAAAAATAAAAAATATTAAAAAAATAAAAAATAAAGATCATGGGGAAAATTTCAGCAACAAGTTGTTTTTGCTCAACTCTACCTGTGACTGGTGGTGACAACTCTGCTGATTTTACAAAGGAGAGAGGTAGATCCGACCTCATTCACATACTGTTACCCATTGTAACAGGGTAGGATGGGTTTAGGGAGCTCGCAGGGTGCAGGGTAACTGCTTTGCTGGAGGACAGAGACCCATGAAAATGCCACCACCGAGTGCAACGAATGAGCCTTCAGTCCCAGCTCCCCTGTGGGAGTCTGTCCTCACATTTTCAGTGTCCTGATTGTTCAGAGAGTACAGGGTCTGAAGATCTAACTCATTTTGCCACCGTGGGCCATTTAGGTGTTTTACTAGTACACCATGGCATTTGGATTATGTGCTCTGGCTATGATAAGCAAGAGGTATAATCTACACTAATAAAAGAATAAGATGCAAATTGATAGTACCTTTGAGACACCCACCAGCCAATCAGGAGTGAGTATGCAAATCAACCCAACAAAGATGGCAGGTTAATTTGCATATGTAGGTGCTGAGCGGCCGGGGGCAGGCATTCCGCAACACCCCAGCTGCTCCGGGCCTCTGGGCAGCGTGGGAAGGCAGAAAGGTGGCTCCGGCTGGAGCGAAGGCAGTGCTGGCAGCCAGGGGAAGGAAGGCCCATTCTTGCACAAATCTTCGTGCATCGGGCCTCTAGTATACAATACAATATGTGTGTGGGCAATTAGATCTGTACAGGGACACACTGCTGGTCATGTCAGCCTGTGGATCTGCCAGGGAAGAAAGCCATCGCCTGGCGTCATGGGAATCTGGAAGCTGGCAGAGGACCCTTATTCTGTCTGAAGGGGAAATCAGAGGAGGGGAAATGTGGTAATAACATGGAGAGATATAAAAGCTATTTCCTCTCCTAGCTGGAGCTAATGTACCTGTACTTCCCCAGCAAGCTTCACAGTCTGAAAGGAAATGGAAAGACAGAATCTCCCCCCCCCCCCGCCATCTTCCTCCCCTGCCTGCCCCAGGTAGAACCGTGGGGCTGCAGTGTCCTGTCACAGAGGCTGGATTCTGCAGGGCCCAATGCCCAGTCCTCCGCCCACCTTCCCGGGCCAGCCACAGCATCCCTCCATGCTGCAGCCATGCAGCATCAAAAGCACCGGCCCCGCAAGGCGAGAGGGAGGCCCACAGGAAGGCCCGCACCAGCTCCCAAAGTGTGTAATCTGAACGGGTCAAATGCCACCGGCGATGCTAGACATTGAAGGACTTCTGGTCAAGACGAACGTCAGGGTCATAGACGGGTCAGAAAACCCACCCACATGGAGAGCCCCCGCATCGCGGGCATTGTCCCTCCGATGTGCAGCCTCCGCCCTGACTCATGTCCTCTGCATTTCCGACCTACAGTCCCTGAACGTCTGGCTCGTTTGCTCTGGTCCAGTTAGCGCTCACATTCCAGCAGGACCAAGGGCCTGCGGTCACTGGACTTAGCCCAGTAGAACACCAGGCCCTTCCTTTAGGGCCGTGGTCGGCAAACTGCGGCTCACAAGCCACATGCGGCTCTTTGGCCCCTTGAGTGTGGCTCTTCCACAAAATACCACGGCCTGGGCGAGTCTATTTTGAAGAAGTGGCGTTAGAAGAAGTTTAAAAAATGTGGCTCTCCAAAGAAATTTCCATCGTTGTCCTGTTGATATTTGGCTCTGTTGACTGATGAGTTTGCCGACCACTGGCCTGGCCCCCCATCAAATTCCAGCCTCTAGGCGGGCTGAGCACACCACGGTCCGTTTCACATTTTGTCCTCGGTGCCCAGCATCGTGCCTGGTACGTAACAGGTGCTCAAAATGCACGTGTTGACTGAGCTAACCAACTAACGCATCTTAAACAAATCAGTGATTCACGGGACAAACTTAAAGTACCAACCAATCAGCACCTTCGGGAAAGATTGCAAGGCCAGGCCGGTGACAGAATGATCTGTTTCCAGGTTTTTAGTTCTCGGGCTTTATGGAGAGATCCAGAGCATGAAAGCATTGGGAAGGCTGCCCACTACATTGGACATCGACTTATATTAAAACACAGGAAAAGGGAGAGCTGGGGATTGTCTTTCTTTCTTTATCATTTTTTTAGTCTTTATTGTTTAAAGTATTACATATGCCCCCTTCCCCCCCCCATTGACCTCTTCTAGCCCACCCCCCTGCCCCCCATGCCAGGCCTCCACCACCCTATTGTCTGTGTCCATGGGTTATGCACATGTGCGTACAAGGTCTTTGGTTAATCTCTTCCCACCCACCCTCCCTCCCCCACCTTCCCTCTGAGATTCCGCACTCTGGTCCATGCTTTCATGTCTCCGGATCCACTCAATTCGTCTGTTTATTTTGTTCATTAGATTCCACATATGAGTGGGATCATGTGATACGTGTCTTTCTCTGACTGGCTTACTTCACTTAGCATGATGCTCTCCAGGTCCCTCCATGCCATCTCACTTTTCCGATCTTCTTGGCCCAATCACCAGGATGGTTTCACCTCTCCAGGTGATTTCCAGGTGCACCCAAGGCTGAGAGCATCCATCCAGGCAGCCTCAGCTGGGCGGGATGGAGGAAGTGGGCGGATGGAGGAATTGAGCAGCCTCAGAGAATAGCGGGTCATTGGTATCAGACTTAGCTATTGCCAGTTACACCTCTAGCCACGTACACTTTCATTATTAAACACTGCCTTTGTCAGTGACTCTTAGATTACAAGATTAGGATGTATTTTTATCTCTCCAATCACTTTGAAAATCAGGACATGCCGACCCAAGAATAGCTAGATCAATGATTCTCTCTTATCATTGATGTCCCTATTGTTCCCTCTCCCTTCCTCTCTCTGAAATCAATCAAAATATTTTTAAAAGAATCTAAAATAATAAAAGCATAATATGCTAATTAGACCGATAGCTGAACAACCTTCCGGACGTCCTTCCAGATGAAGCCGCGGCAGCAGAGGACAAGGCAGAGGTGGTTAGGGGCAATCAGGCAGGCAGGCAGGCAGGCAGGCAGGCAGGCAGGCAAGCAGTTAGGGGCAATCAGGCAGGCAGGCGAGTGGTTAGAGGAGATCAGGCAGGCAGGCAGAATGGTTAGGGGCCATCAGGCAGGCAGGCAGGCCAGCGGTTAGGAGCCCGTGGTCTCGGATTGTGAGAGGGATGTCCAACTGCCGGTTTAGGCCCAGATTCGGCAGTTGGACATCCCCAAGGGGTCCTGGATTTCAAGAGAGTGCAGGCCGGGCTGAGGAACCATCCCCCCATCCCCCTTACACTCTTGCATGAATTCCTGCACTGGGCCTCTAGTGTCATATAAATGGAATCCTACACTATGTAACCTTTTGAAGTTCTTTTTTTTTCAATAAGCGTAATTCTCTGGAGAGTTACCCAGGTTGTTGGATGTATCAATACTTTGTCCATTTTCTTGATGGGCTGTATTCCAAGATCTAGATGGACCACCATTTGCCTAACCAGTCATTCCCTGGAGGACACCTGGGTTTTTCCCAGTTTTTCATTACCATGAGTAATGCCACTATGAACATTAGTTTACAGGTTTGTGAAAACATACATTTAGTTTCTCTGTGATAAACACCCAGAAGTGCAGGTGCTGGGTGGTATGGCAATCTGTTTTAAAAAACTATTAAAACTTAGGGCAAATATAAACAAACCATTATATTTTTTTTGCATGAAAGAAGAAATTAAAAAGTTCCTGCCACATTAAAAACATATGTCCAATCTTACTAATGTTATAAACATTGTCATTTAAACAATAGTGAAAGATCATTTTTCAGGTATAAAATTAGGCTTTTTCTTTCCTTAGTGATATTCTCAATGCTAATGAGGGTGAAAGTATGGCATTTACTTTCATCATGGTTGCTGCTAGTGTAAATTTATAAATCTGGAAGAAAGCAAATTAGAAACTAAAAATTTTTAAGCCTGGCCAGAATGGCTCAGTGGTTGAGCATCAACCTATGAACCAGGAGGTCATATTTCAATTCCTGGTCAGGGCACACGCTTGGGTTATAGGCTCGATCCCCAGTGAGGGGAGTGCATGAGGAAGCCGATCAATGATTCTCTCTTATCATTGATGTTCCTATTGTTCCCTCTCCCTTCCTCTCTCTGAAATCAATCAAAATATTTTTTAAAAGAATCTAAAATAATAAAAGCATAATATGCTAATTAGACTGATAGCTGAACAACCTTCCAGACGTCCTTCCAGATGAAGCCGTGGCAGCAGAGGACAAGGCAGAGGTGGTTAGGGGCAATCAGGCAGGCAGGCAGGCAAGCAGTTAGGGGCAATCAGGCAGGCAGGCAGAGGTGTTAGGGGCGATGAGGCAGGCAGGCGAGTGGTTAGAGGTGATCAGGCAGGCAGGCAGAATGGTTAGGGGCCATCAGGCAGGCAGGCAGGCCAGCGGTTAGGAGCTAGTGGTCCCGGATTGTGAGAGGGATGTCCAACTGCCGGTTTAGGCCCAGATTCGGCAGTTGGACATCCCCAAGGGGTCCTGGATTTCAAGAGGGTGCAGGCCGGGCTGAGGAACTATCCCCCCATTCCCCCCTACCCTCTTGCATGAATTTCCTACACCGGGCCTCTAGTGTCATATAAATGGAATCCTACACTATGTAACCTTTTGAAGTTCTTTTTTTTTCAATAAGCGTAATTCTCTGGAGAGTTACCCAGGTTGTTGGATGTATCAATACTTTGTCCATTTTATTGATGGACTGTATTCCATGATCTAGATGGACCACCATTTGCCTAACCAGTCATTCACTGGAGGACACCTGGGTTTTTCCCAGTTTTTCATTACCATGAGTAATGCCACTATGAACATTAGTTTACAGGTTTTGTGAAAACATACATTTATTTTCTCTGTGATAAACACCCAGAAGTGCAGTTGCTGGGTGGTATGGCAATCACATGCTAATTTTGTAAGAAACTTTCATGCTCTTTTTCGGAGTGCCTACATGGGTCCGCATTTCTGCTCGGATCTGAGCGATCCAGTGTCTCCCCATCCGCACCCGTGTTTGGTGCAGTCACAGTCTCTCTGATAGTGTGTAAGGTACCTCCCTGTGTCCCCACAAAGATCTGTACGCGAAGTAGCTTGCATTTCCCTAATTGTCAACAGTGTGGAACATCTTCCCAGGAGCTTGTTCACCATTTGTGTACGCTCTTCAGCGTAAGGTCTCTTCATGGCTTTTGTCCATCTTCTAACTGGCTTGTTGTTGGATTTCACCGTTTAATCTGAGACTTCTTTATATATTCTAAATCCTAGTCCTTCCATGTTGGGTACATGGTTTGCAAATACTTTCCTCTGAATCTGTAGCTTGTGTTTTCATCCAGTTAGCAGTATTTTGCATGACAAGCGTTTAATTTTTATTGGGCCAGCTTATCTATTTTTTTCTCTTAAGGACTGTGCTTTTGCTGTCAAACCTAAAAACTCATTGTATGTCCTAGCTCCTGAAGCTCTCCTTTTCTTTTTTTCCCCAGAGGCGTTATAATTTTACATTTTACTTGTAAGTCTGTCATCCATTTTGAGTTATATCCAATTGCTCCCGCACGATTAGTTGAAAAAACTATCCTTACTCCCTCGAATTGCTTTTGCATCTCTGTCAAAAATCAGTTAGGGGAATGTTTGTGTGGGTCTATTCTGGGCTCCCTATTCAGTTCCATTGATCTATATATCTATCCCTTCACCAATATCAACTGCCTTGATTATATACAGTATGTCTTGAAGTCAAGTAGATTGATTCCTCCTACTTCATTCTTATGCAATCTTGTTTCCTTGCTGTTGTTGTTTTAACTTTTATAGCTAGGAGTTTACAAGGTCTAATATCTGTGATTTCAGATGGGGAGCCTTCAATTCATCGTTAAACCAACTGCTCCATTGTTCGGGGGGAAGATCAGAGGAAGACATCACAGAAAAGTCTGGGTCCTTCTCTGGAACCCGGAAGCTTGGGACACTGTGACTCCTGAGGGATGACAGACCCTCACGGCAGTTCCTATTGGAGGCAAAGTTCTGTTCCTGCTAAGTTTTCATGAGGAAAAAAAAGTGTGCTTCTCTAACAGTAGATCTACACTGAGTGGCCAGATCATTATGATCTCTGAACGCATAATAATCTGGCCACTCACTGTATATCCTATAGAATAAAAGGCTAATATGCAAATTGTCCCCTAGACCAGGAGTTCGACCAGCAGGCAAGCCAGCCAACCGCCCATGTCCCCTCCCGCTGGCCAGGCTGGCCGGACCCCACCCATGCATGAATTCATGCACCGGGCCTCTGATACACACACACACACACACACACACACACACACACACACACACACTGAGTGGCCAGATTATTATGCATTCAGAGATCATAATAATCTGGCCACTCAGTGTATATTGTATGGAAATTACATGTTATCTCCTGTTAACCTGGGGACATCTATGCCCTTACTTAAGCAGGTGCTCATGGAGATTAAAAACAAGACCTGCGAGATGGAAGGGAATTCTGGCTTTTATTTATGCTTTCAAAAGGAACAGAAAGTGGAATTCAAAGGATTGTGTCAAACTCGACCCAGACTTTCCTGTTGCTGCTCCACAGGGGTAGCAAAAGGGTGACTATATCTCTTCAGGCCCTGATTGACGTGTGATGTCCTTCAGTTGTCCCAGCGAGGCCATCGGGAAAGTCACACCCTGTGACGGAACCTCTCCATTTTCCCCGAATGGACTTGCTAATGGCACTGTTAACCCCCCTGAGAAGACACTGAAATGGAGGGCCTTGCCCTGAAGACAGGGAGAATTCCCAGGAGGTGGACCAAAAGCTAAGCCTGGAACACACAGAAGTTCCCCGTTTGTGAGGTGTCTGACCTCAGCCCCAGAGGCCTGTGAGGAGCCAGGCGGCGGATGACCGCAGAGGGTGGGAGCGTGGGCAGCAGGCAGGGCCGCAGAGAGCCACCCCCAGAGCAGGTGCCAGTCCGGCTCCCTCTGCTGCTCCCAGGCGTGCACTGCGGACGCCGGCTGTGGCCTTGACTGTGGGCTACGGAGGAGAATCTGGATCGATGTCTGAGCGACGTGTGTATGAAATAAAGGAGTAGAGTGCACCTTTATTTACGGGGTCGATTTGGACAACAGAGATCTGAGAGACACGGTCACACCAGGTGCTGGACCTTAGCTACCTCTAACTACGGTGGGGAGGGAGGCGACTCTGGAAGAGTTCATGTGGAAGGCGTTCCTGGGAAATACCAGAAGGGGGGAAAGTGGGCAGGAGGCTATATTGACACACTGTTCTCTGTTGATGTGATTTTCTAAGAAAAAAAAAAAATCAAGTATCTTTCAAATTTCATGTAAGGGTGGGAAAGAATGTTCTCCCCTTTTTAAGATAAAAACCATTTTATTAATTTACTTGCCCCATAATTTAAATTAATCATTAGAATCTGCAGAAAAAAATGTTAAGAGTCACAAGACACCCCAAAGTTAAAGGCTAACTTGCTATGGGCAGGAAACAAATTAAAAACATCTCAAAAGCTATAGCAAGAAAACAAAGGCAACAGTTAAATTCCCCGAAGGAGACGCATGCTGCCCTTTCCCACAAATAATCCTTCTAAGCAGCATTTCCCATAGCTGTCACTCATTGCAGAAAATGCACGTAATTTGGTGTCAGATTTTGCTTTTGAGAGTTTACAATAGGGTTGATTATTGTCTGCCTCATTCTAGGAAGGAAACTACAGCGGACCTGAGGAACACTTCCTGGCTCGCTGAGAACTGACAGGCGAGCTCGCTTTGTGCGGACTAAATAACCGTGGTGAGAGGAGCGGGGCTTTTATGAATCCGGATGATTGGCAGTATTGTTCGGACAGAAGAGTATCAACCATGTGTGGAGGGGATAAAAATAGAATGTAGAAGTCCCTGGCAGCAATCTCGATCCCAGAATAAGCAAAATGCAAAGGAGAATGTGGGGAAAGGAGTGATGTATACTAATAAAGAATTGGCTAAATCTTTATAACGCGTGTGCTGTGTAATGCTGCTGCTGCATCATTTCTATCGTGTGTAGAACTTACAATGTTTCAAGACGTAAGACGCGAGTATCTGTTTTTGCATGTGCTGTACTTTATGGAGAGAATAGTTTTTCCCTGCACCCTTGGCTGGCTGAGGACTACTTATACATCCAGAGTATTTCCAGTGTCATCTCCACAGAATTGAATATACAAACGGACAATGGCCAGACCATACACAACAATTGGATGCTACCCACCGCCTCTGCAGTAACCAGCTCTGGAACCCAATCTCGCATCCATGGGCCCCAGTCAGCCAGGGCGTGGCCAGTGACTGCCAGCTTCCCTGTCCTGTCACCTTTGTTTCTAACGCAGGACCAACAAGGGGAAACCAAATGGGCTCCCCTACGCCATCCCCCAGGATGTCCTGTCCCTAGTGAGCCAGCCTCCAGCTTCCCCAGCAACAGCCTCTGACAGAGCACACCTGGAATTCCTTTTCTCTCTGCGACTTGGTCCCGCCCCTCTGTCTTTGAATCTCTGCCAAAAAGCAAGCGATAATGGCTGAGTCTTTGCTAGAACAAGTTTAGAATAAATAGCTTTTGTTTGTTCTCATCTGATAGTTCATTTATTTTCCCTATGTCCCCGCCTTTCCACTCTCTAGCATCGGTGTCAAAGGACTTCATTTTAAGTCACTTTTACAAGGAAGGCTGGCTTACTCCATTAACGGTGCTGTCTCTCATTTTAATAGAGATTCAATACCAACTCAGCAGGTTGTGGAGCTGGGCTGTAGCTCCCTCAGAGTTTGTCAATTTTCAGCATAAGATTCTGTACAGATTCTGTTGGGTATATACCTAAGTATTTTAATTTCGGGTGCTATATGCAATAACAACTTTTGGTACTATATCAAATCTGAAAAGCAAAAAATATCCTTTGCAATAGCATGGATGGATCTGAAGAACATTACGCTAAGTGAAACAAGCCAGTCAGAGAAAGACAAGTACCATATGATTTCACTCATATGTGGAATCTAATGGCCAAAGTGAATTAACAAGCAAAATGGAGATAGACTCATAGATAGAAAGTAGGCTGACAGCTGTCAGTGAGGGCAGGGTCAGGGAGGGGGAGGGGTGGAAGAATTGAGCAAAAAAGATTAAAAAATCTCATGGACATGGACAACAGTGTGGTATTGCTTAGGGGAGAGGGTTGGAGTAAGTGGAAGAGGGTAAATGGGATTAAATGGTGATGGACAGAGATTTGACTTGGGGTGATGAACACATCATACAGTGTGCAGATGTTATGTTGTAGAATTGTGCACCTGGAAACCTGTATAATTTTGTTAACCAGAGTTACCCCAATAAATTCAATATAAAGGGAAAATAAATAAATAAATATTTTTTTTTTTACTTTTTATGTATCTTTTGTGATTGAATATCTAGATGCCAAACTTTATAAGCAGATTTCACATTACATACTCCCATTCCTATTTTACCAAAAGGTTATTATAGATTACTTTGAATTTCCATTAATAATTGATTTTAACTGGCTGAAATGACCCAGCCTAGTTCTGAGGTAGAATAATCAAGATAAATAGATGGAACTTATAAGCAAGGTTACTTTTTTTTTGTACTTTCCATTCTTAGACTTGGTTGAAAGGTTTTACTTATCCTATCTAATAAAAGAGTAATATGCAAATTGACCGTACCTCCACTACACACACAAGCCACACCCACCAACCAATCAGGAGTGAGTATGCAAATTAACCTAACCAAGATGGCTGTGGCCATGGAGTGAGCAGGAGGCTTGGGTTTCCCAGGCAATGGAGGAAGCCAAACTTCCTGGCCTGCCTGGCCTCTGCTCAAGGCCACAAAGTTTCAATTATAGAAGATAAATAAATCCCAGATACCAGGGCCTCCACTTGAGTCGCCGGGGGGCATGGCTGGCCTGAAAACCACCACAGGCCCCTCGCCCAGGCCACCCCATGCCCCAAGGGAACCCCCACCCTGATCTGGAACACCCTTCAGGGAAAACCAGCTGGCCCCCACCCATGCACCAGGCCTCTATCCTATCTAATAAAAAAGTAATATGCAAATTGTCACTCCAACACAAGATGGCTGCCCCTATGTGGTCAAAGATCCTGCCCGCATGTGGGCACAAGATGGCCACCACAAGATGGCCAGCAGGGGAGAGACCAGGTCTGCAAGGGAGGGCATTTGGGGGTGATCAAGCCTGTAAGGGAGGGCAGTTAGGGGTGACCACACCAGCAGAGGAAGGAAGTTGGGGGCGACCAGGCCTGCAGGGAAGGGCAGTTGCGGGGGGGACCCAGGCCTGCAGGGGAGAGCAGTTGGGGAGGACAGGCCTGCAGGGGAGGGCAGTTAGGGGCAAACAGGCTGGCAGGGGATCAGTTAGGCATCAATCAGACTGGCAGGGGAGTGGTTAGGTGGTGATCAGGCTGGCAGGCAGAAGCGGTTAGGGGCAATCAGGAAGGCAGGCAGGCAAGCAGTTGAGAGCCAGCAGTCCTGGATTGTGAGAGGGATGTCCGACTGCCCATTTAGGCCCTAAATGGGCAGTCGGACATCCCTCAAGGGGTACCAGATTGGAGAGGGTGCAGGCTGGACACACACCCCCCATGCACAAATTTTGTGTACCGGGCGTCTAGTCTATATAATAAAAGCCTAAGCAACCATTATGGCAGAATGACCAGAACAACCAGTCGCTATGATGCACACTGACCGCCAGGGGTCAGACGCTCAGCGCTGGTGCTGCCCTGTTGTGGTCAGTGCGCTGTAATAGGGGGAGCACCGCTCAGTCAGAAGCCGGGCTCATGGCTGGCAAGCACAGCGGAGGTGGCGGGAGCCTCTCCTGCCTCTGCAGCAGCGCTAAGGAACAGTGAGTGGAGCGGTAAGGAGCAGCGCTAAGGAACAGTAAGCCAAGCGGTAAGGAGCAGCGAGCAGGAGGACAGTAAGGAGCGAGCGGTCCCAGACTGTAAGAGGGATGTCCGCCTGCCGGTGTCCCGGACTGCGAGAAGGCGCAGGCCAGGCTGAGGGGGACCCCCCCCCCCATCTACTCAGAGTACAAATTTTGTGCACTGGGCCTCTAGTTTAACATAAACACATATAATCATAAACACTTTGCTATTCTCTAAATGTCATGCTCAATGTTTTTGTGGGGATTTTTAAGTTGCTAATGACAGCTATCTCTTTGATTCAGTATGTTATCATGATATTCTTGATTGGTTAATTGAACCCAGATTCACCAATTTGGCTTTTTTCAATAATATTTTTACTCAAATAACTATCACTATATTTTAAGAATAAAATAGTGCCCTAGCAGATGTGGCTCAGATGGTTGAGTGTTGTCCTGTGCACTGACAGGTCACTAGTTCAATTTCTGGTCAGGGCACATACCAGGTTGTGGGTTCATTCCTGGTCTGGTGTGTACAGGAGACAGCCAACCAATGTTTCTCTCTCTCTCTCTCCCTCTCAAATCAGTAAAAATGTATATTAAAAAAAAAAAAAAGCTCCTAATCTGAGAAAACTCTCCAAGTACTTAAGCAGCACCAAAGAAACCTTAGAATACAGATGACAATTTCATGGAGAAATTGAGGCTCCATTCATGGGGTCTACGGGCACCTTGAGTTTCCAGGTCAAGAAATTATTAAAAAATATACAAAGGGCATAGAAAATGGGGCCCTATTATTTGACATTGGTAGATCTGCTCATAAGAATTTGAAACCAAATAGGCCAGAATAGTTTAATCGTCCAGAATAGTTCCTCCCCGACCTGAGTTGAAAGTCAGCAAGAATACCAACAAAGAGACTGAATCACTGTGGCATTTTCTTGTAATAAATAGGAGAGAGACAGCTGGTTATGAAAAGACTTTTATAGCAGAAACATTGAGCATGGTCATTTCAGACAGTCTCTCTTTGTCTGGGTTCGGCGTAATGGGCATGTTCCAGAGGTCCACCATGGTCTGTCATTCAGAATGAACTCTTCCTACCTAATCTCTCCTCTGATTGCTCGATTGTGGTTGCTGTTTGCACTGCAGTTTCTTTGCTCCAGCAAAAAAGATGTCATTTCCTTCTTCACTCGTGTTGGCATGGACCTTCTGAGCGGGACGCTGGCTGGCGTGCAGTCACGGCTGCACAACAGACGCGTGGCATTTACAAAGCCCTCTGCATCCGCAGGGTTACACATCCAAACTGCACCATCCGGTTAATGCACACAGGGCTGCAATAAATCACTCATCGCACAGCAAAATTGTAGATAAATTTATATGAATCCTCTTCTTTTTTTTTATACTTACCACATGGATGTTTTCCAAAAGATCTATGGCTCCATAAATCCAAGCAAGTTTATTTGCTAATAATCCCACGATTACAGCTTCGTTTGCTAGTGGTTTTACGTCTCCTGTAAAAATGCCATTGTTTTAATGCTGGCAAGGGAGCCTTGTGGCAAAACCATTGAATACATTGCCTATGGGCAGATGGGTTTTGTCCATCCCCTTTGCTCCATCTTGTCTATATTCCAAGACAATGGACTTTTAATAAGATGCCTACTGATACAAAAGGATCATGTTATATTTTAAGTGAGTTTCACCTTTACACACGTGTTATATACCAGCTTCAAAAAACTTGAAAGGAAAGGAATTATTTTTACCTTTCTCAACCATCTTGCAGGAGAAAACCAATGACAGTAATTCCTATATAAAGGTAATACATGAGAGAAGACATTGGGGATTTGGGCGGGGGGGGGGGTGGAGGGGGCCACTTGTACATCTGCTGAATTGAAAAGGAATCCCATGGACCTTCTTGGTTAACACCCTTCTCTTGGGAACTATCTGGACTTCAGAGGAAGCCCCTCCCACCGCTCGGGATCTCTGCTGAAGACAGATTTTGAACAGACCTGAAGGTAAATTGTGCTAAAGGACTGTGGCGTGTTGACAAGAGTGGAGCCACTCTAAATCGAGCCAGGGCAGGCATTCTGGGCAACCGCCCTTCACGTCTTACTCCTCAAACCTTTCAAAGGTTTGGCGAGGCCTAATAACCTGTGGACTGAGCCAAACCAACGTTTTATTCCAAACAACTGTTTGCAAAGCTGACAGGAAGGCAGGGCTCCTGACCACAAGGGTCAGTGCTTCGGAACTGGCACCATCACGTGTCGCTCGAGAATAACTTAGCTCCTTTGCTCCTGTAGGAATTCCTGCCTTGGCTTATTAGCACCAATAAAATGCTTTCTTTCTATGCATGTAATTATTTCCTTCCCCTTTCTCATAAGACCTCTTGCCTTCACCCTCGAGTCAGAACACGTTTTGGGTTTCTCCCTGGAAAGGTGCTTCCCAAGGAGCTCTTCTTTGATCTTCAGTAAGTGCTTATTGCCTCTCACGTTGGCTTCTGCTCTCAGGTTGACAGAACAAATGGATAAAACCACCACAGCACAGTCTTCTCCTTGGGGGGTTCCCCTACTCTTGCCAGGCTTTGGAGAAATTACTTGTTTAATACCCATCTTTTTTACCAGCCTGTAAACGGGGTATCTTTGGAACAGGGAATGCTAATCATATGAAACAACAACAAAAACTACTTCATTAAAATAAAAAAAGGGGAATTTATTATCAAACATAACAGGGGGATCTCAGGAACACCATCACCAGCTGTGCTTACAGGAATCTCACGGCTGTCACTCCCTCTTCTCTCCCCTCCCACATGGTGTCTCCCCTTGTCCCATGCTTGCTTCTGTGTCTGCTCCCTTCTCTCAGCCCGCAGACTAGGGCAACTATTCTTACCACCACAGTTCACACACGCCTCAGGTCAGACAATGCTGAGACTAAAATGGAACTTTTTCTGAATTTCGGCTTTGAGCTCCAGTTCTGAGCCTGTACCGGTGTTCAAACTGCGACAGATGGTGCTTTAGGAATTGCTATTGGCCAAGGGTTAACGGTGGCAAAGGAGAGAGCAGTGCGGTGAGCGCTAATGACCTTGGCCGGAGTCTCAGTTCTGATCTGTCCTCTCCAGAGGCGTCTCTCAACCCCATCAAGCGTCAGTTTTCTCGTCTATGAAATGATGGAAAATGATACCTGCCTTTTACGCCAGAATTGGGGCATTAGCAAGTAATATATGAAAGCATTTTAAATTAAAATTTCTAAATAAATGGAAACTATTAACTATGGTTTGTTTTGTGAAATAGGTAACATTTTGTAATCCTTTGCTATTCCATTTTTTAAATGTAACATCCACCCTCCCATCTCCTGGTCGCAAATCTGGAGCAGGAAGAGGAAAGCTTTTCCCTGTTTACCTTGAACCTGACACAGCTCACTCAGCAGCAGTCCTAGCTACAGCGCTCAGTGAGAACGGGGGCGAGAGGACAGCTGGGCTTCCGTGCAGTCCTGACAATGTAAAGTAGATAAACAATGTTACTGCTGTTTTCATGCATCTGCAATCTTTGCCATTCATCTTTAGAACAGCGATTCACACTTTGAAGTCCAACAGGTATAGTTGTAACTCAGAATTTCAAAATGCCTACCTAGAAACATGTGTCTACCCATGTATGTGTGGCCCATCTATGCAGGCAAAGCATCAGCCTTCCTTGTTTATAAGAAACTAGAGGCCTGGTGCACGAATTCATGCATGGGTGAGGTCTCTCGGCCTGGCCAGCCATCGGGCCAATCAGGGCCGCAGGAGGTTGGCTGGCAGGGGGAGGGGCCACGGGAGGTTGGCCAGCCAGCCCAATCGGGGCCAATCAGGGCCAGCTGGCCAGGGGGGAGGCCAAAGGAGGTTGGCTGTGGGAGCACACTGACCACCAGGGGGCAGCTCCTGCATTGAACATCTGCCCCCTGGTGGTCAGTGCGCTGTCATAGTGACCGGTCCTTCGGTCGCTTAGGCTTTTATGTATATAGATTATATTTAACAGTTAAAAGCTTAACATGGTGGTGTGAGAGGACAGATTAAATAGCCACCTCAGATAGTGGATACAGAAAAATTGAATTTATTTAAGAAAAGGGGGTGGTGGGTGCATTATCCAATGGGAAGGGCTGCGCAGCACTAAACTCCTACACCTGGTAGGCGTAGTTCAGTGTCACATCGAACCACGTTTTACTTCCTCAGAAACCTTAGTGAGTCTCCTGGTGTGGGAGGAACCTCCCCTGGGCTTTCTGGAGGAGTAGGTTCTCAGGGTCTCCTACCACCCAGGGTGTAAGGGGTGGGGGTCGGGGGGAATCCCACTATCCCTTAATACAAGTAGGAACATCTGGGAACAGACACTGTGTGTCCAACAAGAGAAATATCACTATAGGTTTTGTTCTCTTAAACCATCTTCAGTCACTGGCGTCCTATAAATAGCAGTTCTTTATCATCCACGCCTCTCTTTGATGAAGCTTTATGATGATAATTAATATCGCCGCCAGTAATATTCTGAGCTCTATGCCTTGCCGTTAGTGCTGGCTAGGGGCAGGAAAGCGACATCTGCCGGGATATGGTTATTTATTCAATAGCTTTTTCTAGAACCCATGACTATAATCCCTTCCACGGAAGTGAAACCCTCCAATAACAGAAATCATCTGCCGGTTGTGACACTAAATAAAACAGCAAAACGCGACTCCCACTCCTGCCCCTGATGCCAAGGTCCCGGCAGAATGCACTGGAGCCATTGAGTCCCTTACCGCTTCAATCACACATCGATACAGCCCAACTGAGCTACTACCCCGCTCACCTGCCATGTGTCACTGCCCACGATGAATAGCTTTGTTTAATTGGTCCTATAAATAAATGAAGGAGATGCCGTCAGCTGGACGATTTCTTTTCCTTCAGTTTGTAGCTATTCCATCCCTTTGCAATCCACTTTAATAATTCCCAGCCATGAATTTTGCATGCGCGTCCCCAGTTAATTATTCATGCAGCGGAAGTAAGGCCCTTGCTGGGCCCTCAGATTCCAAGGGGACCGGTTCCTCGCTCTGCACACCGAGGAGTCAGAGCTCGGCGAGGGCTGGGGCTGTAGAAAAGATTTTAGCCTTTTTTTAAATTCAATATTCACCAATCTTTTTCTTCCTACAAAATAATTCAATCTGCCACAACCATTACTGTTCTCTGAACGTCACCCAGATGCTTAAATACTCTCCTACCACCTCTCTCAATGGAGACCACCAGTCACCCTTCAGAAGGGCAGCCTACACGATCCCAACTGATCAACTTATGATGGAAGACTCGGGACTGCAAGGACTCAAAGTTTAAGAATATTTTTAGTACAAAATTCCTTTGGGTCAGAATCTCGGTTATCAGAGATACTCAGGCCCACCAGAAGCCGTCCTCCCAAAGCCCGGGCTGCGTCCCAGGAGAGGAGCCCTGGGCCTGCCTGGAGGGGACATTGGGGGGAAGCACGCGTGGCATTCTCTGCGATGCTCTTCTCACACAGCTACCCACACGCAGCGGGTTAACCTCCGGAGCCGGAGCTCCCGTTTTCTGAGAGAACGCAATGAAGAGTGAACTGGCTACGGGTGAGTTCCATAAAAAGAGAAATTAAGCGAAACGCTTGGATGTTCTACTCGCTGTGAACTGAATTTCCAGACACTGTAAGAATTATTGACAGGGATTGATGACTTGGACGCCCTATTTTAAAAAAATGAATGCAAATTTAGACACAAAGTGAATATTTATTCAGAATGAGAAAAAAATCACAACAAATGATAACTTTTTAAAAGCTGACAAACATTACATAAAAATAACAACATTCTATTGATGAGTAGCCTCTATAGTATTTTTATTTCTTAAATTTGAGGGGGCTACATGCTCTTGATCATCTACTCACATAGGGGTGATTTTTAAAAAGTAATTTAGGCCCTGGCTGGGTGGCTCAATTGGTTGGAGCATCGTCCCATACACCAAAAGGTTTCGGGTTTAATTCCTAGAGCACATACCTAGGTTACAGGTTCCATCCCCAGTCAGGGCCTGTATCGGAGGCAACCGATCCCACCGCACCCCCTACTGCCTTCTCTAAAATCAATTAAAACATCCTCGGGTAAGGATAAAATGTAAATAGATAAAATAGGTAACTGCGTTTTTCTCCAAATCACTTCAGGATGAGTAACGGACATTTTTCTATGATTGATAATTTAGAAATGTTTCTTTCCATTTCAAACTTATTTTTGGTCATGTTAATAAACATTTTCATGATTGTTTTCAAATGTGGGACAATTCTTAATAGATAGCATGTGTGTGTGTGAGAGAGAGAGAGAGAGAGAGAGAGAGAGAGAGCTGTACGATTTGGGAGACTTCCACAGGCAAAGTTCTGCTTCCTCTCTTCTATTATTCAACTACTTCATGTTGCAAAGTATTAGCACATCAGAGGGTAAGCGTATCACTATAAGTCGTTCCTATATCACACAGCTAATCTCAGCTTAATTACAAGCACAAGAGACTGTGAACCACTAAAGAACCCACTAGCGCCAATCAAACGGTGCCCTCCACTCAAGCCTCAGTCCACAGGGCTCCGCGGGCCCACGGCCGCTCCGCTGGCCTGCACGGGAGCGAGAGGCCCTGGAGCTTGGTTTTAGCAGCTTCATGGAAAATGACAAATCTCTCATTCCTGCCCTGAGGAGGAAGGAAAAATATATCAACATTAAAAAAAAAAATGCAAACACGTGAGTAGCATGTCCTTCTGAAGGACAAATCTGAGAGATGCTCCAGGGCTTAGTACCGCCAATGCTCCCTTAACGGTAGAAGAGAAGATGTCTTAACTTCCTGTGCTAACGAATAATCCAGAAACTGATGCCGCCTGTACTCTTTCAGTATAGTCAGGCGACCTCAATCATTTCTTTAATAAATCTAGGTGATCAGATTGATGAATCTGAAAAACAGAACAGCTTCCCAAGACATTTTTAAGAAATGCTTTAAAAAGCAAGAAATTCTAATAATTTAGAATTTCCTCTCTGGACCCACCACATCGCCTAGGAAGGGCGTTGCTGAGAAAGCCTTTTGCTGAAGGATCCCTCCCCAGCGTTTAAACTGGGCTCCTCGGTACTTTAGATGGAGCCCTTAGCCCTCCTCTCTCACTTGCTTCATCCGGACCGAATGGCAGCCCTGGAGGGCGGGAGAGGCTTCTTCAGAACCTACGTGGTGCTCTTCAGAAAGAACCAAGGGGCTCCAGCCCTCCGTACAAAAGGGCTCCTTCTGTCCAAAAAGCCAGGTTGTTGTGTTCTAGTGACTTCACTCCCAAAGCAAATGGAGTCTCCTGGTCTCTGGTTTGTTAATAAAGAACAAGTGTGTTGCTTAGTTTAAGTGGCTCGAGGACATTTCTTGAAAAGGTTAAAAAAAAAAGACAACCGACAGCCAAGAGTGACGTTGGCAAGCCTTGTCTCATCAGCCCGCGCAGGGGTCATTGGCTTGCTCCCTGGGCTCCAGCTTAATGCCATGGCTGCACGCCCAGGAGCAGTACTTCCCTGGGTTTGGGCAATGCTTTCCTTCTTTCTTTCTTTTTCTTTCTTTCTTTCTTTCTTTCTTTCTTTCTTTCTTTCTTTCTTCTTTCTTTCTTTCTTTCTTTCTTTCTTTCTTTCTTTCTTTCTTTTAAATTAGATTTGTTACTGACTCACTGACACATTGAGTATCCTGTAAATTCCCAGTGATGGGACAATATGATTTGTTTCAAGGGACATTGATTAAAAAAAAAAAAAAAAAGTCAGAGTACATGTGTCTTCACATTTTGCATTAGCAGGCAAACTAACATTATAAAACACACAGATTTCTAAATTCAAAACAATAAAGACTCTGTATAGCTAATGGCCCATTTTACTAGATAAAAATAAAAGACCTTTAAAAAAAGAATCCTGTGGCCACACTATAAAGTAACCTAGTATTTATAGGACTAAAGATAATCCTGAATGCTTAGATTAAATGTCATAGCCTCATCTGTGTTTTGTGCAGAGAGAAGGATTTATCTCTGAAATGTAAAAGTGGGATGTAAACTTTCCCGAGTGAATTTCTTGTGTGATTGAGGGGACAAGCCAGCGTCGCATGCAGTGAATGATAGTGGTGAGCACTGGGATTTACTCAACTCGGCTATATAACATACACCAACACCCTTTTATAAAAAAAAAACAGAGCTGAGAGGCAGCAAAATAGCCATAACCAGTGTGTTCTGCTCCCTAAAGTCAAATAGCATGAGATTGAAAGAGGAGTTTCTCTCTTCCAGCTCTGAAAAGAGCCAGGTTTGCCCTCAGTGTCTTCTCTGAGGCAATGAATTCAGCTATCGAAGGTAATTCTTGGCTGAGGTCAACTGAAAATACCTTTTGAGTAAATGTATCATTACTATGAAAACTGCATGCTTTCCCTGACTGTCATGGCATTGAAACTCACCCTCGTGCCCCTTAAATCACCCCACGCATGGTCACCTCATAGTCCTTGCACTCAGTATTGAAACTCACCCCTTAAATCACCCCACGCATGGTCACCTCATAGTCCTTGCACTCAGTATTACAATCGCTTATTTACCTGTTGGTCTCTTCCATAAGAAGAAAGGGAGATCATTAAAGGTAGGAAATGGGCCTTGTTTATCTTTATTTCACCAGTACAGGGCCCATGGAAGGCCTCTATCAAATATTTATTGGATGGATGGATGGATGGATAGATGGATGGATGGATAGGATGGATGGATGGATGGATGGATGGATGGATGGATAGGTAGATGGATGGATGGATAGGTGGATGGATGGATGGATGGATGGATGGATGGATGGATGGATGGATGGATGGATAGGTGGGTGGGTGGATGGATGGATGGATGGATGGATGGATGGATGGATGGATGGATGGATAGGTGGATGGATGGATGGATGGATGGATGGATGGATGGATGGATGGATGGATGGATAGGTGGATGGATGGATAGGTGGATGGATGGATGGATGGATACTTTCATAGAAGCAGGTTGTAATGCACAACCGAAACAAAAATCTTCCCATGTCTTGGAGAATTAGGTAACTACCTCAAGAGTAAGGACTTGAAAATACTTCTAGATGAACTTATACATGTTGGTGCAATTAAATATTTTACCTATTTTAGGTAGCAATGCAAAATATAATTAGATAATATACATAAATTACACATAAGAATTTAATTTCTAAAATTTATTATTTTAAACATGTAAACTGTTAAAAATAAAAAATAAATAACAGCAGGAAAGGAAAGAAAAAGCAAACCAGAAAATATGTGGTGGTTCTGACTAAGCGGCAATGTCCTCAGAATCTTTCTAGAATCAGATTTGTTCACTACAGTTGAAGGTGTAAACTCTTTACTTTATATTTCCATTTCAAATGGAAGAAAAAACCACCTCAGTATTTCCCCTAGTGAAACATTACAGATGCAAGTTTTTCCAGTGGCTGCAGAAGCACTGAGAGAATGTTCACTACCTGAAAGATGCTTTTGGGAGTCAGGGGAGAGGAGAATACTGGGGAGTCTTGAAAGTCCCTTTTCATTTTGACCACCGCACCAAAAGATTGGGGTTCTGAAGTGTGGCCTGTGCAGGGCAATCACCGAGGCCCTGCGCCCGAGGGGAAGAAGGTTCGTGCACTTGTGTCTGCTGCGGTGGGTGATAAGAATCGGGGGGGGGGGGGTGGGGTGTAGCCATCCTGGGATCATTATGAAAAAGCTGATTAAGTTCAAAGTGAGAATGGAAATCTGTTCTTTTAAAAGTCTCTCATAACCTATCTCTGGGGAGAGATAATTCTATCAAATTTGAATTAATCCACAGATAACGGCAAGGCTATTGCCCGCTATTATGTTCTATAGGTGAGATATGAATATTGCACAATTCTCCGATTTCACAGAAAAATAACTCAGAGCCAGATTACAAAAGGGATTAACTGTAAACAATTCAAGTTGTGACCATCACCCCCAGAGAGGGGCCAATCAACTTCAAACGAGAACTTGACCTAACAGTGATAATCTCACCACAGATAATTCTTTGGAGAGTGGATTTTTAAAATGCAGGTCACACAACGATCCCTTCATAAATCCAATAAAACATTTTTTTTTAAATTACCCTCGATGGTATCATTATAAAGTATAATCAGGCCCCAGTATTACCATCACTACTGAAGCTTAGAGTAGAATTAACTGTCCTTCATTTCAAGTCCAAAACAGGCTCTTCATCAGAAAACCTTCATTAACGCATTCTGAAAGCTCCCCTTTTCCACAGTTAAGCACAGTATTGTAGTTGGGGTGGAATCCCTCATTCGTTTTATCTTTTGTTTTGAACCTTCAGTTTTGGATCCATATATGTACCATACACACAGCCACACTGCCAAACACAAACGGAGTTTTCTGCGTATTGGGAAACATTGCTCAAAATGTGCATGGAAAAATGATAGTAAAAAAGGTTTGTATTTAAACCTACATAATAAAAGGCTAATATGCAAATTGTCCCCTCGACGAGGAGTTCGACTAGGAGGCGGAGTCAGCTGGCCAACCGCCTGTGTCCCCTTCCCCCGGCCGCCTGGCCCTATGGGCCTCAATCAGGGCGGGCCAGCCAGACCCCCACCCATGCATGAATTCCTGCACCGGGCCTCTAGTATAAAAATAATTGAATTAAGGATTTAAACATTTTTTTTTGTGGATATATATGGTAACATTTACCATCTTAGCCATTTTTAAGTATTCAGTACACTATGTTAATTAAGTGCAACCACAGAACGCTTTTCATCCTTTAAACTGAAAGTCTGTGTCTGTTGACTAGCAACTCTTCATTCTCACCTCCCCCAGGCCCTGGCCACAACCATCCCATTTTGTGCCCATAGTTTGACTTCTCTGGCTCCCTCTTGTCAGTGGAATAGTGCAGTATTTGTCCTTTGTGACTGGCTTGTTCCCGTTAGCATAATGTCCTCAAGGTTTATCCATGTGGTAGCATATGTCAGAATGTCCTTCCTTTTTAAGGCTGAGTACTATTTTAATGCATGCATACACTTACTTCATTTTATTCATTCATTTAATCGTTGATGGACACTGGGTGCCTCCTTTTCTTTGTTGTGTTCAGTGCTGAAATGAACATGGGTATACCGATCTTTCTCTGAGACACTTTTCCGTGTTGGGGGGCATGTACCCAGAAGTGTGATTTCTGGATTACATAATAGTTCAACTCTACTTTCAATTTTGTGAGGAACCATCATACGGATTTCCATAATGGCTGTGCCGTTTTGCATTCCTACCAATAGTACAAAGTTTCCAATTTCTCCCCATCCTCACCAACTTGTTATTTTCTGTTGTTGTTGTTTTTTACATACGAATTAAGTTTTTAACTATCAACTTTAAAACTAATGCTTCTAAATTAGGAAATTCTCAGCTATGATTTTTCCATGATCTGTCTAATAACACCTGCTGGGGATGAAATCTGAGCTTTGTTTCTTTCAATGGGAGAAGATTGTTAAAGCTGAAGGTGAAAAAGAAATAAAACTTTTCTAACAATGACGGGCAGCAGTCAAGCTCCCCCAAATACCGGGTAGGATGCTTTATACAAAGCATATACTTAGGAAATAATTTTTAAAATAATGAGATAAGATGTTTTAACTTTCCACAGAGTTCTAAAATTCAAGGTGAACTTTATATTCCTCAGAGGGAAGGACACACTTATTAGGTCATTACTCCACTCTTATCTGTCTAATGAACACCGCCTCCCATGGCAATCTCTCTTGTTGCTGTGAGGATTTAATAAATAATTCATGTAAAGCACGCAGAACTGCCTATTATACATTTAATAAACGTGAGCTGTGGTCATTTTTATAATTATTTAAATATTGTAAAGAGAAATAAGCATGCATTACTAAATACCTAACATTGCTTTTAGCAATATATTAAGCAGAGTATTGAGCATTGTCAAGTAAAAATAATTATCCCTACCCTAACAATATAGAAATGCAGTTGAATTTGAAAGAAAAGCACAAAATATGTAAAGAACAATGCAAGGTGGGACTAAACTACTTCCTTTTAAACTCTCTTCCTTTGGCATAATGATTCTGTGTAATTCTTGTTCTTAGTACCTAACCTTTTTCTTCCCCTCATACATGACTGTTCACTGCGGCCCTCCATCCAGTCTCCTCTTTTTACCTGTCCTCTGCGTGACTGAACCTAGCTGTTCTCATGTCTCATACATGACTGTTCACCGCGGCCCTCCATCCAGTCTCCTCTTTTTACCTGTCCTCTGCGTGGCTGAGTTTAGCTGTTCTCATGTCTCATACATGACTGTTCACCGCGGCCCTCCATCCAGTCTCCTCTTTTTACCTGTCCTCTGCGTGGCTGAGTTTAGCTGTTCTCATGTCACCATCACGGGGCTGATCACAACCTCAAGGTCTCTCTTTCAATGTTGCTGACCCAACGACTCCATGAACCAGTTTCAGGGCAGATCGAAAACTCGGGGGTCCCTTCTGGTTGTTGTTGCTGCTGCTACCTGATAGGATGCTGCCAAAATCTTCCCATTTTTCTCCCTTCTCTGCAGAACGAAATCTAGAAACCTCAGTCTATGGCCAAAACCATTCACAATGTGGCTTAGAATGAGTGTTTCAGCTTTCCCTTCTTTATAAATGCTCTAAACTAATACAATGAAGACACATCTACTTACCCTTAAACAACTTACAACATTCTTTATGCCACGTGCAGTGATCTAGCCTCTGAACTGCCCTTGTCTCCGTCCCCACCTGTTGGAATCCTATTCAGGTACCCAGATCCAGCTCAGACTCTGACTCCTGCACCCCAAGGGAAGAAGTGCCTCTTTCCGCTGGGCTCCTGCTCTGCGTACGATTTACCTCTATTCTGAGGGACCTCCTTTCTAGGAATACATGAATATGCCCCAGATAGCCGGTCCCTGACAGGGGCTTCACTGCCTTTGCGTTTCCGAAATAAATGAATAAATAAATGAATGGCTGAGTGAACGAATGGATAAATGAATAAAATAAATGCTATTTTAAAAATAGAATATACGAGTATAGAATATAACAGAGTCCAGATGCAGGGACTCATTCTGGAGACTGTTATATCATTATAAATATAAAATTCAATTTAAAACTGCCCTAGCAGACTGAATAAGTAAGTGATTTAGACTACCAAAAAATATATTATTTTTTTATGTTGAAATAGATGTCTCCCATGGCACATTTATTATACTCAGCTCTCCGCACGTTCCATTTCAGAAACTAACTGCACAGTGGCACATTAGTCTGCTTGGGCTGGCATAACAACATGCCATAGACCGATGGCTGAAACAATAACTTCATCACAGTCCTGGAGGCTGGAAATCCCAAGACCAAAGCCCGACAGAGATCAATCCCTGTGCAGGGGCTCCTCCCAGCATGCAGACGGCCACCTCTTCCCAGACCTTTACATGAAGGAGAGCAAGCTCTCTGGTCTCCTCTTTTAAGGCACGAGTCCAATCATAACCCTAACCCCACCCTCATGAACTCACCAAATCCTAATCGCTACTCAAAGACTCCTCCTCCAAATATCACCACATTTGGATGGTAGGGCTTCAACATATGAATGTGGGGGAGACACAATTCCATCTATAACAGTGGGGGAGAAGAGATGTTTTACCTTTCAAACATATCTTTTCTACATTATATTAGTTATAAAATCATTTGGTATATTACTAGAAAAAATCAGAGAATTCCCAAACAAGCCACACTACTTAACTATTTACATTTTCATGACTTAACCCATCTAGCAACAAGTGGTTGGGGTGCAGTAGGGTGCTATATATGATGCTATTATAAACATAAAATTATATAATGTACATAAGAAATTTTCGTAACTCATTTATTCTATGCCTATTTAAGGCCCTCCTTGACACAGTCCCATATAAATTTTCCAGTCCTATATTCCCTTAGAGCAGTGGTCAGCAAACTCATTAGTCAACAGAGCCAAATATCAACAGTACAACGATTGAAATTTCTTTTGAGAGCCAAATTTTTTAAACTGAAACTTCTTCTAACGCCACTTCTTCAAAATAGACTCGTCCAGGCCATGGTATTTTGTGGAAGAGCCACACTCAAGGGGCCAAAGAGCCGCATGTGGCTCGTGAGCCACAGTTTGCCGACCACAACCTTAGAGTATACACTGAGTGGCCAGATTACTATGATCTCTGAACGCATAATAATCTGGCCACTCAGTGTGTGTGTATGTGTGTGTGTGTGTGTGTGTGTGTGTGTGTGTGTGTATAGATAGATAGATAGATAGATATACATATATATATGTATATATGTATATATGTATATCTATCTATCTATCTATCTATATATACATATATATATATATATATATATATATATATATATAGATATATATATTAGAGGCCTGGTGCATGAATTCGTGCATGGGTGGGGTCCGGCCAGCCTGGCCAGGGGGAGGGGACATGGGCAGTTGGCTGGCCTGCCTGCTGGTCGAACTCCTGGTCAAGGGGACAATTTGCATATTAGCCTTTTATTCTATAGGATATACACTGAGTGGCCAGATTATTATGCGTTCAGAGATCATCAGAATCTGGCCACTCAGTGTATGTTCTCACCAAACTAGGCTGCTCTCCCATATCTGAACTCAACTTGCAGTCTTTATGTCAACAATCATGGCAGAGGTGAGAAATAAGCTCTCTAAGAGTTCCCTCAAACAAACAAAACCTCAGGGTTAGATTATTTTACCTACTAATGCTTTTAAATTCTTAAGTAACAGAAAATCCTTATATTTTATAAATAGTTACCATCATTAAAAGTCTTTTAAAAGACCAATTATTTACTGACACTAGCAAAAACAGAGACAAAAAATATGTCAAGGCCTTCTTAAAGCAAAAACAAACACAAGAACATTTTTAAATATAGGTTAATTTTACTCTTTACATGACTGCGACAATAATGAAAATTAGTGTAATGCAATAGTTCATTTAAACCACGGATCTCAAAATTTGGTCTGTGCATCACATGTGTTAGAATCGTGGTGGTAAAGGGGGTATCTCTAAAAACTCCAGTTCTCAGCCTCCCCCAAACCTCTTGAGTCGGAATCTCCGGAAGTATAGCCATAGAATCTGCATTTTCTCATTTGTTCTAGTGAGTTTTGTACAAACAAAAGTAAAATACTCCATTGACATTATCTGTCACAACCACATAGCCTTTGTATCAAGTAGGAACGCAAGAAATGATCCACATCAAGACAATCTAGTGATGTAAAGATTTACCTCCATAAACCCCAAAAGAAAAACACATATAGGATATAGGCTGTCAATACAATCGACACCTATCCTTGTTTGAAAAACACACACACACACACACAAAAAAAAAACAAAACAAAAATAGGAGGATGCACCTTCAAAGTAATGGAGAAAAACACTTGAAAGCGTCACTTTTAAACAGAAAAAAAAACTAACATAAAAACATAAGCAGCCGAAACCGGTTTGGCTCAGTGGATAGAGCGTCGGCCTGCGGACTGGAAGGTCCCAGGTTCGATTCCGGTCAAGGGCATGTACCTTGGTTGCGGGCACATCCCCAGTGGGGGGTGTGCAGGAGGCAGCTGATCGATGATTCTCTCTCATCGATGTTTCTAACTCTCTATCTAGACCTCTCCCTTCCTCTCTGTAAAAAATCAATAAAATATATTAAAAAAAAAAAAACATAAGCAGACTTCTTAACAGAGAAACATTAGTCTCATTCTTATTAAGGCACTAAGCAAGAATTTCAGAAACCTCCTGTATCACTTCATACAGTCCTGAAGTTCTCATGTAGACATTAATACATGGGATAAAAACAAAACAAAAAGAAGCTTCATTGCTGGACAAGGAAAATGCAAGTATGATTATTTTCAGAAACTATTATTCCATACACTGAAAATTCAAGAGAATATGCCCCCCAAAAATCCCAATTAAAGCGAGAATGTAATGTAGCTTTCCACCATTAAAAAAAAGTCTGTGCCAAAAATAACCAGTTAGAATATTCATTTATTAATTCCATAAACATTCACAGACTAGCAGCAAAACCATTGAACAATTGAAAAATCATTGAAGAATATCTATCTATAATAATAAAAGCATAATATGCTAATTAGACTGGATGTCCTTCCAGATGACCTTCTAGATGAAGCTGGGGCTGAGAGGGAAGCCTGAGTCCCGGGTGCCAGAGGGAAGCTGGTGCCGGCAGCTGGGGGAAGGAAGGCCTACTCTTGCACAAATTTCGTTCATCGGGCCTCTAGTATATATATAAAAGCCTAAGCGACCTTTACGACTGGTCTACCGAACAACCAGTCACTATGATGTGCACTGACCACCAGGGGGCAGACACTCAACGCAGGGAGAAGACACTCCCACAGCCAACTTCCTTCGGCCAGCCAACTTCCCGTGGTCCCTCCCCCTGGCCAGCCCTGATCAGCCCCGATTGGGACTGGGCGAGATGGCCCCGATTGGCCCTGATCACCGGCCAAGCTGAGGGACCCCACCCATGCACAAATTCATGCACTGGGCCTCTACTAGTGAATATAAAAATAAAACAAAATCTATAGAACTAACAAAGGAAACAATAAACTTTGAAAGAGAATGACGTACATAAATCCCAGGGACATCTGAAGAAGAAGGAAGGAAATGATGGCTAAGAGCATGTGCTGTGGAGCAGAGAGATGTCAGCCCACATCTGGGCTGGGTGACCTTGAACGGATGCTTAGCCTCCCTCAGCCGAAGAGTGCCTGGCTCAGCAAATTCCTGCCCACACTGCAAACGCCGTTATATTGCTCCAACCTGTCCTCGGTCTTAGGCCATTTGGGTTGTTTATGATGTTTTTGACAAATAAAGCTTTTAAATTTTTAATTAGCCAGATCTCTAAATCTTTTTTTTATGTGTTTGCCTTTTGGCGTCGCTTTCCAACTCTCCCCTTGGAGCCTGCTTTTGGCTCCCTTCCTGGGTGATTCTCTTTTGTCTGGGATTAGAAATCTTTATTTGTCCGTTCACTTTTTCTCAAGAGGCTTTTCTCGACCTTCTCTTCCAGGAGAGCTATGTGTGCATTCTGTCAAATTAAAAGACACGCTCTTTTATAGTGTGATGCCCTGTGCAGGGAAGGTTTAGACTGAATCAGAAACTAAAAGATAAAAAAATCCTGCTTTTAAAGGTATTTTTCAATCTCAAAGTCTCTCTCTCTCTCTCTCTCTCTCTCTCTCTCTCACACACACACACATACACACACACACACACACACACACAGGCTCATTTTCCTGGGTTTATTTTCTCACCTATTTCTGCTCTATCAGCACAGACGATGAGTTCTGTGAGACAGCTAAGACCATTTCAGAACAAGACAAAATACAAACCAAGCGCTCTATCAGGACATTCCGCCTGGAGAGAAGCAAGAACAGCTCCAGCTCTGGACTCGGGGAGAGCGGACAAGCTCCCCGTCCACGTGGCTGTGCATCCGGAGAACCGAGCGCGTCCCGGGCGGCAGTGCCTGCGTCCAGAGCGGGACCAGCGACGGCGCTGACACGTCTGTGCTGGTGCCTCCTCCGACTCCCCACCCACCTCCCTGCCACCAGCTTTCCGTCTTCTGGAGTTTGCGACAGGTCTGCACCGAGTCACTGGAGTTGAAGTCCTTTTTGAGACCAGCCTCTATGGTCTGTTTAACATTCCTATTCAAGTTCTTATGCAAAACCACCCTCTGGTCACGGTTACTTAATTCCGCGCCCTGGTGGTCAAGTATCTTCAGTCCGTTGCAATCGTCACTGGCATCATCGTGGGCCCCTCTTCCTGTGTGTCCTTGTCACGGGAGCAGCTTGGTCACTGGGGAAACCTGCCGTCCAGGGGGGCAGAGGTCCAGCCTTGTAGGAAATTGGGACCACGTTGGGAGCGGGTGCTGTTGGTTAGTGTCCCTGTGCATCCTGCCATCGCAGGGGCTGGTGTCGGCAGCCCTGTGCCTGCCCCCCAGAAGGCATGTGTGGCAGCATGTGGTCGGGGGAACACTGGGCGCGCTGGGCCTGCTCAGACCCGCCCGGCTCCTCAGAGGAGCCTGCCAGCCTGCGTGTCTCCAGGGAGCGGAGGGGGCAGGGAGAGCTCTGCCAAGACGGTCTGCTCCGGCCAGAGGGTGAGCCTGAGTCAGCCAGCTCTCCAGCTGCGTTCACACGACACCGACACCGGGACTCAGTAAACTGCCAGCGAGCGCATGGCACTCGAGCATTTCCGTGCCATCCCGGGGCCAGAGCACAGTCCCGACACTGGCCGAACCTTTGTCTTCTCCCCGCACAGACTCTCAACCCCCAGCCCTGCCGTCTGATCTAGGGCAGCCAATAACACCGAGAGACCGTGGGGCTGTTAGACAGACTCTCAGCTCCCCATTCCCCTGCGGGGGAGGCAGACGGCTCTAGTTCAAGTCCCAGGCCTGCCGCTTACCAGCTGTGTGGCCTTGGTCAACTCGCCTAGCCTCTCTGGGCTGGTTTCCTCCTTCCTGGTGAGACTCAGAAATGATAGCCCGGGCACAGAGCTGGGCACGGGGCCTGGCCCAGGAGCCGGATGCCCGCCGGCTAATGCATTCATCGCCAGCAGCGGTGCCCGTCCTTCTCACCCGCCCTTCCGTCCCCGTCTACGAGACAGAATCCGGAAGAACACGGGCCTCACGTGGCGGTTGTGAGGATGAAGTGAGTATTACAGGGAAGCGCTGCAGAGTGCCCTGCTCATCACACACACACGCATCCCCGCTCTCATTGTTATGACCATGTCTCCTGGTGTGGCATTTCCAGAATGGCCTCAACTAGGAACTCCAAAATGCAAATCCCAGAGACGGCGACCACCCTCAAAGGCCGGCCTTGCCTGAGGACGAGCATGTGTGAGGAAGGCAATACAGAATCTAACATTTAGATGCTTTTGCTCAAAAACATTACCTCTATCTGAACGAGTCTCTCATTCCTGCCCACCCGGTCAAGTCCTACCTCGATTTAAAGTTCACTCAGGCCCCTCCTCCTCCATGAAGCCTGCCTCCATCCGGGGCAAAACTTGGCCTATTTTCTGGCCGTCAAATAGCACCACCCTCCTCCCGGAGAGCGGGAAGCCCAATGGTTTGCAGTGGTTGCCGACGTGGACACACCTTTCACTAGGGAGTCGCTTGAGGTCAGGGGTTGGGTCTATTCAAATGTGCGCATCCAGACTTTTCAGAATGTGCTCAATCCATATCTGCTAACTGAATGGACAACTGCTCACTGTCGCATCCGTATATTGTTTCTTGGAGGAATTACTCATGTTCTCTCCGTGCCATTTCCCACATTTGTGATCGAAATAACACGTGGCCATTCAGGGTGGGGTGCAGCTGGGCCGTGCCGGCCATGGGAACTCTGAAGTGTTCCTTCTCGCTCGGCGTTGGCACTTTGGTTCCTGCTTGTTGAAGCACATTTCCCTCTCCCACTGCGCATCTCCGTTTTGAATTTTCATGCACCGTGTGGACCCTCCCTGGTTCCTTGGTCAGCTCTCCCTGCCCTCCAGCTGGCCTCTGAGGAGACAATGCCCCCGGGCCTCCATTCTCCCGCGGGGCCTGCCCCAGGCTGCACGCCTCCTTGCCCAGAGCAGCAGTGGGGAGCAGTGGGGGGCAGTGGGGAGCAGTGGGGAGCAGTGGGGAGCAGTGGGGAGCAGTGGGGATGCAGGCCTCTTTATTTTTTTAATTTAAAAATTCTTTTTAATTTTTTTTTCTGGGATGTTCATATTCTTTTTTAAAAAATAAATCTTTATTGTTCAGGTTATTACAGTTGTTCCTCTTTTTCCCCCCATAGCTCCCCTCCACCCGGTTCCCACCCCACCCTCTGCCCTTACCCGCCCCCCCCACTGTCCTCATCCATAGGTGAACAATTTTTGTCCAGTCTCTTCCCACACCCCTTTCCCCCCGAGAATTGTCAATCCACGCAGGCCTCTTTAGATGATCTCCAGGCACGCGCTCATGCTGGAGTCTGGGAAGAGGCAACTGGAAAGTGCTCAGCTCACAGATCAAATATCTTCATCAAAAATATCCCTCTCCACACCGCAGCCCATTCCCATGGTATTTCCTCCCCGTAAACTCACGTGGCGGGGCCTGGTTAAGTGCTTAGTTCTTTGGGGTAGTGGTGCCATTTTTACTTATATCTATAACACTGTGCTATTTTAAATAAGTTTGTTATCTTTCTAAGTGTCTGAACTCCTGCAACATCCTCTTTGCGGGACCACAATGAACAAGTGTCAGCCATTACTTCAAAGGTTAGTCTTTACTGAGGAATAGTCTCTACCTGAGACTGTGTTGAACATTGCAGTGATGCTAAAGAAATGTTTTAATGAAATAATACTATCATAACAATAACAACAGAAAGATGCCCAGAGTTAAGGGGATACTAAGCTTATTATGAGAGAAAATTAGTGCGTGGAAGAACAGTCACATAATAAAGCACAATCTCATTCAAAAGGATAATCTCCTTGCTTTGTGAGAGATATTAGTAAGAATTAGTGAGGGAGATACTAAAGGGGCTATGTTTACATTTTTATCTTTTTAATTTGGAGCTACTTATTTCGCTGTTTTTACTCATTTAAATCAAGGGCTGCTGTGAAAAATAATTTAATAGGAAGCGTTATTCTGATGAAACCAGTGGGAAAAACGCAAACTTCCTATTGTGTGCGTCGACAATAGCTGATAGAACGAAGCACGGTGCCCCCTCTGGAGGAGAGCTGCCTGTGTGATAACAAAGGGATATCTCGGGACAGCATTAGCCCCTGAGGGCAGACTTAGAAAACTAACCTTAAAGTGATGACACTCGGAGTGTCTATGGCCCCGATTGCTTCCCTTCTCTCTGCTCTGTCTCGTGCTCCTGGCTTTTCAGCAATGCTGTGCAGGGGAAGCCGCGCATTAATGATCTCATTTGTCAGGCTCAATTGTTGCTGATCCTTCTGATCCGTTTCCCCCTCTTCTGAGTGCTCAGCGCATTACTTTCATCTCTTTATATTTTCAGATTTTTTGATGTGCTGCTTTAGAATTTCCACTAAACGTTGCTTTTTATTTTGATTTTGTTCACTTGATTTTTTTTCTCTCCCAGAATTAGAGTTTTTATATTTAGAATACATGGATTTTAAGGCTTTTATGAACACAACCCACAAACAGGAAGCCTTAGGAGGAAATCTGGTGAAATAATAAATGTGTCCATGGAACGAAGCAGACGTGGATACGAATCCTCTCGCCATCTCTTGTCAGCAGGAGGACGACAGGAGCATAACCACCTGAGCTTCAAGTTCCTTATCTTTAAAATGTAGGCAGTGACCCCTACATTGCAGAATTATGATGAGGATTAATGTCCACCACCTGGCACACAATAAATACTACTACTATTATTATTATCATTATTGTTATTATTTCTACTACTATCTCATACGGTTGTGATGCAAAGTCCCTATGCTGACCTAAGGAACATCACCATTCTTCCAGAAGGATGCAAAGAAAAATCTTTTCTTGTCTGAGGGTAGGGAAACGCACAAGCACTAACCTAAAGGAAAAGACTGACATATTTGACTTTATTAAAATTTAAAACATTTTTACTAAGAAATGGAACTGAAAAGGTAGGATTTACAACTGTTGGTTTCTTTTAACACTAAGAATGAGACACACTAGTACAAAGTGATGGGGAATTTTGCTAAAGCCTTCACAAAAGAGGATTTACAAAGGGTCAATCAGCCCATGACAAAGTGGTCAGCTTCATTAGTCACGTGGGAAATGCAGACTCAGCCACGATGAGGTACCCCTACGCAACCACCAGAACGACATGAATTCCATAACAGGAGCCAGTGGCAGGAGGATGGACAGCTGACAGAGTGCAGATCAGTCCAGCCACACTGGGGAGCTGGCAGGTCGATCACAATTGGACATGCACGTCCAAGTTAGCATGGATTGCCCTTCCACACGGGCTAACTTGGACAAAAATGTCCCAGGCTGTGTTAGTTATAATAGCCCCAAACTAGAAACCTTACTTGTCCATTATCACTTGACTTGGGTCAAATAGAGTGTGGTCTATTTATAGGATAGAAAACCACTCAGAAGTGAAAATCAGTGAATCACTGCTACACACCCCAACGGGAGCGTGCACGTGGGGATCACAGACATAATATTGGGCAAAAGAAGCCAGGTGCAAAAGACTATAAACTGTATGGTTCCTTTTATAAATAGTGCAAACGCAGGTAAAACTAAGCCTGGTATTTGAAGTAGAATAGTGGTTATCTCTGGGTGGGGCAGGAATGGAGACGAAGGGACATAAACTGTCCTATTGCTTGTCTGGGGCATGGTCACACAGACAGGTTCAGTTTGTGGATGTGTGCGCTGTTTTATAAACTTGCTCTATTTCAATAAACAAGTTTACTATTTTTAAATGTCATTGCCTTATTGAAGAAAAACTGTTTTCAGTGTTTTGTTCTGTTTTGTTTTGTTTTGTTTTGTCCAGTGGGTTGATTCGTCAAGATTTCCTCCCAAAGATGGGTTACATTATATTTTGAGAGAAATGAGAGTAAATGCAATTGTGAAACTTAAAATTGAAATAATCTCAATCACTTTTTAAAAATAAACATTTTGTTGGTTGGTTTTACCAAATCCTTCAAGTCCCTGAGGAGAGGAGTCACCTTGATGATGAAGCCCCAGCCCTGGGAAGACATGAATTTTTATCAACTAATCACGGTTATAGGCAGCATCTCGTCCCTTTAAAAACATCAATAAACTGTTTGATGCATTCTGGAACACAGAATCAGTCGTATAGGGTCTTCTAATGATGCATTTGACTCACTTGCATTTTAGAGGCATAAAGTCTTATTAATTAAGGGATGTGTAGGAACACATTAGAAAAGCCATTTAAAAACCCCTGCAGGGTGTGCTGAGGTCTGTTTTTGAGGATATTGCTCATTAATTTACTCAGGGTCCTCATAAGACACATCTGTGATAGAAAATTTATTTCGAAGATTAGTGCCCGGCCATTATTCACTTTCTCTAAAAAGCTAATATGTTTTCTTCCATGTAAATCAGGTGAATGCTTGCATTTCTTTCCTTCAACCATCAGAATAAGTGGAAACAAAAGGGCTTGTTTCATTTGCATTCTACTTGCTGAACTGTCCACTACTTTCTATTCAGATTCATAATTTTAGATTCTTGACTTCATTTTTATTTCATTGTTTTTGTATTTGTGTAAGTTACCTCCTATATGGAAACAAGAGGATAAAAAACATAGTTCCAGACAAAATAAATACGTAAACATTTTTTGTTATTCACATTTGGTGCAAAAGATTTTTAAAAATGTGCTGTTCTTTAATAGAAAGTTCTGTGTAATGAATACCCCGCATACAAGACAATAACATGGCCAATAGCAAGTAAGTGAGACAGACTATAAAATGCGTCCGTTCAGAAAATGGACTCTGCACAGTGCATTGAAGAAAAGGAGAAGTTTGACCCGGGAGCTCAAGGGTTTCTATCTATGAAGCAGATAAACAAGAAAAATTTAATGAGACACTTTTGCAAGAGATACTCACACTTTAAGCTCATCTCTGATTATTGAATGAAAAATATGAAATATTTTAGCCACGTTAACAAAATGTATGTTAAAAATAAAAATTTAGGAAACAGCCTGGCATGTACTAAAATTTAAATAACTGATGGCTACTATTAAAACTATGATGGCCCTGGAGGGTAGCTCAGTTGGTTGGAGCATTATCCTGTACACCAAAGGGTTACAAGTTCCATTCCCAGGCACACACCTGGGTTTCGGGTTTGATCCCTGATCAGGGGCATGTACGGGAGACAACTGATCGATATTTCTTTCTTTCTATCTCTCATTCTCCCTTCCTCTCTCTCTAAAACTAATAAAAGCATCCTTGGTAAGGATTTTAAAAAGCCATGACAATTATAACTAGTATTATCATCAATAATCCAATGGGAGAAGTACTTTTTGTTAAGATAGCCATTCTATTGCAACTAAATTTTCTGTGCATGTACAGTTACTTATCCCCCCAATGGGTAAGCCCGGGCCGAAAACGTGTTTTGTCTTTGTCTCTCACAACTGCTGTAGATTAGAGCCGTTAATCACAATATTATTGTTCAATACAATGGAGCTAAAGGAGGACAAATGATTAAAAACCTTGAATCAAATCTGTGCCAATTATAATCGAGTGATCTTGAATAAGTACATCACCTAAAAGTAGACCATTAACTTTAATCGGTAGGGTTTGTGGGATAATTACATATGATCACACAAACAAAAGAGTTTTTCACGTATATTTAAGGTGTTAATGAAAGGATGGGAATGCCATTGGCCAACGCCTCATAGTCAGGTGCCAAACGGTGCCGTACATGCCAAGCCCAGGGGGACAAACTGCCGACCACGTGGAGAGGCTGATACCACAGGCCCAGGCGAGGCCCGGTCCTTTCTGCAGAGTTGAATGATTCACAACTGGATGGCAGCGTTCGTGCTGCTGGAGTTTGGTGATTCCTGGCGGGACTCCTCAATGGCCCTTACAATCGCACCTTTCCTTTAGACCCAGTCACGGGTCTTGTCGCCCTCCGTTCTGCTTCTGAGTCTGTGGGCTTTACAGTTGACTGCTTACGGAAAGCGGACATAAGTCCGTGGGGCTTTATTCATTCAACAACTGTTTATGGAGTACTTAGTGTGCACCTGCTGCCATGGTTCCGGAGACGGAGCTCCATTGTTCTCAGCCAGCACCCAGCTCCCCTCTCAGAAAAGACGGACTGAGGCAGGGTGAGCTGTGGAGATCCCGCAGGAAAGCCGCCTGAAGCCCCCCAGCCCGGCCATGCTGGCTCCCTGGCTCCCTCTGCCCCTCTCCCCTCTCCCTGGGAAAGCCCTCACTCAGCCCACGAATCCCTGAGCGAGACCCCCACTCAGGCTCTTCCTCCAGGACAAACACAGCCCTTTCCTAATGCCCTGCGTGTGCACGCATTTGGCGTAGACTTTTTATTCCCGATATTACAAATGAGGAAAGGACTCCCAGGAGGGTGAGCTGTCTACAGTGACAGCCTGCACACGGGGAGCCGCTATTTGCATCCAGACTCGCATGATGTCTAAGAGCACGTTCGTAACGGATACACTCGTCTCTCCTCGTGTTAAAAGCACTGAACACGCTTACAGTCTTCGTCTTAGAAGAGCCGCTCCTTTCCTGGCTCCAGGGGCTCCGCCTGCGTAAAGGCTGGGCTTCCTCTTTATGGCTCAGCTCACGCAGGTTAGAGTGCGGGAGAGTCATAGATGTTCCAGCCCATCCTCCTGTGGGATGACATGCCCTCAGGCCGGAGGGAGTTTCTGCATCCGGTAGCAGAGCTCACGTACTCCTGGTTCTCTCGGAGGAGAGGGAACTGGGCCTGAAGGATGAGCTTCCATTCTGAGGAGGAGGAGGAGGACAACATGGGAGATTGCTTCCCAAAGCCTCCGGCCATGACCAAGCACAGGAAACGAGCAGCAGTACCTGTGTCGGCATCTGCCTTCACAATCAGCTTCACGTCAGGACTTTAATAAGAACTTGGAAGGGGGGCGCACCGCATCTGAACCCCTGGCCTGGCCGTGGCGTGGGAGCCACTCGAAGTCTCAGCCTTCCTAATGAGTCCACGGGAACGAGTCCAGGCTGTGTAGGTGTTTGGGGTTGATGAAGATATTCCTTTTATCTAAAGAGAATTGCAATCCACGTTTGCGTCAGGGAGAAGCTGTGTTTTATCTGTGCCTTTAGAACAAAGATAGGCCTGTGCACATTCCCATGCCACCTCGGGGACGCTTTGTTTTAATTGAAATGCCACCAAGAAATATAACTTCTTTAGATAGGAGGTTATTTTGTTGGTGGTGGTGGTGTTGTTTTATCATCTATGATTTGGTGAATATTTGTAGCATTCTGTTTAATAGAATTGTTGAGGTATTGCGGAACAGAAAATAAAAATCAAGACCAATATGGAGACTCCCCAATTTTAAAGGTCAATTTATTTCTGAGGAAGGTATTTTTTAGCAGTAGTGATTTTCCAGAATTTTCTAGATATTTTAGATTTCCTTGATGGGCAATTGATAGTTTTTCAATGAGCCGTAGCATGGACCCATGAGACCAAACATGGATGTCGTACATATAATCACAGCGGTGGAGGGGACAGCTTGATTTCAGGCGGAAGGTAATATTAAAACAGCCAACTTGCCCAAACCACTGGGAAATCCGGAGTCAGATTTTCTTATCTTCCTTCCCTCTCTCTCCCTGTCCCACCACCCACTCCTGGAGCCGCGGCTGCTGCGTGCCACCGCCCAGCCACCAGTGTCTTCCCCTCTCTGCTGGCTACAGGCCTTCCGAACGCCCATCAGCGAAACCTAAACACCGCACCCACAGACCATGAGATGTGAAAATATCAAAACGTGACCTTTTTTTGGCTCAGAAATCCTGATGATTTGAAGGGAAAGGCCAAGAACCAAGTCAGAGCTGTGCACAATTTGGAATTGTCGAATTGGCGCACTACCATGCACACTGTGTGGGGGAGGCGGAGGCAAACAGCATGGGGAAGGAAACATACGGAGCTGCTTTACCTGGGGACAGTCCGTCTGGGGGAATACATGCCTACGCAGACACGCCTGCCTCCAATTTACCTCGTAATTTTTTTCTTTTTTTTAAAACAGCACCTCCCTTCACCGGAAGCCGAATCTCTGTTAATTAATTGACACCAACAAGCATCTCCCCCTGATGACTTTGGAGCCTGTCTCAGGGGCCCCATCACTGACTGGCGGTGCTCTCTGACCACGTTCCTCGCACCATGGGACCCCCGGTTTCTTCTCCACCAGAAACCGCCGGAAAGGCCTAAGTGAGATACCAGAGCGAACAGGCCCAGCACAGCTCTGGACACACGGTGCAGCGCCAGTGTGTTCTGTCCACCTTAACGGTGTGTCTGCTTCCAATCGTCCCCACTTCCTGGGTTAGTTTGATCCGAATGCCTTCTTCTTTCATGTCTGTCCTGGAACACATCAGAGTTTGATGGAAGTGCTGGAGGGGAAGTGCTGGAGACCCTCGGAGGACATCTCATCCTTTACTTTAAACTTTTGGGGGGCTAGAAAAAGAGAGGAGACGCATCCTTTCTAGTCCTTCGCTGCTAAACAAAAAACAAAACAAAACCTGCTCTCAGCATCTACCATCCGGGCACTTCATTAATACCACTGCTCAGTTACACGCGGATTTTACGGGTTTCTCTGAGCAATCTGGTAAGGAGTTCTCATCTGAAATGTCATTTTTCTTTATGAATGGCGGTTCTTCTAACTCACTTCCCATGCATGACCTGTTTATCCCTGGAGACCGGCTGCAGTAGGACAGCGCCTGATTAAAAGCGGAAACTCCGCTGCTGACGCCACACCATGGCATTTCCTGTGTTCCCCGTGGTTTTTCAGGTCAATTGTGCTGTAAGAGAGCAATATCTCATACTGATCACTTTTGAGATTTGGAGTCTCTAGAAAACCATGGATATATTTAGTTACACCGAATGACCTCCATCCGGGTTTTGAAATTATTGATTCTACCTTCAGAATCTGAGTCTTACATGGTGCTTTAAACGTGACCTCCAACGCGGCTTCAGGAATATGACAGAAAGTTGAAACAGATCATTCTATCCCAAAACGGAATCAAAATAGCGAGTGTGACCCATGTCTGTAGAGCAACTCTAATTCTGGAGAAACACCCTGCTCACTTCCCCCTGCGGGGCTGGGAAACAGCTGGGGTTTCTGAACCGCCCCCCTGCCCCTGCCCCCCATCCTCCCATCACAGTCCCCGGGGAGCAGACCAGGTCTCCTGTGATGCGGCGTCAGATAAAATCAGCATTCGACAGCTCATTTCAGCGTATAAATGTCTCCTTCAAAACCCCTACCCCTGGTGAGGTTTTCTACGTCGCTCCTTCTATGTTGCGGCCAAGAACCCAATTGTACGCCGACTCTTTGCCAGCATTCAGATAACGTTGCTAATTCACTCAGTAACGTTCACGTTTCACGGAGGAAGTGCCAGCAAAACAGGCAGTGCTGTCACCTAATGTCATTACAGTTAAACATCCATGGGACGGAGGGGGGAGTCATTGTGTCCGGCCCAGGGGGACACTGAGCCCATAGAGACTCTGCAGTAATGGGTCACAGTCAAGGTCAGCAGAAACAGTCTCTTCCCTTGGGAACAACCGCATGGGACATAAATTGAATGCTGTGTTTTGTTTTGTTTTTCAGCTAGAAAATGAACTTGAAGAAACCTGGGTATTTTCATTGTTTCCTTACAGCTCTACTGACAACGTAAGAACCCTAGGAAATAAAACATTGGGGGGGAATATAGCAATTCTGACTTGTTTTTAAGGTTTAGAACATGCTATTTTGTGGACTACGCTAAGTAGAAAAGGATCTTGGAGTGGATTGTGTGTTATTGTCAACAAGACCCTGAGCTGCACAGGGTGCCTGATGTGCTGCCACCGCCTGACAAAGTGGGAAACCGAGCGCACTCCTGGGTGGAAACGTCCCTCGGCGCAGGGGCAAGTGCCTCTCCGAACACCAGCCCTTTAAGTGCCGACGGGGAACATGAGCAGAGAAAGGAAAGGGTCCTCAGGGGAAAAAAGATCTGAAAAATTTGGTCTAAACTCGAGGTAAACAGAATACCAAGGATCCGTTCAACCCTTTAGAGCAGCATCAATAACACGCCGTCTAACGTGGAGCAGAACACTAACACAGAGTCTCTGCTGTTGCCTCTTAGATGCATCTGCTCTGGCTACCAACAAAATAGCTCCATGTGTGCACTCAGCCACTCGGCGTAGATTTATGTGCAGCTTCACGCTGGGCATCACACAGGCAGTAACACACAGGAAAAAAATACAACAGTGACAGAAACAGAGAGGCGAGACTGGCTGTGCATGCCGCGTTGGGGATAAGTACAGAAGGCTGCGCTAGGTCATGGGAGTACAAGCCTGGGTTTGGGATGTCAGAACGTTTTCTCAGAGAAAAATCAGTGAAGAGTCCAAGCCCTCAGAAACACGCGTAAAGGTCCCAGAGACACAGAGAAGGAAAGGGAGACGTCTGAGAGAAACAAGCCAGAAGCAGAACGTGGTGTTTGATGAGAGAGAAGCAGACGAAAAGGCAAGAGAAACAAGCAGGGGCAGCGGGGCTTGGGATTCTTTAACTGTAAGTCTCAGAAACCAAATTTTATACGCACATGTGTATACACACACTTACGACTATATGTGTCTATGTGTATGTGTCTATGTGTCTGTGCCTATGCCTATACCTACATCTACATCTACATCTGCATCTGCATCTGCATCTGCATCTGCATCTACATCTACATCTGCATCTACATCTGCATCTACATCTACATCTGCATCTGCATCTGCATCTGCATCTGCATCTGCATCTGCATCTACATCTGCATCTGCATCTGCATCTGCATCTGCATCTGCATCTGCATCTACATCTACATCTGCATCTGCATCTGCATCTGCATCTACATCTACATCTGCATCTGCATCTGCATCTGCATCTACATCTGCATCTGCATCTGCATCTGCATCTGCATCTACATCTACATCTTCATCTACATCTACATCTACATCTACATCTACATCTACATCTGCATCTGCATCTGCATCTGCATCTGCATCTACATCTGCATCTGCATCTGCATCTACATCTACATCTGCATCTACATCTACATCTGCATCTGCATCTACATCTACATCTGCATCTGCATCTACATCTACATCTACATCTACATCTGCATCTGCATCTACATCTGCATCTGCATCTACATCTGCATCTGCATCTGCATCTGCATCTACATCTACATCTACATCTACATCTGCATCTACATCTGCATCTGCATCTGCATCTGCATCTGCATCTACATCTGCATCTGCATCTGCATCTACATCTACATCTACATCTGCATCTGCATCTACATCTGCATCTGCATCTACATCTGCATCTGCATCTGCATCTGCATCTACATCTGCATCTACATCTGCATCTGCATCTGCATCTATAACTATATGATGCAGTTGGCACTGTGGCAGGAGCATGGCTTACTTTAGAAGCAAAAGGGGAGAAGGCAAAGACTAGTTGTCCGGTGATGGAGCAACCATACACACCCCGTCTGGCAGCCATTCGTGTCAGCAGTTCACCCTTAACTCGGGAGTTGTCAGCCGTGATGGGAGGGGGGTGTTCGATGAAATAAACATATGTTGAACACCTACTATGTGCTAAATCATGCACATACTCTTACCTACATGATTACGGGTAGCTGAATGGAAAACGTTCCTGTTCGCCACTGTTTTTAAATCATCTCCGCTCATTCAAAAACAAACAAAAATAATAAAAAGATTCGCCAGCCCAACCCACGGTCGCTGCCTCAGTCCTGAGGACCTGCCTGGAAGGTCCCACACAGGCTTTCCTCTCTGTCCATCTGCCAAGGACATTCATAATGCCAACAGGGTCTCTGTCTTTCAGAACACCCCTGCCGGAGGCTGTCAGCCTTAAAAAATGGTGCCCTCCATGGAAGGGGAAAGTCGTTAATGTGCTTGTTTTCAGGGACTAACGTTCAAGGAAAAGCTCTGGACTCTTCCCCAAACACCATTGGCAACTGGGGTGACGTCGTTCGTGCTGGCTCCTTTTATTTCCAAGAACAGTGCTCTTCCTTAGAAAGCGCTTTCGTGAACGCTCTCAGGGTTGATTAATGACTCTTTCTCCTGGCAATTGTTTTTTCATTGGTGCAATTCAATTAGATGACATATGTTGAGTGTCTATATTCATGCTTATTACATAGTAGACGTTCAATTGACAAGAGCAAATGGTTAAACTTGTGTAATTGGAATCACTTGTTTAGACACATCTTAGAGCTCCGTGGGCTCTAAGATGTGTCATAGATGTTGGAGATTTATCACCTCAGCCGCTGCTGAGTGTGTAGATGTTAATCAGCATCCTTCCTCCCAAGCCTTTTCCGAAACAGTGCGTGATGGGAACCTCTATGCATCTATTTCGCAGGCACTGGTCCCCGGTGCTAGTTCAATGCCATACCAGCGATTGCGCTAAAATTATCTCTTCACCTGGAAGGAGTCAGGAAAGGAATGGTTATTTTTCTAAATGATTTTGTAAACAGTTATTTGTTTTATCCTTATAATAAAAATATGATTTGAGCCAAAATATGGTTTAGTTCAGTGGATAGAACATCAGCCTCTGGACTGAAGGGTCCGGGGTTCAATTCCGGTCAAGGGCACATGCCCAGGTTGTGGGCTCGATCCGCAGTGTGGAGCATGCAGGAGGCAGCAGATCAATGATTCTCTCTCATCATTGATGTTTCTCTCTCTCTTTCCCTCTCCCTTCCTCTCTGAAATCAATAAAAATATATAAAAATAAAGAAGAAAAATAAATAAATAACATGGTGTGGTCATAGTTTAACATAAATCTTGTCATTTCCATTGAAAGGAGCTTTTATCAATATAAAAATAATAGAATATTACCATTAAAAATATGGAAAACCTGGAACATTAAAATCTGGAAGTACGATTTGCACCGTATCTCTTCTCTTTGAGGCTTTAGTGCACATCCGCCTCCCAGGCCCTGACCTAGGAGAGAGGAGTGGAGGCCACGGGACACCTCGTGTCCTGCCTCTCCATCAGAGAGCCTGAGAAGCGCGTACTGTGAGGGTATATACCTGGCTGTCATTAACTCCCTGTGTGGCCAGGTTTGCAGCAGCTTACTCCCATCGTCACACTAGGAGTTCGTTTTTGACTGAGAGCCTGAACCAACGTTTAGTTTTGTTAAACCAAAAAAGTGGAAACCTCATCAAAACTCCACAATACAGCCAACAGTAGTTAACTTGACTAAGAGAATGACTCTAATGTGCAATGCATCTTATATAAAAACTAGAGGCCCGATGCACGGAATTCGTGCAAGAGTAGGCCTTCCTTCCCCTGGCTGCCGGCACCGGCTTCCCTCTGGCACCTGGGACCCAGGCTTCCCTCAAAGCCCCGGCTTCGTCCAGAAGGTCATCCGGAAGGATGTCTGGTCTAATTAGCATATTACGCTTTTATTATTATAAAAATATATAAATAAAATATCCTTTTAAAAATAGTAAGGAAATAATGAATAAAATGACATTTGTTTTAACAAAATTCAAGCATACAAAGAATTAACAGAGTACATGATATTCATAGCTCCAAAATAACAATTCCTGGCAGATATTAAATGGCGGATTATTTAAACATATTTTATTTTATTTTTTTCAAAGTATCATGTATTTTTAAATTTTTTTAAATTTATCTTTATTTTTGGAAGTATTTTAAAAGAATTTTTATGCTCCATTTGCACTTATTTCTAATTAAATGCATTTAATTTATGTGAATTTCATGCATCAAGACTTGTAGCAATTCTGCGAGTTATTAACTTTTTACTTTAATATGTGTTACTATTTAGTGACACATTTGTGAATTTTTCAACCTATAAACTCAGAAAGTTTCCTTTGGAGACATTTGAATTCCTTCTATTTGGCTTCTTTTACAGGGACGGCAATAACATGAGCTCATGGTTTTGTCAGATCATTGATGAGATGCCATAGGATCTTAATTCTTGCTTATATCAACTAATCTCTGATATAATTGATTTCATTAAACCTCATTTTTGCTTAATGTCTCAGAACCTATGGATGACATTAGTGAGGACTTACTGTGTCCTCTTATTATAGATATTCTATTATAATCCCATTTAAGATAATTGGCTTTCAAACATGTAAGTTTTCCCCCTGTCTGGGATACAACTACCTCACCACATGCTTTTTAGCACTGAGTAATATAGTGCTGTACCTAGATGTGCTGACTTTGAAATTAGAGTTTGGGTCTAAATCCTGATTCTGCCACGTATTCTGTAGGACTTTAGACAATTTTTTAAAACTCTCTATTAACATTTTTTTCATCTGTAAAATCCTATATAATAAAAGCCTAATATGCTAACCTGGTAGTAAGGTTGGCTGTTCAACCAATCAAAGCGTAATATGCTAATGATATGCTAGGGTCACTCAACTGCTCACGATGACGTGCACTGACCACCAGGGGGCAGGCAGTCATCAACCAGTTGCTATGATGTGCACTGACCACCAGGAGGGCAGATGCTCTGACTGGTAGGTTAGCTTGCTGCTGGGGTCCCGCTGATTGGGACTGAGCGAGACAGGCGGGACATGCTCTAGAGCCCTCTTGCGGTCTTGCTCCAGCTGTTCAACCTCCGGCATCCCTACCCAGCCCCGATCATGCACTGGTGGGGTCCCTCGGCCTGGCCTGCACCCTCTTGCAATCCAGGATGCCTTGGGGGATGTCGGAGAGCTGGTTTCGGCTTGATCCTGCAGGCCAGGCCGAGGGACCCCACTGGTGCACGAATTCGTGCACCGGGCCTCTAGTGGGAATAATAATACTCCATACCTCACAGCAATGTTGGGGAGATGAAGTGATTAAGATATCAAAGGGTTTAGAACCACTTTAATAGATATTAAATGCTCAGTGATTATCATCAGTTCAGGACTAAAGGAGTAAGAATTTTAATTTATATATAACTAGAGGCCTGATGCATGAAATTCGTGCAAGAGTAGGCCTTCCTTCCCCCCGCTGCCTGCACCAGCTTCCCTCTGGCACCCGGGATCCAGGCTTCCCTCGCAGCCCCAGCTTTATCTGGAAGGTCGTCTAGAAGGACGGAAGGATGTCCAGTCTAATTAGCATATTACGCTTTTATTATTATAGATGCCTCGAAAAAAGGTTGCTCTTACAATACTTTTGGTAGCATCTGGTCATCGTTTTATGACGGTTTTACACCATAGCTCCCTGACGTTGTTACGCAGGGGAAGTGCCTCCTCTCCCCAGGTGGCTGCTGAGGGTGGAGTTCCTGCGATACCCCCAGAAAAGGAATCTCCTGAGACTCCCACAGGAGGAGGAGATGCAGCAGACCTCTTTGTTCCCATGTAATTACACCCCTGGGTTCCCAAAGTCTCATGTCCCTCAGCCCAGTCTTAGAAGCAGTGCAGCTGGGGTTTCTGTGGGGCTAAAATCAGAGCCAGTGGCCCCGCTTCCTCTCCAGGTTGCAGCTGGGTCCAGGCCAGCATCAGGCGAGCTGCCGTCCATCAGTCTGCGATGCGTAGGGTCTGCCTGGCCGTGGGCCACACCAGCGAATGCGAGGGAGCCAAGAGAGTGCCCCTGAGCGACAAGAGGCCCCAGAGTCCCGAAAGCACAAGAGCGCGAGCTCCTTTGTTCGGGGGATCACGTGTTCCAAGTCTTTGCGTGCTCGCAGTGACCACGCCCATTCTGGCCAACCATCTCTGTCGCCAGATGCGATTGACAGGCAAATACCTTTCCTATGTCACCCCAGTTGTACTGGGCGTGTGTCTCTCTTTTCTTCGTTGGACCCCTTCCCGCCCTGGGGGGGTGCAAAGTTGCAGGTTCCTGGTGAAGCTGCCCGGATGACCTGCCTAGAATGTCTGTCTTCCCCTTTATTTCTTCCTTGTTATTAAGAACGACTTCATTACAGCAGAATCAACTTGAAATTGCAGAACGTGATATTTTAGTGATGACTTCTGCCTGTGGGCGTTAGAATTCTAAGATTAAAAGGGCCCTGCAGAAATTCATCCTTTGTATCACAAAGGTATTAGTAGAAAGGAACACATTCCCGTGCTGGCATGCAATTAAAAATCCTTTAAGAGACGCATGGGTCAGACGGGTCACAAAATAATTTTAGTGTCAGTTCCCGAGATCAGATTCAACCCCTTAATTTTATAAATGAGGGAACAGAATCAGAAGGATGAAATAGCTCACCCCGAGTCACTCAGCTGGTTACGGAGAGAAGTGGGTCATCGTTGATTAAGAACTTTTTATCACTAACAGGGTGACCTCCAGCAAATTAGTCAACCTCCCGAGCCCCTTGCTCCTCCTTGGCATAATGAGTAAAACCTGCCAATATGGTTGTGGGGGAAATTAGAATAATATGCCGCCTGGGTAACGTACGGCAAGGTTTCGTGTGGCCTCGTGCCCTCCTGAGACTCAGAGAGGAGACGTGGAGCGCCCCTTGGCAAAGAGGAAAAATGAGTGTGGATTCTCATCGTTGCGGAAAAGAAGTACTGCAAGCCGTCAGCAGAAGCTGGGGTGGCGGGACACACCCCCAAGTCTGCACCCACAGAAGCTAGGCTCTCACATTTTTCAACAGACGTGTATTGAGCACTTGCTACTACTGATGCTGGGTACTGTTCTCGGTGCCGCCAATACAGCAGAGAGCAAAACAAAAACTCTCCCCTATGGAGCTTGCATTCTGGTGACTGGGAGCTAGACCATAGCAAGTAAATGAGAAAATCAGATCTGTGTTAAATTTAGTGTTCTGGGGAGCCCGGCCGGCATGGCTCAGTGGTTGAGCATCGAACTATGAACCAGGAGATCATAGTTCGATTCCCAGTCAGGGCACATGCCCGGATGTTGCAGACTCTATTCCCGGTGTGGAGTGTGCAGGAGGCAGTCAATCAATCATTCTCTCTCACCATTCATGTTTATATCTCTCTCTCCCTCTCTGTTCCTCTGTGAAATAGATGATAGATAGATGATAGATAGATGATAGATAGATAGATAGATAGATAGATAGATAGATAGATAGATAGATATATAGATGATAGATATAGATGATAGATATAGATGATAGATATAGATAGATAGATAGATATAGATATAGATAGACATATGGTTCCTTGAGCAAACCCCTTCGGGAGCCCTTGTTTTACTAGGGAGGGAAACAGCTCTTTCAGAAAGGTGTATGGCTTCCAATGTATCTAGAGTTTTATCTACAGGATGTTTATCACAGTTTTATTTTATGGCAGCAAGAAAATAGAAATAACATGAATTCCCAGCTGAAGAGTTTGTTAATTAAAATATGGATTGAGAAAAGTTACCAAACATTTTTAAATTGTGTGTTGCAGAAGAAAATTTAAAAACATGAATATGTGCTGCCTAGTTTTAAAAACATATATGCCATATGTTCTTGATTTCTTCAGTATATTTTCCTCAAATTAGCAAAAAAAAAAAAAAAAAATGCAATGGCAGCCCATAGTTGATAGTATTACTATCAGAGAGATGTGATTTATTTTTTTAAATCTCTTCTTATCTCCCTACATTTTGTACTAAAAACAAGTATTGCTTTTATAAAAATTAAAATAATTAAATTGAAAAGACCCAGAAAGCAGAATTCTTCCAAATGCCTTCCTGAGACAGAGAAGGGATGTTTATCCAAGTTAAGGAAGACATGGTTTGAAGAGTTAACATGGGATACGAGGAACCAAAATTCTCTTCACAGACCAGTACAAGGACCAATGACATCACCGTGAACTTCATTAAAAATAAGTGTGAAGGCTCCACTTGGGCTTTTAATGAATCAATTAGAGTGTGACAGAGCTGGGCCATGTGACGGGAGCTCGTGCAAAGAGGGACCCGGGGGGGGGGTGGGAGACAGAAGCTCAACATGAGCTCCTGGTGTGACTCGGCTGCTTAGACGCTGGTGAATTTTACATCATTAATATGCTTCCTTCCGGTGCCGGCGCAGGGGAAATACTGTCCCCCTGCGTCTCCTTGGACAGATACAGTGGGGCCCCAGGCGATGTGGAGCCATCTCCCTGCGTCTTGCTTTTCTCCTTCACAGCCCTCGTCACACTTGCAACTCCGCGAACGTATGCTCTGGCCTGCTTAGTTGCTGCTGTCTCCACGGTTCCCTAAGCTCCCGGGAGGCAGTGGCTGTGAGGTGGTGTTTACTGTTTATCTCCAGAGTCCAATGTAGGTGCGTGCGTGCACACGTGCAACACACACACACTCACACACACACACACACACACACACTCACTACACACACTCACACACACATCACACACACACACACACTCACACACACACTCACCCACACACACACTCACACACACTCACACTCACACACATATACACACACACTCACACACACTCACACACACTCACACACACACACACACACTCACACTCACACTCACACACACTCACATACACTCACACACTCACACACACTCACACACACTCACACACACACACACTCACACACACAAATTGCAGCTTGCTGTTTTGAATATTATCATCTCCAGTAACCTCATTTATTTATTCTTTTTAACAACACATACCATGGCTCTAGCAAGCATGAGTCTAAATCCTGTAGAGAGAGAGATTGACTCATTAATCTTCATTACAACCATGTGAGGCAGGAGGAGGAGAAGGCTGAGATGCAGGGAGGTTAAATGGTCCGAGATGGTAGGTGGCAGGTGGCCTAGCTGAACTCTGAGCCCGGCATTCTGCATTCTGCTGACATTCAAAGCTAAACTCGGAGGAACTCAGCCCTGTCTGCATGAGGCTGATTGGGGAAGGGGCCCAAGCAGCACCAGGCTGAAGGGCGAGTGAGGCTAAAGTCAAACACACAAACACGGCTGATCAGATGACTTCCCTCCCGATTTGGAAAAACCGGAAGCAGTGACTGAAATGCATGAAGGCCCTGTGTGTGGTAGGACCCTGCACCTGACTGAGGAGGGCAGCGCCGGTTATGGCTGTTGTAGCGACACAGTCGCCCCCTGCAGCCTCGGGAAAGTAAACGCAGCCCCACCGAACCTTGATGTCAGCCTGACAGCAACAGGTCTTCACAGCGCCCTCCTTCGCAGAACGTCCCAATCGGAACCATCAGTTATACGACCCCCAAGTTCATGACTTAGAAGATTTCACATTACCAGCACATTATACAAGTCCTTTGTAGCTGTTAGTGATATCATTATACTGTCCCCCTTTCTTTAGCCTAAAAAAACAGACTTGTTCTAAAATCCACGAGTGGCAGAGCTGCGACTTGAACCCCAATCATCTGATTCCAACTCTATCTGCTCTCCTCAGCCTACCCCGCTGGGTAATGCCACTTGCTCTGTATTGTTACAGAGTGCAGAGCTAGGACAAAGGTGTAGGACTCCCTAAAAATACCATCATCCCCACATGCAGGGCCACATGTGATGTGCTTAGACATTCAAAACAACCGGGATAAATGAGCTGAGCTGGCCCGGTCGATCAGAACTCTGACCACTAGGAACTGCCCAGGCCCAGGACTGAAGGGCATGGGTCACAGCAGGGGACCTCCAGCACCAGCAGGGACCGGAGCACGTACCTGTGCACCTCTCGGAATGTGGGACAGACATTTCTGGGGGAAATAGACCATACAGTGATTTCTGGCATGACATGGACAGTGCATTCAAAATCACTGACACGCCTATCAGACCTTTGGGTTCCTTTTCAATTATAGTTTTAATCCTTCTATTACTGCCTAGGGAAGAGCCTCCATGTAGTGCTAATATCCCTTTAACACTGTTCAAACACGCTAACCCGCCTTTCAACCAAGAGGGCAGTGGGTTTTGAGTCTTCAGAGGCAATAATACCCATTGAACTGGACCTGAACTGATCCCGACTGTGGATGTCCTATTATAGTAATGGACGTTTTTCTTTCAAAGTAAATCTAAGTAAATGAGTGAGTCAACTTAAATAAAAACACCCATTTATAGTAAAAGGCATAGTAGGAAGAAAAACGGCCCCCCAACAATGTCTACTCACATCCTCCTCAGAACGTTTACACAGCCTGACCTGGGGAGAGAGGTCTTGCAGTGAGAGTAGGTTAAAGAGCTTGAGAGGAGGAAATCACCCTGGATTATCTGAGTGGATCCAACCCAGTCACATGAGTCCTTAAAAGCAGGAACTTCTCTCAGCATGGTCAGAGAGTGACATGAGGACAGGAGCAGCGTCGAGGAGATGCAGGATTGCTGGTTGAAGGTGGAGGAAGGCAGGCCACGCGCCGAGGAGTGCGGGTGACCCCTGAAAGATGGGAAATGCAAGGAAATGGCTTGGCCCCTGGAGCCTCCAGAAAGGAAATGCAGCACTGCCCAACCTTGATGTTAGCCTACCGTCCCACGTCCAGCTCTCAACCTACGGAACTAAAGGACAGCACATCTGTATTGTTTAAGCCACCACGTTTATGATGACTGTTCACCGCAAGAATAGAGAACTAATGAGGAAGGTTACGACAGGGAAAATTGTGAGAATGGTAGTTCAATGAGTCAAGTTCAGAACACAGTTATTCTAAATGACTTACACTGTCCCTTCCAATTCTGAGATGCTCTGATGACATTCCTTCACCTGTCAGATTTCTGTTTCTCCCGATAGCTAACGGGGTGCTTTAACAAACATTCCAGAAAGTAATTTAAGAACAGTGAGGATGCTTCATGCTGAACATGACCTTGATTGGGAAAACTGGTTTGTTTTTCAGGGATGCAGTGTTGGGGATGTATGTAGGACAGCCTTACTTACAATCATTTTTACGTGATTCCCTTGATGTCCAGAGTTATCCATTTGTCCCAGATTAGTGAGTTTGATTATCCAAATATCACAATATTTTTCTTAAAAAACATAGGTTACTCACAATTTATTGATTAATCTAAGGAATTTTCTACTACACTTGAGGTGACAAGCAATCAAAGCATCCCAAAAACAGAAGTTGAATTCCACGGCCGATGGCCAGTCACTGTTCTGTTGTCGGAGAAAACGATTAGCTTTAACCAGTTTATTTGTTCCAGTTGTTTTGTTCTGCCATTTTGAGAAGTCCCAGCCTGCAAACTCATGTGTGACGACATTAACACCTGACACATCTGGCTTGGGCAACTATTGATCACTCAGGACTCATCATGTTCTCCTTGGCCTTGATTACACATGTTGAGGTATATGAACATGCCTTCAGGAGAGAAATAAGGGTTAATCAAAGACAGAGGGAAATGTGTGCACTCCATACGGTGTGATTGATTATATGTTCCACGTAATCTGTAGACCAATAACGCAGGCCATGCATGTAGCCGGGAAGGCATAATCAGAACCATTAAAAGAGAGCTCCTCATCTCATAATGTTAGTCAAACCCTATTTGACCAATTTGTTTCCCGCAACTAATGGGGCAAATGGATGTTAAACTAATCTTAACTCTAAAGAGGGGCATATTCTACAATTGGGGGGGGGGGAGTGTTAAATCTGTCACCTTACTTAGGTTGAATTCATTTATCTGGGAGGAATTTATTTTAATGCTAATGCCACTGAAATAATATCCAGGAGCAGGTGGGAATGGCAGGCCGTAGTTCATTGTGTCTGTGGAGGAGCGAATGGCCATGGGATCTCCATACATGCCTGTCATCAAACGGGCAGAAACGTGATGACAGGACACCTCTCTGATTCACGGTCTTCGGTGTACTGACGTGCCTTAACTCACTCTCCTGCCACAAATTGGAATAAGCATGGAAATTTGACCTTTGCCCCTGAAAAACAAACCTTAATGTAATCAATTTCCACCTTAGTGGTAAGATGTCATACTCCTTTAGTCAAGAGTAATTTGACTATGGATTAGCCCTGATCCATATTATTAGGAAGAATATATTCAGGCTCTTTAACAACTGAACTGTTCACGTGATATAAAGCTAAAATTTTGAGTGACTGTACTTTCACCACTGAGAATATTATTTTTCTAATTTTTTAAATTGTCTTATTCTTGACGTAAGAATTCCTTTAAAGACATTTGGTTTTGTTTTAGAACCAAGCTAATATTACCAGAATCCTGGGAACTAGTGAATCATTGATTAGTTGGTTAATAATATGGATTAATTCTTTCTGAACTCTTTTAAATGAATTGAACTTCGTAAAATATGTTTTATATCCATTGTCTCCTCCTAACATATCCCCAATTCTAGATAGAAATGAAAGAAACCTGGTAAAAATTGAATAATATTGTCCTATTTTCACCCAGGTTAAGTGGTATTATAACATGAAACATTTCACTCTCTGGCATTGGAAGCTTACTGTCTAGAGTTATAGGACAGCCTACACCTCACTTCTTCCCCATGTCACCAAAACTACTTCTTCCGTGAGGGAGCCTGTACTAACTGCCATGGGAAAAGCTTATCCAATCATATTTTTTCTTAAAAATACAATTGGGAACTATCTTAACCGTTGAGGTACTGACTAGACTCAAGGAACCCTTTACACTAATTTCTAATTACTTACACAGATCATATAGCTGCCTCAATAACCAAATAATTTTTAATAGACAATACATAGATACCCAAACACACATTATTATTTGACATTCTATTTACATCACTTTGAAGTTGAATACTCAAAGCACTTTCCAGGAAAAGAAACTTGAGTTCTCAGTAATATTTTTGATGTCATTACATAACTCCCAGCAGCCTTAGAAATATGCATTTACACTCTTTTTTTAGTAGAAATCAATAATTCTGTTTTCGGTGGGGATAAAATAATGGATACATGCTACATTTGTAGCTATTAGCAATGTTCTAAAAAAGAAGTAAATAAACTCACAGCTACTTCCAAGACAGTATATTATTAGTTCTTGATATTTAACTTAGTTTGCTCACCAGAATTGATGTGTCATTGCTGTGGTTATGACTGCTTCCAGGTGGCTGTCCGCCTTAAAGAAACGTACAATCAAATTAGCTCAGAGACGCTCTATTCCTAAGTTCCCTTTGCTGCTTTTGTTTTGCTTTTGAAGTGCCTGGAGTACCTGGTTTCCGGTGGCCGCCGCCGACAATAGCACGGCTTCTCCTTGGCCTGGTCTCACCTCTCAGACCTGCAGCCGGCAGGGACAGCCGCACGGCCACAGGACTGACCCTTTCAGCAGAGGCGTCTCCCCCAGGTGTTCTCCGCACGGATGGCCACACTGAAGCCTGGCCGGTTTTCTTCTCTTTTCTTTTTCCCCACTCCGGCCATGTTTTTATTAAAACAATGCATTGCTTGCCCTCCACATCCGGTCCTCCCAGGTTTACTATTGAGAATCTTCCTTTTGACCAGAAATATTGTCCTATGTAAGCAAAAGGCGCAGGTTTTATCATTGGAATAATTTAACCTCATGCACCAGGCCAGCGTGGCTCAGTGGTTGAGCGTGGACCTATGAACCAGGAGGTCAGGGTTCAATTCCCAGTCAGGGCACATGCCCGGGTTTCAGGCTCCATCCCCAGTAGGGGGCATGCAGGAGGCAGCCAATGATTCTCTCTCATCATTGATGTTTCTCTCTCTCTCCCTCTCCTTTCCTCTCTGAAATCAATAAAAATATTTTTAATTAAAAAAATAAATTTAACATTATGCTTCTTACACTGATTTTTGACAAATGTTCATTCAGACTAAGGTGAACCATGCAAAACTCAGTACTTCCTCAAATATTTCACATTTCTAGGGCTTGTTCTAGACTCGTTTACACTGGATTCTTTTCAACCCCAAAGCTCTAAAAGCAGCTCACACTCCTGGGCGCTCTGCACCTGGAACCGCTCTCGGCTCCTGTGTGCAAGGCTGCTGCCCTTTGTAACAGAGATGTCTGCGTGTCCGTGTGCTGACCCTCCCAGAAGACACACAAGAGCAAGGAAACATCACAGCAATGCGACTGAGTGACTGCCGCGTCCTAAATTCTATGCGTCAGCTTGTTTCCTGGACTTTGTCCAGAAACCACATTTAGGTCTCTTCCCCTCACAGCATCTTTACCAAACTGGCCTGGGTCCCGGTGGGAAGGGTCTCTGACCTGAAAGGTATGAAGGACTTCAGGGACCCCAAGATGACCTCCCTCCCATCACCAAACGATCCCTGCTAGCTCCTCGCTGCCCAATCTCCTCACAACTCCCTGGAATACCTTTTAGCAAAGGAAGACATTTTAATTTTTCAGTGTAAAGTCTAAGTTAGGAATTCAAACACTTGCCAAGCATTGCAAATCCTAGGAACATTGGATGCCCTCTTGTGTGTACGTTTTGATGGGAGAGCACAGACCATATATTACTTCAGGTATGAGAAACGGGCATTAGGTGTAGACAACAGGAAGGTGAGGATGATCCCTCCCAGCCTGCTTCCCATCGCTGCTGTGGTCAAGCCTGGCGATTTTAATTCTCCTGAGAAGAAAATACTTGCCAAGGAGCTCTCGGTACCACTTGTAGACAATCCCTTCTTTCCCTCGTTGGCAGCTAGTTTTTGAGGGCGTGTAGCAGGATGTTGACTTTGGAGTTTCTGTGTTCTGTGTCATGGTCTTATTAGCATCACCTCCAGTAGTGGGACCAGACATTCTCAAACGATTTAGACGGTAAAGGGACACTCTTGCTTTACATGGGTTCTGATAGAATTACACCCCCAGAAACTATAATTTGTAAATCTTAATATATAAATTTCTGGTAATATTATTAGCAAGTTATATAATATAGACTTATTACTATGTATTGATCAGCAATAAAAATAAATGTATTCATCTAATTTTCTGAACATTTGCCTTATTTATTTTGTCTTGCATTCAGAAAAGAAATTGGCAGCATGTGAACCTTTTTGTAATACTATTTCATTTCCTATTTAACCTAATCAATTAGAAAATACTAAGTGTAGTTATTTTTAAAAATATGTTTTTATTGATTTCAGAGAGGAAGGGAGAGGGAGAGAAACACTGATGAGAGAGAAATATCATTAGGTTGCCTCCTGCGCGCCCCCTCCTGGGGACCGAGCCTGCAATCCTGGGCATGTGCCCTGACCTGGAACCAACCAGTGACCTCCTGGTGCATGGGACAATGCTCGACCAACTGAGCCACACCAGCCCGGGCAGTGTAGCTATTTTTATTCATGGATTTAATCATTTTTGTACAATAGTACTTATATTTTTGAAAGCTAATTTAGAGCTCACTTCTAAAGATGATTGGAGGACGGGCGAAGGCAGACTGTGGCCTCCGGGGCATCTTCAGCTGCTGCCTGCTTTGTGCACGGCGTACCGCCAGAACACAGCCACAGCCAGGCCGCTGTGTGCTCTCTGTGGTTGCCCTGCCATGGAAGAGCTGAGTTCCTGTGACACAGGCCATATGGACCTGAAGCTGAAAATATTTATTATCTGGTCTTTTGCAGAAAAAGTTTGCCAACTCCTGCTATAGACTATCAAAGCTTCAGGACTTTGAAAAATCTTTGGTAACTCAGTAAATTATTTCCCTGGTTGTCAAGGGAAATATAAGAGTTATACCTCCAGAGACGGTAACTCATATTCAAATGTTTGCTTAATCCACATGAGGCCATGAAAATAAAATGTGGTAAACATCTAGGAATTTGGAAAATGCCACAATTACTTGTTAAACTTGGATTTTCTGAAAACCACTTTTTAATATCTCAGGCAGATTACTTGATGACTATAATTCTTTCTTCTTTTTCACAACGTGATTATGAAACTATCAGACGGAGAGTATAGTAATTCACACTTGGGCAATCCCACCTGATCTAACACGTAGCAATGACACATAAAATACAAAGGGAAGGCTGACTTACACAGTCAGGGTCAAAAGGGAGATGACATTGCCAAGGGCTCGAACTAACACAGAAACAAAAATGCAAGACTCGTTCATAATAAAACTGCTTATCACACTGACATCAAGGAAAAGCTATTTAGTAAAATGAAGGTTAAACTTCAGAAGTATTCCAATAAGAATCAAGAAGAAAACTATGTGTCTTACACTCATTTCCATTAAACATTGGAATAGGTTTCTGAAACAATGAAATAAACGATGAAAAAGAAATAAATAGAAATATTGAAAAAAGGTACAGTTTGATTTTCAAAAGACAATTGTTTGCAAAGAAAACCCATAGAAATTAGAAAAAAATAAATACTAATAAAATATATAAGTTAATTCACCAAAGTTGTTAGAAACAAAATCAGCATATAATAAAGTTCCTGTTCCATTCGAATATTTGACCAGTCAATCAATTATAGCAACAAAAACTTTAAAAACTTAGAAATAAATCTAACAATAAGGATACAAGAACTTTTTTGAGAAAATTACAGAACAATAAAACAAAAGGAAATCTGGAAATATATTACATACTAAGGGATATGAATTTTAGATATGTGGTTTCGCCCAAATTAATTTCTATTTTTAAGGCACTGTCAATCAAAATTTCCTCGTAGTCTTTTGCAAACTGGACAAGCTATAATAAACTTAATAGGGAAGAGTACATGACCAAGAATAACAATTTTAAAAATGTAAGCATCTAAAAAGAAGACAGAGCAGGAGTGCATGGTGTAAGAAGTGGGAGGAAGGTTTTCCCTTTAAATGGGAAAGGTATATTATACAGCTCGAGTAAACTGGATTGTGGGGTATTGACAGAGAAACAGATAAAGCAATGGGATGGTAGAGAGTCCACGCATGCAAGGAGACTTAAAACATGATAGAACCGGCATTACAGATCACTGGGGGGAGGGATGAGCTAGTCAATACACATTGGTGGCACAATTGTTTATCCACATGAAAAATACAATTAGATTTCTACCTCACATTATGTGAAATATATGTATATTCAAGTTTATTAAAGCCCTACTTATGAAAAGTAAACTTTTAAACTTCAAAATTTACAAAAATATTAACAAAAGAGAATATTTTATGACCTCAGGGTAAGAAAGAGTTTCTTAAGTGATTAGACAAAAATCATAACCATAAGGAAAAATGATTGATAAATTTAACTAAATTAGAGGGGGGGGACTATTCAAAAAGTTACCATAAATGAAGTGAAAACAAAACAAAATCAAACAAGTCACAGATCTGAAAAGGATATTTGTAAGACGCATACCAACAAAATACCAACAAACAATTGCATCCAACATATATTAATCAAACCAAAAAAACTTTTACACACCACTCAAAAAAAAGACCAACAATCTAGTAAAAAAAAAAAAATCAACATAGGATATAAACAGAAAATTCTCAGAAATGGAAATCTAAGTACCTAGCAAACTTAGAAAAAAGCTTTAATCTAATTAGAAACTAGCAATAGGCAAATTAAAACAAGGGATGATAGCATACCAACCAAATTGGGGAAAACTTTAAAGTCTGATAATACCAAGTGTTGGTGAGGGTTAACACAATGAACATTCTTACCCATGGCTAGTAGGGCCATAAGCAGGGACAATCACTTTGGAGAGCAATTTTGCAATGTCCAATCAACTTCTAAATACATAATCCAGAAAATTCAGGTAGAAGTAAACAAGATTTATACAATAATGTTCACTGAATCAAGATTGAAAATGGCGGCAGAGTAAGTGGATACTGCACACACAGGCTCCCAGGACCAAACTGGAACTACAACTGAAATACAGAAAAACTTCCTGAAAAATCAATGGCAGTCTTGCCGAGAGGACCCTGATACCCGAGGACAGAAAGTGGAGACAGGTAGGAGGGGTGGACGTGAGAAAGGGCTGGCTGGGTGCCCACAGACAGCAACTGAAGTTCCAGAGAGATATCTCAGCTATGTGGGGTTGCCACTGAGAACTCTGGGATCTAATGCCCAAGCTGGGCCCCCCAGCAGAGAGCACCAAAACTGAGAAGGATACCCACATAACATCTGGCTGTGAAAAGGGGTTGCTGTCTGCCAGGGAGAGATGGCTGGAAATGCAGGCACCCTCCTAACGGGCCAATGCACAAAATTCCCTGTTGAGCCACCTACCTTGTGCTCCAGCAGAGGGAGAGCAGAGTGGACTGGAGCTGTATGAGCAGAAGCCAGTGTTGAGGGCTCTGGCTAAGAGCTCAGAAGACAAACATCCCAGTTTCCAGTGCCGAGTCATTCCCTCACACTGTGGAGGTCAGCTTTCTCGTGCAGCATTAGCTATACAGGCAACTTTGCCTGGGGGGAAGACAGCTGACCCACCTAATGGAAAACACCTTGCCCCACGGTGGGGAGTGTCTGAGGCCCAATAAGAGACTGAGAGTAACAATGAGCCTCCAGGCAGAAGCAATTACCCCACCTTGTTGAAAAAAACTCGCCACACCTGTGGACACTTGCTCTCAGACAATCCAAGAGGAATCCTGTCAGTCTGTAGACAGAAGCAGTATCTGGAGGCTTTGAGTCTTTGCCTGCTCTAATTACTCAGAAACAGTGTTTGACACTGTTCTGCACTAGAGCTTGAGAGATGTAAAGGATCTGCCTAATACATAGTCACAGACCCAAACAGAAAGCCAAAATGAGGAGACAAAGAAATAACCGCCAAATGAAAGAACAAGAGAATTCTCCAGAAGAAGAGATAAATGAACTGAAGATAAGAAATTTATCTGAATCATTGTTTGTAAGAACAAAAGAATTGACAATGATCCAATACTCCATCAATGAGAAAATAAGTAGTGGTTACTCCCCCATGAAGTATTTATTATTATATAAATAAATTAATAAAAGCATGTCTAAATCTTAATAATGAGGAAAAATGAGTTACATAACAATATGTGCAGAGTAACATTAACATAAAGTTTGAAAAGCATAAAAAACATAAATATTATGGGCATTATTGTAAGTGTAGTAGTAATGATGTGAAAGCATGCCTGGAAATGAAAAATACAAATGCAGAACGGCAGCTACTCTGAGGAGACAGGGAGTCCAGAAAGGGTTCTCAGGTAGCATCAGTGACATTTCAAATGTTTATCACTTTTAATCTTTAACAAATTATTATAATAAACATGAATTCAGTGTTTATTACATGCCAGGCACTTCCCTAAGTTCTTTACATGTACTAATATGTTTAAACCTTGTAAATCTATATGAGATATTTTTATACTAATTTTACATTTGGAAAATGGAAGCAAAGAGAGGTTAAGAAACTTACCCAAAACTATTAGGCAAGGAGCTTACTAGGTAACAGAACAGGGGTTGCATCTAAGAACTAGCACATTGAAGTCTGTAGCCTTACCCACCATTCTTAGAAGCCTGCTCGCCTGTGAATATGGGAAGATGCTGATATTTCATAGAGCTGGAGGACATGATGCTTTTTAAAAATGATATTACACTGTATAATTTTATTACATCACTAGAGGCCCAGTGCCCTGGCCTGTGGGGATTGGGCCAAAACCGGGTCTCTGACATCCCCTGAGGGGTCCTGGGTTGTGAGAGGGTGCAGTCTAGGCCGAGGGACCCCACCAGTGCACAATCGGGGCTGGGGAGGGACCTTGGGAGGGCTCCAGGGTGTGTCCGGCCCATCTCGCCCATCAGATCGGCCAAACCCAAGCAGCAAGTTAACCTACCAGTCAAGAGTGTCTGCCCCCTGGTGGTCAGTGCACGTCATACCAAACAGTGGAAAGGTCAGACACTTTGCATATTAGGCTTTTATTATATAGGAGGATACAGATTTTAGTTTGAAAAAAGTATATAAATACTTTAAAAGAATTGTATTTATAAGAATAAGTCTTTCCAATCAATTGATTCAATAACTTTCAACTAATAATATTATAATAATGACAATAAATGATTTTCAACCTTCCCCTGCTTCACAAGCATTCTTTTACTTTTGTCTTCCAAGTATTCTTAAGCAGGATTCCGTAACAATGAGACTCAACAGCCCCACTATGAGAAACCAAATGTGGCCGTTATTCCTTCTGAAGGGAAGCCGTCATGCGATTTAGTGTTTATAGCAACTTAGTCACGGCCATGGCACCCGGAGCTCCCTGCAGGAATGTACAGAGCGGCTGTGAGGGGCGTCTGCGCTGAGGGAATTACAAACACACTCAGTAAAGGAAAGAGCAAGAGAAGGAAATTGCCCAGGTAACTGGAGTCCGTCAGAAGCGTCTCCTTCCCTCCATCAGAGGCTGTTTCACAATACTCGCCGGCTCTGAGAACAGCTCGGATGGGAATTCTGTCCTGCTGTCCTGCGATCTCTGTGGAGACAGACAGACAGAGCCCGCTTTGTCAGGAGTCTGGGTCTGGCAGCGTGGGAAGGAGCTGGCCCGGAAAGGCATTGGCAAGGAGCAGCAGGTCCCTAAGGCTGGGGAAACCAGGCACCTGCTGGAACTGACCCCCCAAAACAGGAACAAGTCAAGTTTGCCTCCATGTCTGCCATGTCTTCTCCTCATAAGCCAAAGGTATCTTCTAGAACAAAGAACCTTTTTCTGGATTAACCATCAATGTTATTTGTATCCAAGGAACACGGGTTTATTCTTGATCCCTAAAACCAATTCTATTGTCCACAATTCTAGCCTCAAACCCCAAAGAATAAAGCAGCTAAGAGAAGTGGTAGTGCCAAGATGAGGGGGGGGGGGACCCCAAGCTGTTCCGTAGTCTGTTGGTTTTCTGCTGCCTGCAATTGTATGCACCAGGGTGATTTTTTTAAATATATATTTTTTATTTTTAAATATATTTTTATTGATTTCAGAGAGGAAGAGAAAGAGAAATAGAAACACTAATGATGAGAGAGACACATTGATTGCCTGCCTCCTGCACGCCCCACCCTGGAGATTGAGCCGTAACCCAGGCATGTGCCCTGACCAGGAATCAAACCGTGATCTCCTGGTTCATAGGTTGATGCTCAACCACTGAGCCACACCAGCCAGGCCCACCAGAGTGACTTTGACCATGAATTCTGTCCTCAGTGATTAGGGGACCTGATGGGGAACGACTGCAAAGCCAAGGGGAGGCAGGCCCTGAGGGGAACGGACGGCGGTGTCTGCTCCTGCGGGAGGAGAGGCCGCTCCTGGCCCTCCCCCTGCTGGGCCGTGTTTGCTTGGCGAGCAGAATAAACGTGCCACGCGTTCGAGCGATGCCACTGAACTAATGCCACGCTGAACACCACGATCATGACGACCTGCGTGGGCGGGCTGCCGCGCGGTCACTGTTGCCTTGGTATTAATGAAAGAATACTCGCTTCTCGGAATTTCTATGGAAAGCGCAAGTCCAAGCAACGTTAGAAGACCTTACTGTTTTTGTTTTTTTTTTTTAAATATATTTTTATTGATTTTTTACACAGAGGAAGGAAGAGGGATAGAGAGTTAGAAACATCGATGAGAGAGAAACATCGACCAGCTGCCTCCTGCACACCCCCTACTGGGGATGTGCCCACAACCAAGGCACATGCCCTTGACGGGAATCGAACCTGGGACCCTTCAGTCTGCAGGCCGACGCTCTATCCACTGAGCCACACCGGTTTCGGCTTACTGTTTTTATTGGTCTGTCGAATGCAACCTCCATAACAAGATGAAGCTTCACTGCAAATGCTAGCGGCCCGGCCTCGGTCCCCTCTTCCCGCCGGCCTGCCATCCCTGTGGGCTGCGCAGCACATGTGAAACCACCACCGCAGGCGTGTTTCCGTATCCCGTCCTCCACACAACACAGGCGTTTTAAACCATCTTCGTTAAACACATGTATTTCTCATGTGAACCAAAGCGTGTACTCACTAACCTAAAGTCACACACCTCAGTCTGCGTCATGCTTTCACGGTTTGGACTGTCAGTCATGCGCGCTCACACAGCATAGGAACGCCTCTGTCCTGTTTGGATGATCCTCTGTGGGCGCCCACGTGCGTCTCAGGGCTGCTGTTTGAAGGCAGGAACATCTAAGCAACACGGGGACGCATCGCAGGCTGGACGGGGTGCTGAACTGCACGCAGCCCAGGGCCCTGCAGGGCGCCCACAGGGCTGATCAGTGGTCTCACAGAGACTCTGGGGAGAGGAGTTTTATTTAAATTGCTGCCATGTGGTGATTAAAAATTTTTTTTTTTTTTTAATAAAAAAGCAAGCCAGCTTTTGGTCAGTCTTATGATTAGTTTTAAACTGATTCACCTCCAGCCAATTCACCTCACTGTCGCCAGCAGGTGGGTGTGCGGCTCCCCTGCCCAGCCTCCGCCCCTCCTGCAGAGAAAGCTTAGAGCCTGTGTTCTGAGGCCCTGGGCTGGGGCAGCCTGGGGCCCTGGGCTGGGGCGGCCTGGGGCCCTGGGCTGGGGCGGCCTGGGGCCCTGGGCTGGGGCGGCCTGGGGCCCTGGGCTGGGGCGGCCTGAGGCCCTGGGCTGGGGCGGCCTGAGGCCCTGGGCTGGGGCGGCCTGAGGCCCTGGGCTGGGGCGGCCTGAGGTCCTGGGCTGGGGCGGCCTGAGGCCCTGGGCTGGGGCGGCCTGAGGCCCTGGGCTGGGGCATCCTGAGGCCCTGGGCTGGGGCGGCCTGAGGCCCTGGGCTGGGGCGGCCTGTGGCCCTGGGCTGGGGCATCCTGAGGCCCTGGGCTGGGGCGGCCTGGGGCCCTGGGCTGGGGCGGCCTGAGGTCCTGGGCTGGGGCGGCCTGAGGCCCTGGGCTGGGGCGGCCTGGGGCCCTGGGCTGGGGCGGCCTGGGGCCCTGGGCTGGGGCGTCCTGGGGCCCTGGGCTGGGGCATCCTGGGGCCCTGGGCTGGGGCGGCCTGGGGCCTGGGCTTGGAGAGCAATGCTGTCCTTGGAACTGTCCTGACTGGCTCAGTCTCCATCACCTCGGACCTCCTCCCTCTCCTCACTCCCACCTTTCTACCAGAATCGCTTGCCTTGTGGGGAAGTCACCCCCGAAACTGACCCTTTTTGGGTGAAGAGGTAGAAATGGCGTTCATCACACCAAGCCAGGTGAGGAGAGAAGCCCGTAATGAGGGTGGAAGGGTTATGGGTAAGATCATTGCTCTAGAAAATAAATGGCTAGGATTGAGGTCTCATTAAAAAATATGCTTTTCGCCCGGCAGGCATGGCTCAGTGGTTGAGCGTGGACCTATGAACTAGGGGGTCATGGTTTAATTCCCGGTCAGGGCACAGGCCTGGGTTGCGGGCTCAATCCCCAGTGGGGGGCATGCAGGAGGCAGCCAATCAATGATTCTCTCTCATCATTGATGTTTCTATCTCTCTGCCTCTCCTTTCCTCTCTGAAATCATAAAATATATATTTTCAAAATAATATGCTTTTCTTCTCTCCCAGAATGACTAACGTCATTGGGGAGTTTGGCAATTTAAAGGAGATGGAAATAGTGCTACATGGGAACGGGCCTCACCTGTGCTGAGCACTCACTGTTATCTGCAGGACTCATCTCCTCTCACCCTTCAGACAGCATCTCTGTTCTGTAGGACAAACGGTTGTACACGGTGGATGGTGACGGGCAGGCCAAATAGCCATGAGATGGTGATTAAAGGAAATTGTATTTAAGGGGAGGGTCTGGGAGAGGATATCCCAGGAGAAGGGCTGCATAGCACCGCCACGGGGACGCAGGGTCGCGGCTGGCAGCCCGGGAGCTGGGGAGTCATGCTCGCATGCAGTCACTGCGGGCAACGCGTCCTCCGTGGCCTGGGGCTGCGCTGGGCTTGGGGGGCGGATGGAGCAGGTGTGCGCTCACGTGCCTCCAGGACAGTTCCCGTGCTTGGGCGGCCTGCCTCCTGGTGGCCAGCGAGCTTTCCCTGGTCCTTGTCCCCCTGTGGCGGGAAGCTCACACGTGGCCGTGAAGGACGGCATTGCCCTACAGACCTGACAGTTGTGGAGATCAGAAGAGGGCATTTCCACGCAGAGCTGGGGTGAGCAGTATGCAAGATCAGCCTTTGTTAAGGATTCATTGTGTGTTGGGCACTGAGCGACTTGTTTTGCAAAAAGCCTTGAAAACAACTATCTAAGAGGCTAATATGCAAAGTGTCTGCTCTGGAGTTTGACCGGGAGACCCGAGTTTGATCGCTTGCTATGACATGCACTGGCCAACAGGTGGCAGCACGGAACATGGCGGGCAACAAGTGGCTGCACCCGGGTGCTGAAGGAGCGAGGGAAGGAGGAGGCAGGGAGGCTGGGGGCGGTGGGGGGGGGGGGGCACTCGCTGTGGTGGCAAGCTGGGGCAGGCTGTGAGGCTGCAAGGGAAGGAGGAGGTGGGGGAGCGGGGAGGCAGGGAATCTGATGGCCCTGATTGCTGGCCAGGCCTAGGGACCCTCCCCGGGCACCGGGCCTCTAGTAAATTAGAATTGTCGGATTACAGAGGATGCAGCTCAGCTCGGAGCTGAAAATACTCCAACTTCGCTCACCCACAAGCACATAAAGTACGCTAGTCAGGTTCAAACCCGAGACTATCTCCCTCCAGAAAATCTGCCTAATTTACTGCCGTATGCTTTCCCTGTGGAAGTAAACACTGGCTGACGGCGCTAAAATAAATCAGGCCAGACCTGAGGAAAGTCGGGCTGAGTCTGAAATACAGTCAGTAAACCCTGTGTCCTGATTCTGAGGATCGGTGCCCATGGGGAAATGGGGTGCATGCTGGCTGCAGGCCAATGCCCTTGCTGCCCCAGCTCGGTACACAGAGGGGACAGGCAGGCCCGTTCAGAGGAGAAAGAAGGACGCTGACAAATGGACAAGAATCCACACAGTCACCGCACTGTGCTTCCGTTCGGCCCCGCCCCCAGGAGCAAGGCCAGGCTGGTGGGCCCAAGGCGAACAGTTTATCTGGGAGGTGACCTGGGACACACTGGAGGGGAGGGGGCAGGTGCAGAGGGAGGGGAGGGGGTGGGTGCAGAGGGAGGGGAGGGGGCTGGTGCAGAGGGAGGGGAGGGGGCGGGGGCAAAGGGAGGGGAGGCCCTGCTTGAACAGGCGGCCCAGAGTTTTTCTCGGCTGCAGCTCCTGGTGGGGATGATACATAGAAAAGCTTGAACCCGGTGGCTATGCCCCTTGCACCTCCTTCCCCACAAAGTGGCCCCATGGACTCAAGGCGACCTGATGGGTGATCCTAGGATCACGCACCAGCGTCTGAGCTCTGGGAGAGCAGTGCTGGGTGAGACTGGAGCGGGGAGGAGGGCCCTCCACCAGAGTATGAGCAGCCGGATTAGCATGAACTGGTTCCCCGAAGATCCACAGAAGCCCGGTCAGCAGCGGGGCCCAGGGCAGGGCATGCTCTCCCTCGCTGCAAGGCCCCTGCTGGTCAGGAGGGCGGTGGCTCGGGCTTCCCGGCCTTTCTCACCCTGACAGCTCCTCCTCGCAGAGCAGAGAAGGAGCAGGAGGGCTCCCCCAGCTGTGAAGGCCACTAACTCCGATCACACACGCAGGGGCCAGGGACGCACCCGGGCAGGCCTGTGGGCACTCCAGCCCCCCGCGGGGCAGGCGTGGGCCAGGGTTCCCTGTGGCAGCTGACTTCTGTCCTCCTCCTCTCTTATCCGCGGCTGTGCTTCCTCCTCAGGAGCAGGAGGTGCCAGGTGTAACCCTTGTGCTCGGACCCCAGACAATGGACTCTAAAAACTTCCTCTCCGTCTGTCTCTAATCTCTGGGAGGCTTATCTTCCACCCCAGGTGTGAGCGTCTCCTACCAGGTGCCCATCGAGCGTGTCCCTGCCTCCTGCCAGGTTGAATTAACCAGCTGTCACCCGCATGGTGGACCAGCGCAGTGTCAGGGGGATGTCCAGAGGTGAAGGCCTCGGGGACTGTGCTGTGGAAAGGAGCAGAGAGTTAATAAAGTGCTGGACGAGATTGTACGGCGTTCTGGAGTCTGTTCCGAGTGAAGGCGACCTTCCGTTCCCCTTCCTGGTGGTGACTTCAAGAACCCCATCGCCGGGTGGGCGGCAGCAGGACTTGTTCTGTGAATGTGTTTCTGTCTCTTCAAAATCAACATGAACGTGGGAGTGGGGACATCGAGCCCTGTCTCCCCCATTTCTCTTCCGATGCTCATTTCCCCCCTCGCTCCTCAGGGAGCCACTGTGAGCGGTCACATGGATTCACGTCTATTTTTCCATAGATCACAGTCAACATAAATGGAGACTCGACCTCCCTCTTCTCTATGTACACAGATGGTTGAGTATAGATGTTAGTCTCTGTTATGCTTTTCTGTCCAACAAGAGCTTTCCCTATTAGCACATCAGTGTATCAGCTGCGTAGTGGTCCAGCATACGGTTGGGACATAATACATTCAAGGAGTTTACTAAAAATGAGCATTTGGATGCTTTCCTATTGTTTGTCATAATAAAGATTCTTCTGTGATAACTTTAAAGACAGTCCTTTCCCACATGTGAAAGCATATCTTCATGGGTAAGTGTGTGTATATATATATATGAAGTTTCTAGCAGCAGAATCGATGTGTCAAAGGCGATGCATTTTTCACTTTGATGGTTATTGCCAAATTGTGCTTCTCAGAGTTTGAATGAACAGCAGCACTCTGAAAAGTCATTCCTCCTTCCTGTAGGGAAACTGGTCAGACAGGTGAGTTAACACTTCTAGAAAATAACCTCAATCTGCAAAGTAGTCAGTGACATTTGGAAATTGTCAGTGGCATTTTTATGCTAAAGAAATGTCCAAAGAAAAGATTAAAATAATGTAGTTGCTACTGTACATAAATAATTGATAAGATCCTTGGAGAGAAAAAAAAAAGTCTATTTTTAGAGGATAAATATAGAAATATTTGACAGCTTTTTCTCAGAAACAAAGGAAGCCCATTTGGGGCAGGTCTGTTCTGACAGATCATGTAATAGGTTTGTGGTAAATCGCCTATGAGAATCCTCGCATTTTGAACACCACCAGTAAAAAATACTTCAGTTAGTAACACTGAGCAATAATCTATAATAATAAAAGTGTAATATGCTAATTAGACTGAACAGCCGAACAACGCTCCGGACATCCTTCTGGATGTCCTTCCGGATGACCTTCCGGATGAAGCCAGAGCTCCGAGGACCAAGCCCCCTTGCATGAATTTCATGCATCGGGCCTCTAGTCTTGTAATAACTGTGTATCGTGTCAAATGGCTAGATCATTGGGGTGATTTCTTCATAAGTTATATAAATGTCCAATCACTATGCTATACACCTGAAACTAATACAATACTGTATGTCAACTGTAATTGAAAATTTTTAAGAATATTTTTAAAAACCTATTTCTTAATCAGTATTTGATTTTGAGTTGAACAATAACAAAATATCAGTTGCTATTTTGTTATTGCCAAAGAATTATTTTTCATAAACTTTTCAATTCCAGAGGTCTTTCTTTATGACACTGTTGACACCATTGTCAAAATCTATCAAAAATTATGTGGCAAATGGAAATCATAACAGCATTTTCCTTGATTTAGACAAGTCACCCTCACTACTCACTTTTGTTGGGAAAGGAAATTAATTTCTTATACTCTCCTCAGGCTAAAATGCTTGTCTATAGCACACACATCAAAATCTTTCTCTTTCCACCTGCAAGATTGATTAATCTTTGGGATAAAAAAAAATGTAAATCTTGGGGAATCTTGTCATTTTTATGTTCTGTAGAAGATGAATTCAAGCAGGATTTCAATATCGCTTGGGCCTCTGGCCCCAAAATAATATAACCATGTCGCCCAGGGAAAGCCCGTGGGAACACGCTGTGCTGAATAGTTTACAGATTCATAAAAAGTATTGATCACGCATTGTCTCCTCTAGTTCTAAATAGAGTATTAACGGATTGTATTTTCTAGACTATCGCGCCCAATAATGCTAAGCATGGCAATGAACACACACATGAAAATCAAATACAAACAAGAAACACGAAAGCATCTGGCTTTGCCTTGAACTCGGCCATCATCAAGTTAATGGTGCAGTCATGTATAGCTTCTCCTTTTAATTAAATAATTAGCCCCTTTCTGATGGACATCTTTATGCTTGGCTACGCTGGCTGTTTGGAGAAGCCGAGCTGGTAGGCATGCCACCAGGAAATAATTTGTCCAGCTCCAACAAGAATCCAAAAAACACCCACCCGCTTCCTGTCTGGTTATAATCTGTCCATTTCCCTAAAACTTGATGGTGCATTGGGTATTAAACTGTTAACAGTATCAGTATCAACATAACAATGATAACCAGGACTATGTTTCTTTTCCTGTAAAATGTGAAAGGTAAGCTAGAGCTTTTTCAAGATTCCTCCAACTCTGTAGTCCCATGGTAAGAACATTCGCCGGTATTCTTATGTGGCAGACACCTGGCATTTGAACATCCCCTGGGAGGGCGTACAGTTGTACTTCTACTTCCCTTCCTGCCTTCTTAGGCAGAGTGAGTCAGGTGTCGGTCAGACTGCCGGGTTACTCCCATAGGCCCGGGGCTGTCCCTGCTTCCTTTACAAAGTGATCACTAGCAGTGGACACACACACACATTCCCATCGGTGGGTTCCAGCGCTCCTAGAACACGTGCAACAGGAACAGAAATGCCATCTCCCGCCTCCAGGAAGGGCTCTGAAGTGGCAGCGGGAACGGGGCTGAAGGACTAGTGGGTCCAACAACTATTGATCACTTTGACGCTTTGGTTTATTCTACCTGCTTGTTTAAAATTTCTCTGGTTTAATAGCGAGGAGTGTTTAATTGTGTGTTTAGTAATTAATGTTATTAGTCAAGTTTCTGAGAAGTACAGATTCTTAAGTTAGGTTTAGAAGCCACAGGCTTTTCAACAGATTCGGATTTCTCTGGGACTGACTCACAGATGGACAGTGACTTCTGTTTCATCCGTCATACAACTTCATGACTAGCACATGCTAAGCCACTCCTAGGGAAGGCACCTCACACTGGTGTGATTGCCCGCATTAGCTAAAGGGAAGGTGAAAAGGGGGACATGTTGTTACGGTATTCGGATGTCTTTTGTTGATTGCAGTGATTTAATAGTAATTTTAATGCCAAGATTAACTTACATGTTTTTCTGGTATGTTTTCTTTTTATAATTGAGTAAATCCACGCTGCTACAAATAACTTCTACCTGACCAGTAGCTCCTCCTTTTACATATCCAAATAAGTCACTATTTTATTGCTTAAACTGGAAAACAGAGAACATTGGTATTTGGTAAATACAGCAAATAAATAAGAAAATAAATTAATACATATGTATAAAAATGAAACCTTAAATATATAAATAAAATAATGAAAATTAGAATATAAAACCAAAATATTAATTTTAAACTGGACTTTGCAATTGATTATTCTACTTAATAATCACAAAAGTAATGATGTAAGCTATATAAATGCATTTAAAATGTTGACTATCCACATTGAGAATAGTGTTTATTTCACCATATAAAAATATCTTATTCTCTCCCGAAAGTGGAAGAGAATTCTAATTTAAAAACAGTTGCATTGGGTAAATTGGAAGGTAAACAGTTAAAAATATTTCAGCTTATGTCTTCAGAGGAGAAAGATCTGTGGAACGCTGAGGAATGGTCAATACCATCCAATGGATTATCAGAATCCTGAGGCATTGTCCTGATGCTTTGTAGACACGCCAGCCTTTGTCCGTCAGCAAACTTTGGTCAATAAATAGATTGCGATGAGCAGCAGAGGCAGAGTGAGCGAGAGCCAGAGCGGGGCTCACTGTCTTTATTCCATTCTCCTGCTTTCCTGGGGTTTCACTCCCATTGTTCCTCAGGGCATGGTCTTCTCTGTCCTTCGCCGACTCAGCTGTTTTGTTCGTGTATGGCACATGGCCGCCTGTGACTGTCTTACAATCCTGCAGGAGTGCTTTCAAGTTAGAGGGAGAGGGAGAGGGAGAGGAAGAGGGAGAGGGAGAGGGAGAGGGAGAGAGAGAGAGAGGAGAGAGAGAGAGAGAGAGAGAGAGAGAGAGAGAGATTTCCCAAGACTCTATATGGGGATTATATAAACTAGTTCTATATATTTGGTATAGGGATAAATCTTTGGAAGCAATACGTAAAATATCGAGTTAGGTATTTTGTGTTTTGTTTGATTTATATATCCTTTTACCTCTACGTGTTTTCCTTTCTCTCTCCAAAACAGAAAGTTTCTCTGAGTTGACAAAACCTATAAGAGAAATTGGAGAAAGGAGTTTTTCCTTGGGAACAGCCTCAGGACTCCTGTTTAATGTTAAGAGCAGAAAAGAATTTAGCTTCCTAAGGAAACAAACCATGCGCTCCTCTACTCTTAGGATCAGTGTGACTTCTCACTGGCCGTGCAGAGAAACACATTCCATTTTAAGAGGTGAAGGTGTTTTATGGGGTAGGCCCGGCTCTCAGGACACCTGAAGAATTTGGTAGAAATCAAGACACAGGGTAACCGATGCACTAGTTTAGATATTTCTTGAGTGCTTACTGCACCGTGTCCATTTCTCTAACAGCTCTCTCTGAGATAGTCAGCCGAGTTCTCCTTTTCAGAGTACAAAGCTAAAGCTTTATCTAATTGCACTCTTTCTGTTAAACCAGTGGTCGGCAAACTGCGGCTCGCGAGCCACATGCGGCTCTTTGGCCCCTTGAGTGTGGCTCTTTCACAAAATACCACGGCCTGGGCGAGTCTATCTTGAAGAAGTGACGTTAGAAGAAGTTTAAGTTTAAAAAATGTGGCTCTCAAAAGAAATTTCAATCGTTGTCCTGTTGATATTTGGCTCTGTTGACTGATGAGTTTGCCGACCACTGTGTTAAACCATGCTACTTTCCTAAAGGAGAACTCCAGCATATGCAGGGGGTGGGCAAAATACAGCAGACCCACAGGGACAGCGCCTCCTTCCGGCGCCATTCCGCCAGGAGGACACTGGGATACCTGTCCTCTCTCTGCACCTGTCTGCCGTGCAAACGATGACTGGGCTCCCTGAGGCCAGACAGCCCTGCCTTACAAGCGACACTTGCTGGAAACGTTATAAACACATGGAAAGGAATTGCTGGTAGAAACTCAGCTCACACGAAGGACCGTTTAACTCACTCTCCCCTAAACTAAGCAGGAAGCAGAGCCAGGGTTTGGAAGGCGGCAGTGAGATGCCTCCGGAACAGGGGCACGGGTTCTCAGTGGAGGGTGAGGACTGTGGGAACCAGTTTACCTCGTACCCATGGGGTACCCTTCCTTCATGAGTAGGATGAATTGATAGCTTAATCAGCGATGTTCATCTAGAATCTAAAGGATGAGTCTGTAAAAGGAAGTGGTCTACCTAGAATTCAGGGGGAAATCATGGTGGTGATGGGTGAGGAGGGAGGAAGTCTACAAATGTGCATCCAAACCTTTCATAAGGGACCAGGAAAGGGGGCGTCCTGCTACGCCCAGGCGCAGGATTCAGGGGATTTGTCAGGGGGATGTGTTTGTCACAGATGGAGACATCAGTTCTCACAGCCACAGGGAGAGTTAGGATTCAAATCAGCCACTTGGCTTCTTCCCGTAGTTACTGTCAACCCTCTGAAGACAGTACGCATTACCTTGTATGCCTCCTAGCTGTCTTACTCTCAGCAGCTATATTTCTTATTGAAAATAAATACCGTTGCATTTGAGTTTTCACAAGTATACCATCTTATCCTTCTGGATGTACTAAAGAAAATAGAATTTCAGTGTGCAAACTCAAGATTAGTACAACTCTGATGGTCATTACAAATGATGCCTTTCTGAAAGGTGCAGTGTGATTTTATATAGTGAGTTTATGCATTGTGTGTGTATATGTATACGTATATACATATATCACATATATTATGTATATTAAATTACAATGTTATAATATAATCAGAGGCCCGATGCACGAAATTCGTGCAAGGGCCTTGGCCCTCGCAGCCCCAGCTTTATCTGGAAGGTCATCCGGAAGGACGTCCAGAAGGTCATTCAGCTGTCCGGTCTAATTATCCTATTAAGCTTTTATTATTATAGATGCATATTTTGTTATAATATGTATGTGATATATAGTATATACATATACATAAGGAGAGAAAGAGAGAGGGAGAGACACCCTGTATATCTTCCTTTCTTTGGTGCTGAGCCATCAGTCTATACCTCACTCTATGCCTCTCATCCCTGCCTCCTCCTGATCTGCCAGACACTGGGGGTTTTGCTCAAAGCCTTTCTTTCAAACACACTTTCTGCCAGCCTGCCAAAGTGCACTTTAGATAAAAAGGAAGCAAAACTGATCATTCCGGCTCAGTTTAAGGTTCAGAGAAACTTTGCCAGAAAATCTAAGCAAGCAGAACGACAACTGGAGGTCAGAGACACAGCTGAGGTGACCGGCGCCTGCGCAGAGGGAGGGTCCTGCCGGGACGGAGGGCCATGGCCTTGGCATTGCTGGCGTGGAGGCTGCAGAGCTGAGGGAAGAACAAGCCCGCGCTGGCATCGCATCAGTGAGGACGTGCGGACTGCAGGACTCTAGTTCCCAGGGTGTCACAGAGTGACCGCAGGACGGCTTTTGCCACTGCTCAAGATCAAAGTGCCATTGCGCAGCATGCTCAGTCACCTGAAGGGCCAACGTGTGGACTGGAAAGGCCCCATCTTAAACATCCGTGTTCTGATAGGCCCCACCTTTTTCCGTTAGCATTCTCTGCTGCAAAACCTGGAACTCGGGAGCTCAGCTCGCGTCCAAAGCATAGTCTACAAAGGCCTGCAGCATCTTAGGACCTCATAGGCCGCCCTGAGCGCCGGCCTGAGCGCCCGCATCCCCGCAGAGAGAACCGCTGAAGATTTCGTGTTCTCGTCTCCACTTTTGCCTACTGCTCTGCCATTGGTATTCTTTGGTCGGTGTTTTGATCATTTACAACTCTCAGAAATGCACTCAGTCTGGAACAATTTGGGATGAAAGGACAATCGACTACCTTCACCATTCAAACCTTTGCTGCCTGTGGACTTGCTGTTTGTGGGAAGCAGAATCCTCGGAGCTCTCAGGGTTCCCAGCCCCTGGTACACACCCCGTGTCTGTCATCCGGTGACACACTAGTGCGGTGCGGCCGGGAGAGGACTGTGCACGTGCAGTTGGCTCCAACACCAGGCGCTGGAGACAGAGGGGTCACAAACAAGGATTGTGTGTGGCCTCTAGCAACCCAGTGGCCTCCCCAGTTGTCTCCCTGAAAGGAAATGGGGACTTCGGTTCTAGAACCACAGGGAACGGGATTCTGCTTAGGGAAGAGGACTCTGAGCTCCAGTTGGGAATGTGGCCTGGACCACGCCTTCCCATCAGCCTATGGGATGCTGAGCAGAGAACCCGGGGAGGCCAGGCCAGGACCTCTCACCTCCAGAATGTCAGCTAATGAGGGGGCGGAACTCGGCTGCTCCGTGTGTGGTAGTTGTTCCATGGCAACACAACACTGTCCAGCTACTTCTTCCCTGTTGATTCATGTTGCAGGTTCTACGGAGTTCGCCTTCCAGCTCCCTTCCTAAAGCTATTGCCAGGAATAAAAGTTCAGAATTGAATTCTACATACAAAAGAGGGTTCTGGGGTTAAAATATAAGAAGCATGTATATCTGAGTCCAACGTATTTCCATAGGAAGCCTTATAGTACATATAGTGATTTCTAAAGATAATTTTTAAAGGTCTTATCTAAATCATAACCTTGTCTAGTCAGCAGATGTAAAATATAAACCATTCTTAATTTGTTAAACACATGAAAGGCTTCTCTCACTTTTTCATTCCTTTTCCAGTTTCCTAAGATCATGTTCTAAATCAATTATTTTCACCATTTATGGTTCATTGGGTCTATATACTTGGTGTATATTTGAGAGGTTTTAAGCTGTATATTTTCTTTCCTAAAATATATAATAGAATGTCTATAATTGTGTATTAAATGTATATTTGAGGTTGTAATTATCAACATAGAAAGAAGGCAGAGATATGTTAATTCGGTAATAATATTATTTCTTGTTGAAACTACTAAGTCAATGGGGAATCTTTTAGATAATAATGTAGGCGAGGGCACACATACCTAAGGGAAAATTGATATTATGAAGAATTAATACAATTGTGAGCTAGTACTCCCAAGATATAACTATTTAAGACATAAATATTCATGGATGAAAAAGGAAAAAATAAAGTCAAGAAAAATAAATGTTTTTTTCTACAAGTGCACAAAATAATAAATGTTCTCCCCAGTGGATTATGATAGTAAAAAAATAGAAAGAATAATGTCATCAGGGACCCAAAACGTTATCCACTCATTAAACCTCTTTGGGGACTCAGGTGCACGCAAAGATGCCTGGGAATAAGCTTGAGAAAGAGAAAATGTGGACAAAAGGATGACACCCACCTGCAAACATTGGACATTAAACCCGAAATGAAGCCATGCATCATTCCGTGCCCGCTGCAGCGGAAGTGATAACAGGGATGTACAGAGGGCCATCATAACTTCACCTTCCAGAAAGCCCTCTGGAGACCGTCTGCTCTCTTTGGGACTTAGGGATGATCAATAACTTAATGAGGTAAATTTGTGTAGTCAAAATAAATGTATGACCCCGGTCCAATGTAACTGGTTTTTAAAGGTCTTTACTGCTGTCCTATCCTAAATATCTTTAAGTATTTTATTTCCTTAAATACCTCTTTCTATCAAAAATATTTGTGATGCTATTTCGTGTTGCTAGTAACTCTTTTTTGAATATTTTGGGAACTAGGGCAGTGTTTTGAAGTCATCTAGATTCACACTCTCAGTGATTTAGTGAATGCCACCACTAGGTCCTAAAAAGAACACTCTTCGCGCTAAGCATAGCATGTCACTGACCAAAATAATGTGATATCTTACTCATAGTTCACTGCACACTGAGCGGCCTAAAAACACAGAAAAAGGAAACAGTTAGGTGCTAAGGATCATAAAAATAGCACTTGCAAGAATTTTTAATTTATAAAAAAGAACAGTTCATGGGAACCTTTTAAATCCATTACTGGAATACCATACCCGCCACATGGAACTGTTATAAATTACTTTTCTGAATATTAAGTTATATGATTTTATTTCTGCTGAAGATTAGCATTTACCCTGCATGATAAGGGGAAGTTGAGAAGCATATAATAGAACTATATTATCATTAAAAGCATATATATATATATATATATATATATATGCACCTAACTGTTTCCTTTTTCTGTGTTTTTGGGCCACTCAGTGTGCAGTGAACTATGAGTAAGATATCACATTATTTTGGTCAGTGACATGCTATGCTTAGCGCGAAGAGTGTTCTTTTTAGGACCTAGTGGTGGCATTCACTAAATCACTGAGAGTGTGAATCTAGATGACTTCAAAACACTGCCCTAGTTCCCAAAATATTCAAAAAAGAGTTACTAGCAACATGAAATAGCATCACAAATACTAGAGGCCTGGTGCACGAAATTCGTGCATGGGGGGGTGGTATTTCTCAGCCCAGCCTGCACCCTCTCCAATCTGGGATTCCTTGAGGGATGTCCAACTGCCCGTTTAGGCCAGTCAGAGCATCTGCCCCCTGATGGTCAGTGCACATCATAATGAGCGGTTGAGCGGCCTTAGCATATCATTAGCATATTACACTTTGATTGGTTTAATGGCCAACCAGATGACCAGACACTTAGCATATTAGGTTTTTATTATATAGGATTTAATCCTCACTTGAGGATATTTTTCCATTGATTTTTAGAGAGAGTAGGAGGGGGAAGAGACAGAGAGAGAGAAACATTGGTGTGAGAGAGACACAGCGATTGTTTGCCTCCTGCATGCATCCTGACCAGGGCCTGGCCTGGGGAGGAACCTGCAACTTCAGTATGTGTCCTTGACTGGAATCGAACCCGGGATCCTTCAGTCGCAGGCCTAGCTCTACCCACTGAGCAAAACTGGCTAGGACCAGGTATATTATTTTTAAGAGGCAGCTGATTAATTCTTCCAGCAAATATTTATTTTAGGCAAACATTGACAGACCTAGTCCAAGTCATTACAAAGACTACAGCATTGGTCTTTCATGAAATCCCTAACAGTGACTATTTCAGCAATAATAAAAATGCTTGACTGAAATTTTTGAAGGGTTATAACAAGTTCAAAGTTCAGCTGTGTGTTGATAAGCAGAGCTCTCTACGTTCTGAGGTTTCGTTTGATATATAACAGTACCTGGGTTGCCACTGGCAAGTTTTCCGTAGATTACATCTCTCTCTTCCGTACGCTTCTTGCCAGTCCTACGCTGAGGCATTTATTCAGGCCACTCTCATCTTCTGCCTAGATTAATGCAACGGCCCCCTCTCTCCCTTCTCTGCCTCCAGCCCTGGGAACTTTCCACACTGCAGCCAGCGTGAACTGAATTGTTATTACTTGCTTACTCCCCGTTCTCCTCAGTGCTTTTGGAATAAAGATTAGATCCCTTAAAGCAACATACAAGACCCCTAACATCTGCACCTTCACATTACTCACACCACTATGTTTTATGCTCTTGCCACATCAAGCTACTTCCTGTTCTACAATCATGCCACGCTCTCTTCTACCCCGGGATCTCCTCATAGATGGGTTTTTTTATGACAAAAACTCCCCTTTTCTCCTTTCCAATCTTCAAATTTGAATTTAACTGTCACTTCTAGAAGTTTTGTTTATTCTGCCCAACCACAGTCCCAAGGTTAAGTCACTTGTCCATCTCTTTCCCTAACATTTATTACGGTCAGGCCCTGTTTTCTTTTTATTTATTTACTAGAGGCCCGGTGCATGACATCCGTGCACTGGGGGCGGGGGTCCCTCAGCCCAGCCTGCACCCTCGCACAGTCCGGGACCCCTCAGGGGATGTCCATCTGCCGCCTCCTAATGGGGAGCGGGCCCAAGCTGCAGTCGGACATCCTTAGCGCTGCCAATGAGGCGGGCCACTGTGCTCACCAACTGTTAGCTGGGCTTGTGGCTGAGCGGTGCTCCCCCTGGGGGAGCGCACTGACTACCAGGGGGCAGCTCCTGCATTGAGCGCCTGCCCCCTGGTGGTCGGTGTGCGTCATAGCGACCAGTCATTCCACCATTCCATCGATTTGCATATTAGGGTTTTATTACATAGGATTTTTAATCCTCACCCAAGGACATGCTTAGAGAAAGGAAGGGATTGAGAGAAAAACATTGATGTGAGAGAGAAACACTGATCAGTTGCTTCCCAAAGGTTCCCAGACTGGCGATCAAACCCACAACCCGGGCATGTGCCCTGACCGGGAATCGAACAAGCACCCTTTCAGTGCAGAGGCTGACGCTCAACCAACTGAGCCGCTCCGGCCGGGCTGCTTCCTCTTCTGTTAACTAACGTGACTTATTCTTTGGTAGAGAATGCCCGGCTTTAGGAACTTGGTCTAGGTCAGTGGTCGGCAAACTGTGGCTCGCGAGCCACATGCGGCTCTTTGGCCCCTTGAGTGTGGCTCTTCCACAAAATACCACGGCCTGGGTGAGTCTATCTTGAAGAAGTGAGGTTAGAAGAAGTTTAAGTTTAAAAAATTTGGCTCTCAAAAGAAATTTCAGTCGTTGTCCTGTTGATATTTGGCTCTGTTGACTAATGAGTTTGCCGACCATTGGTCTAGGAAAAGAGGAGTCCATGCGGGGTGGCGTACTGAAAGCTGGTATGCTGGGGAGAGTTTAATAAGCAGACGATTTACAAAGATGTGGGCAGCTTTTAAGGAAATTATGACGGAGCAGTGTGGATCCCCAGGGCCAGGGAAGGAGGCTGAGGGATGGGTAGGTAGCGCCTCTGCTGGCTAGAAGGGGGATGGTCCTAGGGCCCAGAGCAGCTGGCAAGCTGTTGGGAAGAGTAGTTCAGTGCCCCCCAGACAACCTCGAAGAGAGGGCGCCAAAGGACCAAGGCTCTTCCCTCTTCCCTCTGCTCCCTGACCTTCGAAGCCAGCAGCGCCTGGTGGAACCCCGCTGGGAAGCAGAGGACAAGGAAATCTGCAGATGCTGCCTACATGTCACACTCCACCAGGGCAGGGTGGGGAAGGCAACATTTGGATGTGGACAGACGGACAGGAGGTACCCACCAAGTGGTCTAATATTGTGAGAGCTGGCAAACAACCATGTTTAAACAATGCCACCAAGACAGGGAACTGTTGTGTTGGGGGGGAAATTCTGAGTAAATGGAGAGAAACATTCCCTAAAACTAGATGGAAACAGATCTCATAATCAGTGACTTTAAACTAAATTAAAATAATTTGACCTTCAGTGAAAGGTTAAAATTACTTTGCCACATATACTCCTTTTCTGCCGCGTTTGTAATCTGATCCAAACACCACTTGGTAATGTATGTGTTACTCCATCTCTCTTAAAGTCAGGCTCCTTGAAACGATTGCTATGCCCTTATTTTGCGGGGAAAAGGGTCTCTAGGTGTAGCAAACTTTATTTAAACTAGCATAAGAAACTAGGGATGTTGAGTAGGGTAGTTCAAAGGGAGTAGACTATGGGATTCTGAGTCTGGGCTGCAATAAAACTGTGAGACTCAAGGTTGTGTGAGGCTCAGTGAGTTTCAATCTGCACAGATAAAAATTTGAATAGCTTTCTTTTAATTTCCAGGTTTTTTTACTTACACCCTGTTTTGGGTTGTACAGTGTTCCCTCCCAAAGTCATATGTCGCAGCCCTAACCATTAGGGCCGCAGAATGTGACTGCATAAGGTCTGTAAGGGTGTAATTAAGTTAAAATGAGGTCATCAGGATGGCCCATCATCCAATATGACTGGTGTCCTTCAAGAAGCGATCAGGACACAGACAGACACACGGGGAAACCATGTGAAGACGCAGTGAGAAGATGGCCAACTACACGTCAAGGAGAGAGAGGCCTTATAAGAAACCAACCCTGCCAACACCTTGATCTTGGACTTCTAGCCTCTGGAATTGTGGGAAAATAAGCATCTGTTGCTTCCGCCATCAGTTGGTGGTACTTTGTTACGGGAGCTCTAACTAAATCACCCTCTATCATAATTCTTGCAATTTTTAGCAGACACATTTCCTGCATCCCTCTAGGCTGCATTTTCTCCCATGAATGATGTCACCTCTAAGGGTTTTGGACAGCCCGCAAGTTTGTAACATGATTAAAACAACAGCAAAATAGTGAAAACGGATCTCAAACCCCAGGAATGCTGCCAGCATTCTTCAGGCCGTGAGCGAGGGCCTGCTGTTTCCTGCCATCGGAGAGCCCGTGGGATCCAGTTCGTGGGTGTGCAGTTCCAACGGGGTACATTGCTGTAAGAAACACTAAAACCCAGCAAGTCTCTGAGTTGCTGTTGTTTTCAGGTGGAAACGTCCAAAGAGATGGAGGATTTTAGCAAGAATGCCAATGGTAAAAATGGAAGATCTCAAGGAATCTCCCCTCTTCAGATCACTTCAGCCTAACCAAAGGTTCGTTCATAACCACATTCACAATCTCTCCAGCAATTAAGTATACGACCGACCCTAAATCTAATCAGACATCTACCGGGTGAGTTATGATTTTCATTAAAAATGTAAGCTAGAAACAAAAATAATTGACTTGCTACATTGTGTGTGTGTGTGTGTGTGTGTGCGTGTGTGTGTGTGTGTGTGTGTGTATGAGAGAGAGAGAGAGAGAGAGAGAGAGAGAGAGAGAGAGAGAGATGCAGACATAAGGGGCCCTTATATTATGATTAACAAACTAATCATTGCCACACATCTGGAACAAGGCCCACATGCAGAATACTCCTAAAGGAGAAATCGTCTCTCAAGTTTTAACTCCCACTCTTGTGAATGCTCACAAACAACAGCAAGAAGGTGAATATCTAGTAAATATGGATTTCTTTCCTTTCCTCTAAGTCAGTGGTTCTCAGCCTTCCTAATGCCGCGACCCTTTAATACAGCTCCTCATGTTGTGGTGACCCCCAACCATAACATTATTTTCGTTGCTACTTCATAACTGTAATTTTGCTACTGTTATGAATCGTAATGCAAATATCTGTGTTTTCCGATGGTCTTAGGCTCTACAGCAGTGGTTCTCAACCCTAAGACCATCGGAAAACACAGATATTTACATTACGATTCATTAACAGGAGCAAAATTACAGTTAGGAAGTAGCAACGAAAATAATTTTATGGTTGGGAGTCACCACATCATGAGGAGCTGTATCAAAGGGTTGTGGCATTAGAAAGGTTGAGTACTGTTCTAAGTACTATGAGAGAATTTTTAACTCATTTTTTAATGCAAGCAGGGAAAAAGACTTCAAAATAGAGCAAATCTCCAAATAGCGTTTAGAATTAACTGTGTGTTGATATAGATTCAGAAAAAGTAATTAACTAAAAAATATGAATCTAATGGTAGTAAGCAGAAGGGGTTCTGTTTTCAGCTCTTTTGAGTATCAACTTTAGAAAATAATGTTTGTAATAATTGCTGCTATAATAAATGTATGAGGCTAACAAATATAATATTTTTTGAAGTTTACATTAATTTTTCATCTTCTACATTAGTTTTCAAAGAGCATTCCTTAGCTCACTTCGGCAGCACACATACTAAAATTGGAACGATACAGAGAAGTTAGCATGGCCCCTAGCCAAGGATCACACGCAAGTTCGTGAAGCATTCCATATTTTTAAAAAATAATAATTATTTACCTTCATTTTTTAAAAAATCCCTGCTGTTAACAGTACATTTAACTTTGACTAAACAGTCAGCAAGAAGTCCTCAAACAGGCCAGGGCAGCCATGGGGGCCTGTCCCCCTCGGGGCTGCGATGATGGTAGGTTTGGCGAGGGGAGCCCCATTTCACAGACACTCCCACTGCCAGACAGGGTACTGTCTCACTGTGGGGAGGGTGGGTTAGAATTCCTCTCTGCCCAGAAGTGCCATATTTTACCTTAGGACGCGTCATTGACACTCTCTCTCTATTTCAGCACACCTCTTACAGCTTGCTTGCTCTTTTTCTCTTTCAATCTCTCTCTCTCTCTCTCTCTCTCTCTCTCTCTCTCTCTCTCTCTCTCTCTTTCAATCTCTCTCTCTCTCTCTCTCTCTCTCTCTCTCTGTCTCTCTCTTACACACACACACACACACACACACACACACTGAATAGAAAGCTGTTTTGATTTTTCTTTTACTCCCAGCAAATCGTTCCCTTTTCCTGGAGGCTTATAATTCTAAATTAATGATATGTGATTCGAATTCATTCATTAGTTATCACCTTATTAATTTTTGTATCCAAGGCACCAACGCAGGCTGCCCAAACTGACTAGACAGCCGTGCTTGGTGAATTAATTCGTCACGTATTTGCAAGGCAGGCTCCATATTTCATCCCCAGACTGTGGGAACTTACAGGAGGAAAGGCCTCGCATCAATTCAGGCCACTGCAAACTGTGTTTTGATTTGGACTTAGGGTCTTGAAGTCATCCATCAATATCTTGATCACCCATGTAAAAAAAAAACAACAACTGAACCCACTTCAGGAAATGAAAATGTATGTGTCCCAATATTAGTTTAGAGAAAAGGATTGCATTTTTTGATAAAGGTAAACTCTTCCCATAGAATTTCCCCCATTACGTATGTAAAACATAATTTCTTTATACAGAAAACATTTCTATTTCCACATTTTACATGTTTCCAATTTAGGTATTTGTACATATAAACACTGTTTTACAACATTTCATTGCCTAGGACTTAAAAGGAACTATTTGGAAAGGTTTTGTATTTTATTATTTTGAAAGGAAATTCAGACTTGCTTTGTTTAAGAAATTACATACACGACTTCCCTAGTGACTTTGATTTTCCTAAAATAACTGCAAGTATTTTTATTCAATCAGCCAATCAATGCATATTTATTGACCTGCTCTGTTTACCAAGGTGATTCGATACTGACTGTTCTAATTTATTTGATCTTGAATCATTGCTTTATTTGGGCAGCAGACTCATAATAATGGCAACACATTTCATTTTGTTTTTATTTCTTTATAATTATCTTTTAGTTTTTCTGTTGACCAATATTATCTTTTCATACAATTTAGAGTTTTTAATTCTTCAGAAATTATGATCTTCATTTACTATTAATCCTATGCTCTCTTCAGTAATGTAATTTTTCCTTTCATTCCCTTTCTTTCAATATTATTTTGAATACTTAATTTGTGCTTTAGTTATATATATCTGGTCTTTATTGGTTTTCTTAATTTTTAAGAAATAATCTCTCCCCTTTAAAAAAAAAAAGTGTTAAAGACTAGAGCTCACAGAGGCAAATGTTTTTTCTTTATTTCCCCATAACAGCATAATTTTGGTCTACCTCAAATTGCATAATTTGCTGCACTGTTTGGTGTAGCAGGAGTAAATAATTATGCTTGGAGACCCCTCCTAGCCTGTAAGGTTTTAATGACCTACCCTTTGCCCTGTTTAAATAATCCCTGATATTAAAGTAGAAGTTTTCCTCTTAAGTTTCAGAGAGGAAGCTCTCCTTGGTACCACCGCAGCTCTGCGTCCTGTAGCTCAGCCTCAGTGCCCCGCCCCGCCTTCCTCCGGTCTGCTCTCAGTTTGGCTTTGAATTTCTGCTGCTGAGGAATACGCCACAGCAGCCTTTTCCTTATTGTTTTAATATTTTATTGATTTTTTACAGAGAGGAAGGGAGAGGGTTAGAGAGTTAGAAACATCGATGAGAGAGAAGTATCGATCAGCTGCCTCTTGCACACTCCCTACTGGGGATGTGCCTGCAACCAAGGTACATGCCCTTGACCGGAATCGAACCTGGGACCCTTCAGTCCACAGGCCGACGCTCTATCCACTGAGCCACACCGGTCAGGGCAGCCTTTTCCTTTTTATCAGAATTCATTCAGGACGTCACTAGGCAGATGCAGGGATATGGATAGCTGAGTAACCCTCCAAATGCTGCAGGGAGACAGGTCACCTGGACCAGAGGTCCAGAGGTTTGAAGGGTCCTCGGGGCCCATCTGGGTCAATGACCTCCTGCGTGCGCCACAAATGACAACCCTGAGGCCAGGGAGGGAAGGCCGGCCCGCCTTCGCGACGCAAATCCGGTTCCCGGGGACTCTTTCCATTCCATCTCGCTCGCTTAAGCTTTTCAAACCCCACTTTAAACCTCTCTTTCCCTAAGAGTTGTTTATTTTATTTATTTTTTAAAATATATTTTTCTTGATTTCAAAGAGGAAGAGAGAGGGAGAGAGAGAGAGAAACATTAATGATGAGAGAGAATCATTGATCGGCTGCCTCCTGCACGCCCCCCACTGGGGGTTGAACCCGCAACCCGGGCCTGTGCCCTGACGGGAATCGAACCGTGACCTCCTGGTCCAGAGGTGGACACTCAGCCCCTGAGCCACGCCGGCCGGGCTAAAAGTTGTGTATTTTTATTGTTGCCCCAGGAAAGCCTGCAGGAAGTGGCTTCTGTCATCTCTCACCAGGGCTGCCCTCTCCCCTCTCCTTCCGTGGAGAGCGCGTGCTCTCTTGCTCAGGAATCAACATGAGTCGTGTCCTTTCCTCATTTTCATTGTTTTACTCCTGCCCCACAGAATAAGAGAAAGTGACGTGAAGGGGAAGCCGCTCTAGCTATCGGACTATCTCCTCTACGGACCCCTGTAACATCCTTTCTCTCCAGGTCGATATGCCTTGACTTCTCAGCAGAAGCGCTGGAGCCATCACCTGACGGTGCAGGGAAATCTGCAGCCCCTGAGGCCTTGTCCATGGCGCTGAACACATTGCTGCTGCCTTATTCTGTGGGCCCTTCCCCAAGCCCCGTCCTCACGGAGGCCTCCTGGTGGAAGAAGGGCACAAACCCAAGCACAGCCCGAGCTCTCTCCTCCGAGGGCCGTGCTCACACCTTAGAGGAGCTTTTCTTGCCCGGCTGGTGTGGCTCAGTGGTTGAGTATCGACCCATGAACCAGGAGGTCACAGGTTGGATTCCCAGTCAGGGCACATGCCCGGGGTGTGGGCTCGATCCCCAGTGGGGGGCGTGCAGGAGGCAGCCGATCCATGATCCTTTCTCATCATTGATGTTTCTTTCTATCTCTCTCTCCCTTCCCTTCCCTTCCTCTCTGGAACCAATAAAAATATTTATTTTTAAAAGGAGATTTTCTTGTACATACAGATGCCAGGAAGATCCCCTTCCTTCCTCTTCCCCTCCTCCTCTACCCCTCTCTTCCTCATACACGCTTTTCATCGAATGTGAGCAGCCCACGGGGCTCATTCTCTACACGGTATTTACATTTTCCAAGTCAGGTTTGACTGCATGTCTTAAGCGTACCCCAGTGCTGCCTGCACAGCCATGGGGGGCTCTTCCTTTCATTCACAAAGGACCTCTTCCTATCAAATGTACCTTGAGATCTGATGCCGGAACTTCTTTGACGGCCATAATTGTTAGGATACTACACATTAGGGGATCAATGATCCATACGCTTCACACTTGCCAAAGAAACAGTCAATAGTTAAGCATTTTAAGGAATTCAAAGAACTAAACAAAATTAATCGACTGGGGCGTTTAGAAACATGCTGCGAACCAATGTTTAGAAACAACTCACTGTGTCAAAACTAAATCAGTTTAACTACCGAATTTTAAAAAGCGGTATTTTCACTTAACCACCTACCTCCCAGCTAAATGCAATCAGAAGACGCGTCTTACACCGAAGCTTGCTGCACACATTTAGGTGATTCTTTGGTCTTTTGTTCGTCAACTTTGGATAGCAACAACGTTCCATTTCCTTAGTCATTGGAAACAGTTTAATGGCTTTGGACAGAGGCTCAGCAGTGGAAGACAGTTCACAGTTCTGTTTGATTTGCTCTGACAGATGAATGGAACACACTCTAACGACTGGAAAGCCCCACCAGGGACTGGCAGGGTGCCGCGCACACCCATCAGGCAAAGCCAGTCAGAAGCTGACCTGCTCCTGACCAGTCCCCCCATTAGCCACAAACACTTAAGAATCGAGAAATCCTAGAGTTTTCATGATAGTCTCGCTCAACTCCTTTTTTTTTTTTTTTTTTCACAAACGAGAATGCCCGGACCACAAAAGCTGTGCGCCATGCAGCAGCCAACGGATTAGAGCAGTGGTCGGCAAACCGCGGCTCACGAGCCACATGCCTCAATCAGATTGAGGACGTTTTTAGCAAAGGCCAGCTGAGGAGTACCCTAATTAAGTTAATAACAATGTTTAAGTTTAAGTTTAAAAAATTTGGCTCTCAAAAGACATTTCAATCGTTGTACTGTTGATATTTGGCTCTGTTGACTGAAGAGTTTGCCGACCACTGGATTAGAGCACAGATCCCGGAGCCTGCACTGCGCTGGTGGGATGACCCGTCACAGCTCTGAGATCAGAGAGCTTGGGGTGGCCCCCAGGGACCCCACCCATAGAGACCCGGTTGTCCAGGTGAGTGCAGTCCACACGCCTGCGCCCCTCACCGCCTGCCTGTGAAGTGCAGCTCGGAGACACGGCCTTGCCTCTCCAGAAGTCCAGCTGCGGAGAGGAGGGTGGTTCTGATGATGGACCAAGACCTCACAGCAGCCAGGAGGCCCCGCGTTAAATGTGAACCACAGGCCGGCAGACATCCGTGTCACAAATAAAACTCTTACAAAAAACCAGCCAGGCTCTGGTTAAAGAAACCAGAATCCGGCAGGCAAGTCCTCGGACGGTGGTTCTTCCCTGAACCACATTTCTCTGCTACCAGCTGTGTGATTCCTGAGCCATTCATAAGAAAAAGGCCTACTGACAAGGTGGAAATTGGTAACATCTGTTTGAAAAAGAAAAAAAAAGCATTCTAATGTAGAAAGGAGGTAGGTTTCGCCACGTAAATCTTTTTTTAAAAAGTTTCCCTTTGCCAGTTCACAGCCACTGCTGCGTGCTGAGTGAGCAGCCAGGATCGTGTTCCTTCCCTTCCCCTCGTTTGGTCAAATGTTGGCTGGCATGTTTGTAACTAATTTTTAAATCTCGATGAAATGTTTCCTTTAAATGATTAAAAAAAAAAAAAGTCTAATGTTTTCCATCCTAATCTGGGTCTTTGCAGAGCCCTCTCCAAACTGCCGGCAGCTTGTTGGCTTTTGAGGCGCGGGCCGGGGAGCCCCGGGGGTGCGGACACTGCAGGCCCCTGGGTCCGAGCTCGCCCAGGGCGCGGGTTCCAGGCACCGGGTGGCTTTTCGGGGCACCTGTCGGTCTGTCAGGGAAACACGTCCCAGACTGGGGGTCGGGGTTCCCCGCAACCTCCTACCCCGCCCACGTGCCCTCAGGTGCTGCCTGGGCACCTGGGCGCGGGTCCCAGCCGGGCGGGGAGAGGGGCGGGGGGGTGAGGAAGGACAGGAGCGGGGAGAGGACCCCGGCTTAGCCCAGGGCGCGGGTCCGAGGGAGCGCGAGCTGCCCCAGGTGCGACGGGGACGCAGGAGGAGCCGCACCGGCGGGGGAGGGCGCGCGGCGCGGGAGAGAGACCGCGGGAGGCGGAGCTGCGGGCGGGGCGGCGGGGGGCGGGGGGCGAGCGCCCGCGGAGCAGAGGCGGAGCCGCAGCCCAGCCCGGCCCGGCCCCGCGCCCCGGCTCCCCGCGCCCGGCTCCCCGCGCCCGGCGGCCCCGGCCCCCGCGCCCCGGCTCCCCGCGCCCGGCGGCCCCCCGCGCCCCGGCTCCCCGCGCTGCGCTCCGGCCCGGAGTCCGCGGAGTTTGCGCGCCGCGCGGGCAAGTTTCCTGCGGCGGCGCCGAGCGGGGAAGCGCCGCGCCGGGAGGAGCAGCCTCGGGCGCCGCCAGGTAACGCACTTGGGTTGGGCATGTTCGGGGGGAGTGGGGGGCTCGAGACCGGAGGGGCCGCGTTTGCGGGGCGCCGCGCGGCCCCCGCGAGCGACCGGAGCGGGACGGAGGGCGGAGGGCGGGGAGCGCACCCACCGTGGCAGGTGCCCGGCCGCCGCGGGCACTTTCTCCAGCTCCCCCCGCGCCCCGCGCCCCCGGCATCGGACCCTCCTCGCGTCCCCGCGTCCCCTGGACGTGCGGGCGGGGTGTCCGGGGTGAGTGCGGCGCCTGCGGAGGGGACGGCGGAGGCGGACCGACCGGCGCCTGAACCTGCAGCCCCCGCGCGGGCGCCTGGACCCGGCTTGCGGTGCCGCCCCTCGGGGCGCGGGGCGCGGGGCGCGGAACGAGGGCGCCCCAAGGCGCCGTCTTGAGTTTCGGGCGCCGGTGGACCGGGTCTGGGGCGCGTTTGGCAGAAAGACGGGCATCTCCGCCGGGCGCCCTGGTGCGGGCCCCTCCCTCCTCCAGACCTGGCTGGGCCCCCGCGCTGCGGGAGGGACGCGGGGACCTGGAGCCCAGGTTCAGGGGAAGCGGGGAGGGCGCGGGTTCGGGGCTGCCTGCTCCTCGCCGCCCGCCCGCGGGGCGCCCCGCCCTCAGGTGCCGCTGTTCGGGCTGGTGCTGCGGGTTATCCCGCCGGGTTCACAGGTGAGGCCGACCTGCCGCCTCCTCTCCGCCCACCCCGTCCCTCCCACCGGCCACCTGCTCCCCAAGGGTCCCCAGGGCTGTGGAGGGAGGGCGAGTGAAGCCTGGAGATTAGAATGTGTTTGTGGGACCCCCTCCCCCCCATTAATGTTATCAGAACCAACCACGACACTGTGGCTGTCTAACAGGTCACCCCAGCTCCTTGGCACCGTTTTTATAGTAATTCCGAGTGGGGGGCGCAGTTGTTCCCATACACCCCAAAGTTGTGGGTTCCATTCCTCTGCTCAGGGCACATACTAGGTGTCAGGCTCCATCCCCAGTTGGGAAGCCCACAGGAGGCCCCTGATGGGTGTTTCTCACATCCATGTCTCTCTCTCTCTCTCTCTCTCTCTCTCTCTCTCTCTCTCTCTCTTCTTTCCTCTCTCTCTCTCTTTCTTTCCTTTCCTCTCTCTCGCAAATCAATTTCAAAAAACATATTTCCGGGTGAGGATTTGAACAAAATTATAAAATAGAATGTTATTTACCAATGTTTCTTTTTCTTCACTTGACCCTCCAGCATGTCGCTAACCCCTCTCCATAACGGTATCTGTGCTGTTACTGTTCCCCTGGTGTAAAGGGCTGGACGGCGGTTAGACTCACAGGGACATGCTAAAGCACGGTGTGACCGTGTGTAATATGTATGTGTTCCTGACTCACTAGCCGGCACCCGCCGGTCCCAGCTCATGACCACACCCCATAGGCCTGTCTGTCCTTTAAGGATAAGGAGACTGTTACTGTGTTCCATGGGCAAGGGGACCCTGGCCGACCAGATTGTATGGTTTCTGCTCAAAGGGTTTTTAAGGGCCTCGGTCTGTGTGAATCAGATGTGCAGCACAGCCCGACCGGGGTGGCTCAGTGGGCAGAGCGCCCTCCATGCACCAAGAGGTCACGTGTTCCCTTCCCAATCAGGGCACGTGCCCAGGTTGTGGGCTTGATCCCCAATAGGGGATGTGCAGTAGGCAGCTGATCGAGGTTTCTCTCTCACACTGATGCTTCTCTCTCTCTCTCTCTCTTCCCTTCCTCTCTCTCTAAAACAACAATAAAAACATTAAGAAAACATAGACAGAACAAAATTACAATTCTACCCGGTCCATTAGAAAAGAGCACCGTGCCTGGACACTTCGCGTTGGCCGATTATCGGGGCAAAACTAAAGCCCTCGTGTCACCCAGATGACGTGTCGATGGGACATCGTCCGTGAGAAGCAGCTGGCACAGGGTGCCCCGAGGACGCGAGAAGAATTCCCCTCTTGCCTCGCTGGGTCTCTAGCTCCTTCGCCACATTAGCATCTTCCAGGAAATGAGCACCTTGCAGATGGAGGCTGCTCTGTCCCGACTGCACACCATATTATTTTTAATACAGAGGCTTGGTGACCGTCCAGAAACATCCGCGTTTTAAATCATGGCCAGCCATCTGCTCCCTCCCACTCACTCCAAGCGCAGTGTTGTATTTCCACAGGCACCGCAGCACCCGTCCGAGTTTCCCGCGTTTCCCCGAGCGTCCCCCAGGCGCTGGTGCCGGCTGACGGTGACCCCGGTTCGGCCACTGTTGTGTTTGGCTGGTTACCCCAGGAGCCCTGTCTTTTCTTTCCGATGAGAGGAGAAGTCAGGGCAGGCGTGTGGTCCAGGGAGCCTGGGTGCCTCCCCCCCCCCCCCCCCCCTGTTTGTTACTGAGGCGCTGAGAGCTGGCACAGCTGCCCGTCCTCCTGGGACATCCTCCCCCTTCTTTCTGGTCACAGGGGGACCATTTGGGGCTCTGGAGCAGTGCCTCACGGAGCCCTGTAACCCCAGGAAATGAGTGTGGTTTCCAGAAAAAGGGAATACCCTCCCAGCGATGATTTACAAAGTAGGAGACCTCACACATACACATCGCTCGCACGGAAAGATTGGGCATAAAAATACAGGCTGTTAATATAGGGTCTGAGTCCGGTGTCCGCAGAGCAGTCTTCATTCCCGTGGTTGGGAATCGGGGTGAGTTTATGTGCAATCAGCAGGTAGGTCCACACCCTTCATTTGGTTCAAGTCGCCATCCAGGCAGGATTCGCGGAATCGGTCCCACCTACCCCCATCGTGGCCGGCTTCCCCAATTAGGAAGGTTCTGGAAAGCTGCAATGTTAGGCTCTTTCTGTGACTCGGAATTAAGTTGCAGCCAGAAGGTTGGGAAATGCCTTTTACTCAAGTCTGGATGGAACGCCCCAAAGCGCGTTCCGGGATGTGGGGAGGGAGGCTGGGGCAGTCCTGCTCGCGCTGTGCGCAGGGCCGATGTGTATTTGAAGACCATCGAGGACAAAACTCTGGGCGCCCCCTTCCTCTGCTGCACCGCGCTGTCCTGCCCTCGTCCTGAAAGTATAAGATCCCCCCTTCTTGCTCCCAAGATCGTGGGGAAGAATGAACCCCGCCTGGAGAAGATGCTGAAAGTAAAGCTGCCTTTGAAAATAGGGCCCCACTTAAGCCTCAGGAAATGCGGGAGGCCGTGCCCCTGCTATTTGTCTGCACACTGACAATGAACTATGAGGGCCAGGCGGCCCGCCATGTAGCGTGCGCACTGGATCATCCGTGCTGATGAGAGGAGAAGGGGCGACCAGAACCCCAAGTCACGGGCACTTAACGGGCCACGCGTGTTCGTCTTTGGAATGTAGTACCTGTTCGGCTGAAAATAGATTTCCGTTGTTGTGGTGGGCAAGTTGCCTTTCTGATTGTTTTGTTTTGTTTAGGTTAATTTTTAAATGCGCTCACATACCTCAAACACCAAAGCCGATGCCCGGGGTGGTGGAGAGGGTAGGCGGCCTGCCCGGAAACGGGTGGGGTGGCGGAAATCAGCACGCCGGTGTGACAGCTGTGGAGTAGGCTGTGTATAAGCCCAGGAAGATAACCAGGGCTTAATTGTGTATCTATATCATGACTATGTGTTAAGAATTAGACAGGCTTCCAGAAAAAATAGTCCTTCAATCCACATAGGAGAAATCCAATCTCAGTTTACATGTACCAGGTGATTCATGTTTTAAAACCATGATCCTGCAGATCACACAGGACGATTCTAATTTACAAATCTTACTAAACGTTTTAAAGTATATTTTTATTGACTTCAGAGAGGAAGGGAGAGGGAGAGAGAGAGAGAAACAGCAATGAAAAGAGAGAGCCATCCATTGGCTGCCTCCTGCACGCCCGCCCCTGGGGACCGAGCCCACAACCGGGCACATGCCCTGACCCACCGGGAATGGAACCTGGACCTCCTGGCTCCTAGGTCAGTGCTCAACCACTGAGCCACGCCGGCCAAGTTCAACTGCATTTTTCAGTGAGGTTTTCCTAACGCAGACACAGGGGTAGGTGTGCAGGTGACATTCGTCAGCCTTTTACCTGTACTTTCCAACGAGGAAGCAGAAGACACCAGCAGGTGAGGGAGGGTTCCTTTGATCCCCGCATGATGCGCCAGGGCAAAGCGCATCCCCATCCACCAAAGCGGAGCTCTGAGGACCTGTTGTGCCGTGGACCTGGTTAGATGAAGGTGAAGTTCAGCAGGACCGCATGTTAACAGGTTCCCACTGTGTTTCTCCCAAGCTCCCGGGCGAGCTGGGCAGGGGGGGGGGGGTGAAGGAGCTGCTGGAGCACGAAGGGGGCGAGTCGCCTGTGGCAGACCCCGTGTTGGCAGGCAGCCCTCAGCTGTGTGCAGATTCTGTTGAACGGTTAGTCTTGTGAACTATTAGGAAGGATTTGTTCACGAGGGTAGAGCTGCCAAAAACATACGATTGGGGAAGCAGATCCTTCTTATACAAGAATTCAAAGCCAAAGAGGAAGACTGCGCTTCCCTTCCCGCAGGGAGCAGAGCGGGCGTGGGAAGTGGGCGCCGCCTTCGGAATGGAGCTGCTCCTATGAACGTGCCCCTCTCTCCGCCTCTGGGTGACGCTTTCTTCCGGACTTCTTTTTTTTTTTTTTAGGGCATGGCGTTTTTTAAAGACTTGACAAAGCCATGTATTCTAAAAAGACATACTGTGTTTGGAATAATTGAGACCCACAGGATATATTTCACATACATCTACTAGAAGGTCCGGTTTCATCTGATCGGCGCCTGAGTCTTAGAGTCAGAATTACGCATGTTGTGAGGGAGGAAAAGACCTCAGGAGCCACTGATGCCAGCGCCCTCGTCTCACAGTTAAGGGAATGGGGGGGGGGGGGGGGGGGGTTAGGGTTAGGGGGTGATCACAGTGAGCTGTGAGGCGCAGAGCAGGAACTAGAAGCCCCTCTCCTGGCTCTTCACCCAGCTCCCTTGGAGCCAGCTGGGGAGTTAGGTGGGGAGTTAACTCTCCGCCTCTGTCATTCCCGGAACACTCGCCATGGACCAAACTGTGGTCCTTAGCCGCGTCCTCTTTAAAAATATATATATATATTGTTGACACTATTGCAGGTATCCCCCATTCCATCCCCGCTTTGTCCGCCTCCACCCCGCCCCTGCCCCCTCCCTTGGCCCTCACCACACTCTTGTCTGTGCCCATGGCCTATGCATGTATGTTCTTTAGCAAATCCCTTCACCTTTCTCTATCCTGTGCCCCCTCCCCCCGCCCCTCTGACAGTCGTCAGTCTGTTCCAGGTATCTGTGCCTCTGGTTTTATCCTGTTCATCAGTTCACTTTGTTCGTTAGATTCCACACAGCAGTGCGATCATAAGGTGCTTGTCTTTCTCCGGCTGGCTTATGTCACTCAGTGTAATAATTTCCAGGCCCCTCCATGCTGTCGCAAAGGGTGAGAGTTCCTTCTTCTTTGTAGCTGCATAGGGTCCCATCGTGTAAACGTACCACAGCCTTTATATCCACTCTCCTGCTGAGGGGCCCTCGGGCTGTTTCCAGACCTTGGCGGTTATAAATAACACTGCTCTGAACATAGGGGTGCAGATACTCTTACTGGTTGGTGTGTTTGGATCCTTGGGATCAAAGGGGGATTGCTGGGTCACAAGGCAGTTCCATTTTTAATTTTTTGAGGAAACTCCATGGTGCTTTCTGCCGTTACTGCACCAGCCTGCATTCCCACCAGCAGTGTGGGAGGGTTCCTTTTTTTCCCACATCCTCGCCAGCACTTGTTATTTGTTGTTATTCATAGTAGCCGTCTGACAGGTGTGAGGTAATACCTCATTGCAGTTTTAATTTCCATTTCTCTGTTAGTGACTTTGAGCATTTTTTCATATGTCTAATAGCCATCTGTATGTCTTCTTGGAAGTGTTTGTTCAGGTCTTTTGCCCATTTTTTAATTGGATTGTGTGTCTTCCTGGTGTTGAGTTATATAAGTTCTTTATGTATTTTGGCTATTAAACCTTTATCAAAGGAATCTGGCAAATATGTTCTCCCCTGCAGTGGGGTCCCGTGTTGTTTTGTTGGTGGTGTCCTTTGCTGGGCAGAAGCTTTTCATTTTGATGTCGCCCCGTTTGTTGAATTTTCCCTGTGTTTTCCTTGCCCGCGGAGACATACAGGTGAAATATTGTTCCCAGAGATGTTGTTCCTGAGATTTCACTGCCTATGTTTTCTTCTAGGGTTTTGGTGGTTTCATGACTTACAGTTAAGTCATTTGTCCATTTTGAGTTTATTCCGTGTATGGTGTACGTTGGTTGTTTAGTTGCTTTTTTTTTTTTTTTGCATGTACTTGACCAGTTTTCATTTTTTTAATAACAGATACTTTTGTTAACCCTCTTAGTACCCTGAAATGTAATCCATTTGTAATGCCGTTCCTGAGTTATGTCAGTAATGAAAAGGAACAATAAAAGTAATTTGTAATAAAATGTGATTTCCCTACACTAATGGGTGGGGATGACTTCACTGGAACACATAGTAAGGAAGTCAGCAATTTGCCTGCATATATAATAAATAGATTTGGATTTATTTAACATAAAACAATCAGAAGACATCCCATACAAGAAGTACAGACAAATGAAAGAACAAAGGTAGACTAAAAGCAGTGTTCGGATAATTACAAACTAGACTTAATCGTATGCAACAGAAAGAAGGAAATAGTGGTAATCGCTGTAGGGAAATATGTCAAGTCAAATTGTAGGCTGTTGGGGTGGAGACAGTGTGGCAGAATGATCTTTTGCAAATGAGAGAGTGCATACTGTTAATCCACTTCCCCCGAGATTCCAAAACTACTTCCTGGGACATTATCCCGTTATTACTAATGTGAAGTCCACTTCAAGGGACGCTGCAGGCGACTCCCTAGAGCATCAGTAATAAGAGGTAAAGCATTGCCCAAATGAGAATCATTGATTGAGTGCTGATATTGCCTTTAAATTTTCCCAGCAATATTGTAGTATCGATTCTAGAGTTAGGAGACAGACTACACAAAATGATGGAATTTTTCGCCACAGCAACCTTATTGTAAATCGCTGGGCTCTTGGTAGAGAGTCTTATAAAATGCTTAATTCTGTTTCTGTACCCGATTCTACAGGTTGATATTCATTACAGGTTTAGTTCAGTGCATGTTGATGGGACGTTTGGGGAAACTTTTCAATAAGCAGAAAACACCCACCCCGCCCCCCTTCACCCAAAGCCAACCACACTCCCTCCTCCAGAAACCAGAACACACCTGAGACCTTCTCAGAATATTCTCCAGGCGGTGGTCCGGCCCTGGTGAGAGCTGTCGGGCTACATGAACAACATTTGTAGGATGGCCTGGATTCCTTTCCACGCCCCGACCCACCTGTTTACTTCTTTCCAGTGGGACCGTCCCCTCGCTCACTGGTCTCCGGCCTCCAGTGCCCACCAGGCTCACGCTCATGTCTGACCTTTCCTCTCACTGTCGCTTTGTAAACATTAGCCTCTTGTGGTCCTTCTTTCCCAGGATCTATGTTCTGTCACTATGAGTGGTGACAAATGAATATACAAGCTGGCTAACGTCTTAGTTCTCCTGGACCTCAACCTGTTTAAATGCTCATCTCTGGAAGACTTTGAAGGCTTTCATAGAGAGAGATCCATGCATTCACGCACAGGTATGTGTGCACAGGTATATGCACATACATGTGCATGTTATGTCTTTGTGTGTACAGGTATACACGCACATCATTTCGGGTTCTGAAAAAACAGGAAAGGAGATAGCATTATTTGAGATTTTACTTTCCATGCCCTTGGAACACGCTTATGCAAATAAAGAATGGCACGGGTCCAATCCTGGAAGTTGCCCAATCCTATGATGCTATAAAGTATGCTCTTAGAAGAGGCCAAAATCTGTCACCAACCTAAACAAACTGTCGTACCAGAATTCTTTTGTTTTGCTTCAAGTAGATGTGTCCTGTGCTTGCCTGCAGGAGTTGTGAGGGACAGGGCAGAGTTATAGACACCTGTGCCGTCTTCGATGTATTTAGCCCACGCACTATCGACCCACTGAAAGCACACCGGCATCTCTGCAAAGTGCATGGCATTGGCAGAGGGATTGGAGGGGTTTGAAGATTATCCATATACACAACCTACAGACAAGTGTAGGCCCCCGCATGCAAGGAGGAATTGAGAGCAAAACTCTAATTTTATTTTATTTCTAATGTACCTTCTAGACCATGACATGAGACCTGCTCTTAGAATTAAGAGTTTACATGAAATGTCATTTCAGTATTGGCTACATCATGCATCTTGAATTTACCAAGTTATGAGTAAGATATTTTTTTCTTAGATTACTTCCCACTCCCTGTCCATTTTAGATGCCTTTTGTAACATGCTATGTCTTACTCTTTTTAAAGAAAGAAGCTTTTTAATGTAAACCCTTAACCGCTAAAATTGAAAGTACTGTAGAGAAAAAAAATTGAAGCTATTGTGTGTGTGTGTGTGTGTGTGTGTGTGTGTGAATTACCAGTTGCTTTCACACAATGACAAGAAGGGCATGTTTTAGGCAATCAAGAGAGACAGCTTTTCCTACAAAAGGGGATGCAGCAATTGTACACAACACAATTTGAACTATGATTATTTTGCAGCATATTGTTCTTCCTTACTGGAAGCTTCTTGGTCCATTGAATGGTCTGGCACTCAACCCCAGGCTGACCTTGAACCTTACTTGGTAGACTTTTGTTGTGATTTCTAATCAGTGTCTAGTGGTGCGGTGGGAACTGAGAGAAGATGAAATTGAGGTGGCTGGATGGCGGAGGTGATAAGGAAAATCAGGAGCTTCTTTCATTTGAGCCACACAAAGATCTATCGAGGCAGCGAAATTTCATTGGAATACCTTCCTTTGCTTGTTATGCTTTCTATTCTTGTGGGGAATAAAGGCAAAGGGTGTGAAAGGAAAGCACTCCTTCCTCTTGGAACCGCTAACTCTTGGGGACAAGAGAAAGCCTTCGTTGTCAGAAAGAACAGGTGCGGGACATGCCAGGCACTGGGCTCACGGTGCTGCCTTTCACCTCCTACTTCAGCACCACCCCGAGCTGGAAGCTAGCACACTCCAGAATGGAGCTCAGAAAAGAAAAATACACCCAGCGGATGTCCTGAAAGACATTTTAGAAGCCTGTATTAGATCTGTGTGAAAATGGGAAAACAAAACTCGGCAACATTGTCAACTCAAACGCAGAATGTAATGCTTTCCATTCATTTCCAAAGCAAGAAGCTCCCTCTAGCTTTGTAGTCATTCCCATTGTTTTCTTTTTTATCACGGAGGGAATTAGAGCTGTGACCTGTTACAGGTTACTTGAAGCAAATACAGTCTGTGAGGATTTAGGTAAAATGATGGTGTTCATTGTATGCTTTTTTAAAAAATTCAAAATTGAAATAGAAACAATTTTTTAGAAGCATATCTCTAAATAAATTTGATTTTCCTGCAGCATTCTTTGAACATTAGATTAGAATGCAGGTAATTTATTCCCCCCCCCAAAAAAATCTATTTTCTCAGTGTATTCAAATATGCTTAGGTGTTAGTAATATTACTGGACTAAAACGGTAAATATCAACATCCCTTTACGTGTAATAGTTGTACTGTATTTTCAATTAGGAATTTTTACTGTCAGGGAATGAGATTTTACTCCTGTGACAGGCTGGCATTCAGCTATATGCCCTGGTACATCTTACTGGTTATTAATGGCTACAGCCCAAGTTGTGCTGATTCTTAAGTATTTTACTTATTTTTATTTGTTGTTTTTTTTTTTCTTGAGTATTTTAAGTATTAATCCTACACTTACGTTACCACTTGTGTGATCTCTCCATCTATCTATCTCACTTGCTGAAAAGTCTAGCAAAGTCATGTTTTCAGATTTTGCAGGTCGGGGAATGATAACAGCATTTAGAGCAGAAATGGATCTGCAAATTGTTGAACCCCCAGGCAGCAGAGGTGGTTCAAGTAGAACCTCAGAACTTCAGTTCATCCCAAGTTTTCCCAACACAGGTGCACAAAACACTGTCCAGTAAGAATTCCTTCACAGCATTGGCAAGGTTCTACTTAGAGCACTCGCGAAAACATACTGTGGTCAACACCTCCCTCCCATTCCCTTTTTGTAGATACAGCTGTGAACTTGGCATGTCTTCTTTTCCCTCTTAAAGAAACACCGGATGAAGCATGTCAGATTCAAACAGGTGATCTCTGCCTGCCTCCCGCCTCACCTCCAGGGGTCCAGCTTCCCACCTGGGGTTTACCCTTGGCATTGCCTCTCATCCACCTCCATGTCACAGCCTCCACGCTGCCTTGATTGTTGCCTCCCAAAGTAGACTACTGAGCTGCCTGCGGCCACCACCCAGCCCTGAGCTGGCCCGTCGTCTGTGTGGATAACTCAGGGCTCTGTCGCTGGTCCCCTGGAGTCCGGCGTTGCTCCCCTCCAGAGCCACCCTCCCTGGTGCCAGAGGAGCCTTTTCCAAATGCCAACAGGAGACCTATCGCTCCGCGGACTCCACCGTCACTGACATGGCTTACCATCGCTTTGTTGAAGATGAAGACCCAACTGCACACCTGATTTTTCTAACCCAGCAGCGTCCGACTCTTCAGTCACAGCTCTCTCGGTTCTCCTCCGCCTTCCCTCTGCTTTCTCCCAGTGGCCTTGACTCACCTGGCTCTTCCCGTCCCACACCAGTGACATACATCCCCAAACACTGCCTCGTTAACATTTAGTTAGCACTTACAGTATCTACCCAAATGTCTCTTTCTCCAATGAGCCGTCTCTCCCCAGACTGAGCCAAATACCCCTCTAATTTGCGTGTCCCCACATATATACATGTATGCAAAACATATCCATGTATGTGTTCAGATCACTCATTGCAAATAGTTGCAAAGAGTTGTAAATTCACATTTATTTGTGTAATCTTTTTAATAAACCTCTAAACTAGGGCCCCCTTTGGTTTCAATGATCCTTATATTCCTAGAAAATACTGCAGTGACTACTTAGCGTGGGGGTGTAACAGTATTTGTTGAAATGCACACTGACGAAACACCCCCATCTTCAGCCTCATGTGTGCACATGCATACATATATACTACACACAAACACACACACACATGCCCTCACATTCTACTTTAAATGAATAAAAGAAACTCACAAGCTGTGAGACCCTGACTGCTGCTTCCTTGTGACCTCCCCAAATATCACGCTCCTCTTTCTTCCAATGCTCTTTCCTACCAGTGATGCAGCAGAGGGGATTTGAGTAATACTTCTTTGATTAGAAACTGAGGCAGGTCTATTAAATTTCTTTCCCGTTTTAACTTACCTTTATTGTTGTATTACATATGTCCCTCTTTTCCCCCATCTACCCCTCCACCCTGCTCCCGCCCCTCCTCAGCCCTTCGCCAGGCATTCTTCACAGTATTTACTCTAATATGTGAAATCCCTTCCTAATATTAAGAATGTTTGAAGGCTTTGCTTTCTAAAGGGTTTATGCTGTGCTGTTTGTACGCATTTTGGCATTAGACAGTAATCTAAAAAAAAGAAAATCATCTGAAGGTTACCTATCCATCTGGTCTCCATATGGAGATCAGAGAAATGAAAGAGAACAAGGTTTAAAATAAGAATAAATATATGAAGTTGGAAGAGTAACATAAAAGTCCATGCTATAAATTAACAGTTCACATTTTTAAGAATTGTACAAAGGCGTCAAACTCTGTGTAAAATCATTAAGGCCCAGCTGGTGTGGCTCAGTGGTTGAGCATCGACCTATGAACCAGGAGATCATGGTTTGATTCCCAGTCAAGGCACATGCCCGAGTTGCAGGCTCCATCCTCAGTAGGGGGCATGCAGAGGCAGCCAATCAATGATTTTCTCTCATCATTGATGTTTCTCTCTCCCTCTCCCTCTCCTTTGCCCTCTTCCTCTCCCTCTTCTTTGCCCTCTCCCTCTCCCTCTCACCCTTCCTCTCTAAAATCAATAAAAATATATTTAAAATAATAATAATAAATAAAATTGTTCACAGATCTCCCATACCGACAGGCACTTACTGTGTTCTAGGTACTATTCTAGTATGTGTGCCTACATGCAATTGCTTCATTAAACGTGAGTTGAGTTAGTCTTCTGGTCATTGAAAGCCCTCCTGCTTCAGTTAGTTTACGGGAAAGCCTGGTAACCCTGGAATTCCTTGTGCCAGAAAACAGGGAGGAACTCAAAAACCGATGGGGATGCATCAGAAGCACATAAAAGCCAGATTTCAGGCACACCAATGGCCAAATTTGGGATCACTTGAACATAAAAAGAAATAATGTATCTAATGGGTTAGAGCTCATTGACAAAAAAGGTCTCTGTGACCCCATAGAGTGTGTGTAATGTGCAGATAAGAGTGGGCAGAAGGAAAAGCTCTGTTTCACTGGAGAATACAACCTATAAAATTACAGAAAATGATAGAATTATGAAGTAACTTTTTTGCAAGTACTATTATAGGAATAATCAAAAGATGACCCACCATTAGGTGAATAGTTTATGGAGATATGACATTCACACTGTCTGTCACCCCACAGATAGCTTGCTAATGGCAGAGAGGGGAAAGGACCTTTGCAGGAAGCGATATGGCAGACACCAGCTTAACCCAGCGATAACACATCACCAACGGTGGGACAAACTCATGTCGCGTCTTGGTATGACACACGCATGAAGTAGACACACAATCACCACCGAAGTTATTTTGTCAAAAATATTTCACCTGAATGTAATCATGAAGAAATAATCAAGAACTAGTTTTCTTCTCCAAAATAAATCCTACGATAGGAACTCCTCACTAAAAAGAAAAAAATAAATTGTAACCAATCTTCAGCTCATATATCAAGACAAATATTGTTTTAATGTGGTAAAAATAGCCAATTATTATGGGGAGAGAGCTGGTTCTTTAAAAGTCTTGATGATCTTCAAGCAAATGTAATAATGGCTTTAGGGCTTATACCACTGGCCCTCTCCACCCCCACCCCAAGCTACTCGGATGAGTATCAATAGGAAACCATGGATACCCATATTCCCAAGACACCTTTGAGACCTGAGTGGACTGAGTGGGATTGAGTTTTGTAATTTTATTAAACTTTTAATCTATATTTATTTCATATTTTTAAAAAGTCCTAAGAACATGAACAAGATAAGTTAAAAGCTGCTTGAATTTAATAGGAGGAAATGTGGACTTGCATCTAGAATTTGGCTTTGGAAGAGAACAGCTATAAGGAAAACTTGTGGAGGTGATTATTAGCCAGAGGCTATTGGTACTCTCAGTTTATTGATACATACATGATAATAAGACTTGACATGAATAGAACCTTTGGATAATAAATCCAGGTAAAAGAGTGCACCTTGGGAAATAACTCTAGGTGTTTAAGAATATTAAATTCCCTGTACTCAGAATGCAAAACTCTAGACCCCATCATGTCATTATTTTCATTCATGGTGTTTAGGAAATTTTACCTCAAGTCTCAGGAAGGAGAAGTAAAACAAACCATGGAAATGGTGTTGTCTGTTTGTCCACACATTCAAAACCCTGCAACCAATGAAGACACAGCAAAGGAGGCCTGGGAGTCTGCCGCCGAAGCGAGCTGAACTGCACTCCTGGTCATAGTCACCAGGAATAAATCAACACCTCGTCCCTAGCGGAGAATCCTCCTGTATTGGAATCGCTGACTCACTGGTTTTTGCTTCTGTGGCATCTACTCGCTTCCTTAGGAAAAGCACTTTGGTAGTCAGACATAGAGGAGGTGCATTCTCTTTATGAACCCTATGCATTTATAACACTTCACGGACTGTGCATACCCCCAAGGTAATGTTACTGTATGCTAACAAAATAAAATGGGGGACCCTTCCAATTCCCTTTCCTCATTTTTAGATTTCTATCACATTATTATTTCATATTTCATATTTTCATCTTTAAATGGCATCAGTGCTCAAACTCATTCTCTCATTACTGTGTTTGTTCCTGGGTTATTCTGGTTCCCTTTGTGGGTAGCTAGAATCCTTTTATTCTAGGAAGGCCCGTGTGGGTCATTCTTCATGAAGTTTTGCTTGCCTGATTCTTATCCGCTTCCAGCTCATCACCACCAGGCTCTCCCCTGGCCTGGGACCTATGCCTCTGGTCCCTAAGCCATTTCCTGATTTTCTCTCTATTCTTGCAAGGGGCCGGCAATGTGGGTGGTGGGATCTGGCACAGTGGGCAGCCTGTAGCTCCAGGATAGGCGTGGCCTAATACCCTGTCACCAAGCGTGTTCACTTTGCCCTCAAGTGTAGACATTCAAGTCCCTAATTCTGTGTTGTGGCTTAGCAGTTATGGCTTTTTCTCATTGTCTCCCATAGGAGATCACGCCGTGGCTAAGTAAGAATAGTAGGCGGGGTGTACTTTCTCTAGCCCTACATTCCCAAGTCCTTCTGACTTTCAACATTCCCTTTGCCTCCTTATGCCCTAGATGGCATTGTCCCAACCTGACATTAGCTGGACAGCCTTTTTGGGCATTTTAGATTATTTTTAGGAATATATATATCCACCTCCAGGTTTGAGAGAGTGTGTGTGTCAATTCTCATTCTTTTTTTCTCTAGATTTACAGAATTTAGCAGGTACACTTTACAGTTAGGGATTTGAAGTTGTGGTACTGTTCTTATTTAATTGAAGATAAAAGTAATTTTCCTTTCTATTTTTTAATAGAGCAACTTTAGGTTCACAGAAATATTGAGCAGAGATTTCCCATATACCTCCTGCCCCCCTCCCAGCCCCTCCACAGCCTCCCTCACTACCAACTCCCCCCACCAGCGCGGTCCATGTGGTACAACTGATGAATCTACACTGACACCCTAAGTCCATAGTTCGCATGATAGTTCGCTCTTGGTGTTGTGTAGTCTATGCATTTGGGCAGCTTTATAATAACCTGTATCCACTCTTACAGTATCATGCAGTGATTTCACTGCACTACAAATCCTGTGCACTCCACCTATTCATGTCTCCCTCCCCTCAACCCCTGGAAATCATTGATCCTTTTATTGTCTCCACACCTTTGCCTGTTCAACAATAATGTAGAGTTGAAGTCCTACAGTAGGTAGCCTTTTCAGATTGACTTCTCTTGCTTAGTAACATGAGTTTAAGGGTTATTCTCATGGCTTGATAGTTCATGCCTCTTCTACATTGAATAATGCTCCAGTGTCTGGGTGGCCCACAGTTCATTTATCCTTTCACCTTTCACCTCCTGAAGGGTGTCGCGGTTGCTTCCAAGTTTTGGCAATTTGAATAAGCATGCTTTAAACCATCACGGGCAGGGTTTTTGTAGACAAAAGCTTTCAACTCCTTTTGGGTAAATATCAAGGAGCGTGGCTTCTGGCTTTTATGGTAAGGGTATGCTTAGTTGTGTAGGAAACTGCCCAACTGCCTTCTGAAATGATGGTGCCATTTTGTATTCCTACCAGTCGGTGATTCATTGTGAGTTAACTTTTGTGTAGGTTTTAGGTGTAGGGTGTTTGTCTTTTTTTAATTTTTCATGTGAATATCCAGTTATTCCAGCCTTGTTTGCTGAAAGACGATCTTGGCGCCATTGTATTTCCTCTGCTCCTTTGTCAAAGGGCACCGCTTTTTGCTTCTTCCAGGCCAGTAGGTGAGCATCTCTAACTTCAGGGAGTCCTGGACCCTCTTGTAAAGAGATCACCCCATTAGGTCATGCACACCCAGCACACTCTATTGCATTTATCTTTGTCATTGCATACAACATGATGATTTGATATAGGTTTACATTGTGACATGATTAACACAATCAGGTTAATTAACACATTCATTACCTCACAAAGTTATCTTTAGTGTGTGTGTGTGTGTGTAGTGAGAATGCTTAAGATCTATCTTAGCAAATCTCAAGTACACAACAAAGTGTTATTAACTATAGTCACCATGCTGTATATTGTAGCCTCAGAACTTACTCATCTTATAACTGAAGGTTTGTACCCTTTGACCAGCAGCTCCCCATTTACCCAACCCTGTTGCCCCTGGTAACCACCATTCTACCCTCTGTTTCTATGAGTTCAACTTCTTTATTTATTTTTTTTAGATTCCACATGTAAGTGAAATCATACAGTGTTTGGCTTTCTCTGTCTAGCTTATTTCACTTAGCATAATATCCTCCAGGTTTATCTATGTTGTTGCAAATGCCAGGATTTCTTTCTTTCTCCTGGCTGAAATAATCTCTTTTAATTAACTCAAAGGCAACCAATTAAGGACATTAATTCTGTAAAATTTCTTTACCTTTTTCACAGTCTACTTATTAGAAGTAAATTACAGGTTTCATCCACACTCCAGGGAAGGGGACGACACAGGGCTGGGCCTTTCGGGACTCCTCTTAGAATTCTGTCCGCCACAGAGAGCTTGAGTTACATATTTAACTCTCTGATGCGTCTGCTTGGTTTCGTCATAAATATCTGAAACTCACCACGATCGAAACTGAGGTCTTGGTTTTCTGCTTTGAAGATTTCCTCCCTCCATCCCATGTCATCTCAGAAGTTAATTCAAGTTCTTTCACTTATTTCCATCTCTACTGCCATTACCCTGACCCGCGCCATCATCATATCCACAGGTGCAGCCTACAACAGCCTCCCTCCTTGTTGTCTTCTTCATTTCTGAATCATTCCTCATACAGCTGCAAGAGGGATCTTGAACCATAGATCTAATCCTTTCTCTTCACTGATTAGAACCATTCCTTAGCTATTCGTTGCCCATGAAAAGTTTACGGAAGGACCTAGTAGGACCTTGCTTAACTTTCCAAGCTCATCTTAGACCGCTCTCCTTTCACTCAGTCAGCTCTAGCCATGCTGATTTTTTCACCTCCTCGAACATGCTGAGCCCTCTGCTCTCTCAGCGTGTTTGCACCTGGGAGGCACGCTGTGGCGCATCGCTCCCTTTACCACAGCTTTGCACTTGACTAGATCTCCCCTGTGGTCCAGGCCTCAGCTTCCACATCATCTCTTCAAAGATGCCTTCTCTAACCAACATCTCTAAAGAAGGTCTGCTGGTTCAATAACCAATATTCTCTACCTTGCCCCTTGCTGTTAGCACTGGTCACACTTCGGAATCATGTTTAATTTCTTCTAAGTTGTTTTCTTGCTTTTTCCCTGCTCACTTTTGTGTCCCAGCACCTAAAATAAACAATGCCTGTCAAATAACATCATCAACATACATTTGATGAATGACTAGTTGCTAGTATCATTGATATGGGCTAGAGGAATTCAAAGTACGCTTCATGGGAGAAGTTGGCTTTGAGACATCCTATTGGTAGGAGAGAGAGTCAGAAAGGAAGAAAGTTCCATGACAGGGAGTAAAGAGCAAAAAACAACTGGTGGGTGTGGAGATTGGCCTGGGGTACTCAGGACTCAGCAGACCAGAGAGGTGGCTTCATGCTGGGGAGCAGCCAGAAATTAGGTTGCAGGGGTATAGTGACCACCTTATGAAGAGCCTAGGAGGCAGACAGAAGAGTTTCTACTTCAGTTTAAAAAAATTGGTGGCTTTCTAAAAATATATTTTTTAATTTATTTCAGAGAGGAAGGGAGAGGGAGAGAGAGAGAAAGAAACATTGATTGGCTGCCACCTGTATGCCCTCCTGTATGGGGATTGAGCCCGCAACCTGGGCATGTGGCCTGACCGAGAATCGAACCATGACCTTGGTTCATAGGTCACCACTCAACGACTGAGCCACACAGGCTGTTCAAAAAACTCGGTGGCTTTTTAAGCAGAGGGAAAACATTTAATGAACAATATTTAAGAAAGCTCAACCAGGCAGCATTATTTGTATTGAATTGAAGAGATTATC